>NC_133363.1:35667389-35787491 GCF_049309525.1 Garra rufa
CTGTTGGCGGGACACTAAACACCGCCACAGCAGAATAAATAGCAGAAACACTGTATTTTATGCTTGTTAGTGTGTTTTTCTTCAGATATTTGTCTTTTCTCTTTATTATGACAGGTGAATTGTTGTAAATTGTTAAGCACTGTGTTTTCATAGCATTCAGAATGTGGAATAGTGTGATTTAAAAAATAAATAAATAAATAAAAAATTTGACATTTTTTAAGCCAACTAATCGATTAATCGAAAAATTAATCGGCGAACTAATCGATTATCAAAATAATCGTTAGTTGCAGCCCTAGATGCTATTCACAGTAAGTAAAAAGTATTTTCTTTGCAATAATATTAGATGCTATTTAGTGCAAGTGGCAGATGTTTGCACCTTAGTATTGTAGTACATTATGAAAAAGTATGCAATGATAACATAAGTGTAAATTATCTATGCCGCCTTATTGAGACAATAAAGCCTGCACGTACCCCTAAGCAATAAACACCTGTGAGGAACTTTATTTGACATTTTTGATGATTTCCATCATTGTATTGAAAATAAATGCTTTTCCGATCTGATACGTGATGTGAAAAGGGTAAAGAGTTCCGCAAAAGGCAGATTCGAACTCAGGTCGATCGCGTTAAAAAGTTGACTAGCCCAATCACAAGTTCATACAGTAGGTGGAGTTAGTGTAAAAAGCCTCTGCCAGCAAGGTACCAACACAATCCTGTTTCTTTCTTTAAAGGCATTGATAGTGAGAGTTGGGGTCTATCATACAAAGGCTTTATCTGGCACAATGGAAGGAGTCGAAAATACACAGAGCCTTTTTATGAAAGAAATACAGTCATTGGAGTTTTGCTGGACTTGAGTGCTGGAACACTGACGTTTTTCAGAAATGGAGAGAACCTTGGGGTGGCCTTCACTGGCCTGGAGCAGGTAAATATCACACATTGAGTACTGAATGTGGGTTATACAGTTGAAGTCAAAAGTTTACATACACCTTGCAGAATCTTTATTTATTTAGTACTGACCTGAATACGACATTTACATATAGTCCACAAGAGAATATAATAGTTGAATTTATACAAATACACCTTTTTTTGTTTAGTGATAGTTGTTTATGAATCCCTAGTTTGTCCTGAACAGTTAAACCGCCCGCTGTTCCTCAAAAAAATCCTTCAGGTCCCACAAATTCTTTGTTTGTTTTTTTAGCATTTTTGTGTATTTGAACCCTTTCCAACAATTACTGTTTGATTTTGAGATCCATCTTTTCACACGGAGGACAACTGAGGGACTCGTATGTAACTTTTAAAAAATGTTAAAACGCTCACTGACCTTTCAGAAGGAAACTCAATGAATTAAGACCCAGGGGGTGAAAACTTTTTGAATTGAATAATCAGGGTAAATTTAACTTGTTTTGTCTTCTGGGAAACATAAATATCTTCTGTAGCTTCTGAAGGGCAGTCCTAAATTGAAAAAAAAAAAAATGATATTTAGGCAAAATAAGAAAAATGTACACAGCTTCATTCTGTTCAAAAGTTAACACCACTGGTTCTTAAAGCATGGTTTTTCCTTATGTAGCATCAGTGAGCACTTTCTGTAATAGTTGCATGTAAGTCCCTCAGTTGTCCTCAGTGTGAAAAGATGGATCTCAAAATCAGTCATTGTTGGAAAGGGTTCAAATACACAAAAATGCTGAAAAACCAAAGAATTTGTGGGACCTGAAGAATTTTTCTGAAGAACAGCAGGCAGTTTAACTGTTCAGGACAAACAAGGGACTCATGAAGAACTATCACTAAACAAAAAAACAGCTGTGGATCATTCAGGTAACAACACAGTTTTAAGAATCAAGTGTATGTAAACTTTTGAACGGGGTCATTTTTATAAATTCAACTATTATTTTCTCTTGTGGACTAAACATCTTTTATGTGAAATATCTTATTCAGGTCAGCACCAAATAAAAAATAACATGCATTTTGTATGATCCCTCTTATTATGCTAAAATAATTACCAGTTCGCAGATTCTGCAAAGTGTATGTAAACTTTTGACCTCAACTGTATGTGAGAATTTAGATCGCTCTTGGAACTTTTGTGTTCCTTGCAGGTCGGCAAAGCTCTGTATCCTCTGGTGAGCTCTACAGCCCCTGAAACTGAGCTTCAACTGGGTGTGAGAAGCCAGAGAATATCTTCCCTACAGGAACAGTGCATGCACATCATCACACAGTCCCTGTCACATTACAGACATGCACACAAATTACCGTTACCCACACTTCTAATCGGCCAAATACACACACGTGTGCATATATAAGCAGGACATGACATGTTGCTGATTCATTTAGAACACGGAAATCCTAAATAACAGTTTTGTCCAGTGCAACAGATCCATTTCATACACAGTCTACCTCAATTATTTTATAATTTTACTACCTAAACTGAACAAAAGCAGCATGTGAAATCATTGAATTTGTATTTTTAACTTTCTGCACTTTCTATATGTTTTTTGCAATGATCATGTTCCATTACAAGATTTGCAATTTGGTTATTATACTGACAGGGTAGTTTTGGGGACAAAATATGTAAACGGCAATTAAACTGCATGTTTTATTCGTATTAAGAAAACTGGGGTAAAAGTGTTTTTATTTGCTCACCACAACCTGGTAAAGCTTAAAAAAAACACAAGAGGGGAAAAAAGTATTACACCATCTCTAACAATTTATTACTCTGAAATCACAACATGATATACAAAAGTAAAGATTTCAAAAGCACAGAATACATTTTAACAGCCAAAATGGAAGAAAAGAACCTTCACAAAAGAAGTAATGCAAAGTTCCACCTGGAAACCAGAAATACACATCTACAGTACAGGTAAACAGGTATGTGTTTGGATACAGATACAACAAAATGGCACAAAGTTCACAGATCTGTCCAGAGAAAGGGAATTCAACAGCTAATATCATCGCCAGTTCACTCCATTAAGGCACACAGACACTTGGGTTTGAGGGCGCTCGTCTAAAACTACTTTAAGCCACTGGTCCACGTCAATGCTCGGGCGGACTGACATGAATAGGATGTTTACATGACACAGTAAACAGTTACAGTTCAATATCAAGGCATATGACACTTAATTCCTTAGTGCTAAATTATTAGTACCCAAGTACCTGCTTTATGGTTCTTTTGCACTTGAGACCTATGAAACAAGACTCCATTGTACGAAACCTGGACGATTCATATCCACTAACCATAAAATTAAAGCAAAGGGAAACTCCCACTCCACATACAGAGCCCTGTGATACAACTAAAATGTCGCTCTACTTGGATTTTATGTACTCCAGTAATAACTCATTGCACTATGATATGTTTCCTCATAGATAAATCCACAATTTTACTAAGAGGACAAAATGACATCAAATTGTTCTTTGCTTTTTTTGTGTAATGGTACTGTCCCTGACAGGCAGTACATCTTGTAGTAACAAATAAAATTAGTCACACAAACATTTTAACCATATAATCTTTGGCCAAAAATAAATATGTCTGGGGTAGAATAATACAACAGCATTACTAAACAGACTACACACAAAACACACACAACACATACAGAGCAAAGAAGCGGAGTGTTGGCAGACACACAGCGTGTATGTATGCATGTGTGTGTGTATACACACACACACATACATGATTTGATCAGAAAAGTAGCTGTTCCTTTCTGTTTCAGCATTAGGAAACTTGTGTTGGCCATAAAGTATCTGCCCTGTTTCTGGAACCACTAAGACACCAAAAAAAGATGAAACAGATTATAGAAATAATAATATAATGATATGATAATATAAATGAAGCTGTTTGAGACAATACATAATATCATATAGTTTATGTAATAAGAAATAAGCATGTTTAAAATAAGTGTTTCAAGTTTGAGTAGTAGTGCTTTATACTTGTCCATAGCTTGTGCCAACTATGGCTTACAAAAATGAGGAACGTGTGCATTTAGTCTAATTTAACTTCTTGGAAAAAATAACTGAAGTGAATTTGATCAAGTCCAACAAAAAATATCCGAAGTATAGCTAATAAGCTACCAAAAAAACAAAAACAAAGCAGCTACCTGTACACATTGTTGGTTTATTGATTTCGGCCCCCTGCTAACAGGCCATATATAAAAAAAAAAAAAACTTTTTTGCCTGTGCAGTACCATTATGTCTGACAGCTACATGACTTCTGCAGGAGAGAAAAGGAGACGATTGTCAGAATTTGATCACAGCCTAAACATTTGTGACAGCTCGACCGTTCTGCGCCCTCCAGTATCCTTTTTTTCGTAGCTTCACCCAGTTACAATACTCATGCATTTGGCAATACTGAGGGAGACACGAAGGACGGGACACGGCGACAGAGGAGCAAAGCTATGGAACTGAGAGGGACGGAGAGGACTTGTCGTGAAATCGTGAAAAGTTCTCCTGCTCCTCACTGGATAAAGACCTCCTGATGTAGGTCGAGCAGGATGCGGGTGAAGTTGTTGATTGGTCCGATCGCGCTGAGTGTCATGGAAGCATCCTGTCCCCACAGCAAGTTGGGCCCAAACACCACAGCCAGGTTGGCATTGGTCATTTTGTTGACTTCACTCTCAGCAGACACCTGCACAGCAATAACATTAAAGATCAGAAACACTAAACGGCTTGAAGGAGAAATTAGAAAAGAAATACTCAGCAACAATATAAGGGGTGTTTCCTTTGAATAGGAGAAGGCAGTGCCTTTTCAAAATATTGGATGAGGAAAAAAAGCCTATAAAGCAAAAACGTTGTCCAACAGCACATCAGAATTGAGGAAAGTCACATGAAAGAGTCAATTCCTCCATCGTGATATGATTGGGTATGACTGGTTATGATCGGCTGTGATTGGTTTAGGGCTGTAACGATACCTCGATTATATTCGAGTATTCGATTTAAAAAAATCCTAAAATAATAAAGTTGAAAAAACAATCGTCAGGCCGTTGGCGCCCTCTGCAGGCATTTGTTATAATGCATAATGTACATTAGCTTTACTGTTTATAATACATTATGTATTTGAACAGTTTTGTTCAATAAAACCATATGACTACTTGCTTTTGATACTTTATTTGAACTATTATTGAGCTATTATATATGTACTTAAGTCATTTTAAAGGCTATTGTTAACTTAGGTCTATATTATTATTACAAAAAATATATATACAATTATCCGATTACTCGATTAATCGTTAGAATAATTGACAGATTACTCGATTACCAAAATAATCGATAGTGAGAGCCCTAGATTGGTTCATGCAATAATCCCACTTCATTTAAAACAAGTAAACGACTCACATTTAGATACAACCAATTTGTTACGTCAAAATAAGACATAAAATGGCATGAAAACATGATATGTGGAAGTTTTTAGTGAGTAATCAGCTTGATTTTATAATGTAAAAGTAAAATTTGAAGTAAATCTCCAATCAAAAAATGTAAACAATAAAATTCTAATAAGTTACTTTTAAAATATGTATTATTTCACATTATTTTTATATATTTACACACACACACACCACAAAACCAGTCATAAGAGTAAATTTTTTGAAATTGATATTTATACATCATCTGAAAGATGGATAAGTAAACTTTCCATTGATTTATGGTTTGTTAGGATAGGACAATATTTAGCCAAGATACAACTATTTGAAAATCTGGAATCTGAGGGTGTAAAAAAATTTAAATACTGAAAAAATCGCCTTTAAAGTTGTCCAAATTAAGTTCTTAGCAATCAGTCGATAATTATCACGATAAATGTCAAATCTTTATATCTATCAATTTTAAAGGCAGATTTTTACTCCTGAATGAAAGAAAAAACAGACATATTTATTTATTACATATAATTATTATTTATGGTCTATTGTCAGAACATGACAAATACTTTCCAAACAATGATCCATTGAGGTAGAATACAGATTAGAATATTACTAGTAAAATCAACATCAATAGAACACAATATTATTAATAGAATATATAAAACATTTTTATAAAAAAATAAGAACTGTAATATGATACAACACTTGTAACATGGCTCTGACTGTAAAAGCTAGGGATGTCCCGATACAACGTTTTAACTTCCGATACGATACCGATATTGCAGCCTTCAGTACTAACCGATACCGATACAAATCCGATACAATAATCAGCACAAATCATGAATACTTTTACCTATTTTTTTGTGTGGAATGTATGAACGGCTAGATCAAACTGAGAACAAAAGTCAGCAACAGTAAGTATGGAAAAAAACTACCAATTTATTAACTATTGGTTGCACAAATGTGAACCTTTTACATAAGAATATATAAAAAAAGAATTAAAGAATAAATATTAAGACCCTGAAAAATATCTTAATTGAATAAACAAAAATATATTTTTTAAAGTGCAAAATACTAATTAAAGGTCACTTCAGTTATTTATTTTTTACCGTCAGCAAATGGTAGGAACAGCTGAGAGCAGGAACATAAGAAAAAAAAATATTGTTAATTGACCAACTGCTAAAGGTTGAGTGTCCAAAGTTTCAATTTTACACACACTGCCCGAAAGAATGAGATCGTTGCATTTGCTATCCACAAAAATAGTGCAAACAAAATAAATATAACTCTAATACAGGGCAGAAAACAAATACCTAACTAAAAGGATGACTACACTTCCTACTCCTCCAACTCAACTTTCTGCAGTCCGAGCATGATGTGGAGATTTTATTTTAAAGAAGATAAGCATTTCTGCATGCTGAGCAGTGAGTCTGCTCCTATGCTCCTCAAAAATAATTGATCATTATTGTTATTATTGTCACGCTTTGCGAGGGTTTCAGGCAGCGTTGGTTGCTTGAAGTTGCCAGAGGATTGTTTCTTTAAAGGATAACTATTGTCAAAATGCAACCTGGGCTGTTTTTGTTTTTACTGTAAACGAGACAAACTTATATCTAAAAGCATAATTACGAAAAACAAGCCGTTTTTGAGATTGACTGTGATTTCGTTTTGTGGTCAGTGGCCGGTGAATGGGAGAACTAGGGGCAAGTTTTTAGCGCATCAAAATCCATATTTTTACAACACTGAGAAGACTTGACACACCATGAAACTTTGCTCGAAGTATTGTCTGGGTCTCTACACATGAACTCCAGCATTGAGAACATTGTTTGTGTTCACAGAGTTTACTAAAAAGAACGTTTTTGAACAACTCACTTTCACTGTTTGAGTCTCCGCGAGCGGCCGTCTCTCCAGTCAAGAGGTATCGATCTCCGAATGCGACGTAATACTGAGGGGAGTGAAGATGGATAGCTCCTAAAGCATATTTCCATATAAATGCACGGCTAATTCGTTGTTTTGTCGCAAGTTAAAAACAATATTAACCTTCTAGTTGTAAAAAGAGCCTCATATAGGAAACATTAATATATAAGAATCTCGCATTCGGAGAGCGACACCTCTTGACTGGCAAGACGGCTGCGCGCGGAGACTCAGTGCAGAGTTTTGTGATGCTGCTTCAAATGCGCAATGAGGTTGGACGTACAGTATTAAACTTTCCCGGTTCTGTTCCACCACGGGAAACTTGTGCATGACAAGTGTTGCACTGAGCCACACTGTCTTTTTCGGACTTTAATGAAAAATACTGCCACACGGCCGACATCGCTCTTTTTCTTTGCTACTTCGCTAGCAAGCAGTGTTGTGATCACGTGGGCTTTGCACGCTGGCTCTGGACGCTGCTGGATAGAATAGCTGTAACGGAGTTTAGAGCGGAACGGACATCTTATATCGGAGATTTTTAACGCAGTCCGATATAATCCGATAGAGTTTTTTTGGGCTGATATCGGACCTATTTCCGATATCAATATCGGATCGGGACATCCCTAGTAAAAGCAGAGTTAAAGTGAATTTATTAATTTAAAAATCTATTTTAGATTTTTACATTAACAATGTATTCAATATTCTATTTATTAAATCCAAGTTTGAATCTAATCAAGTTAGTGTTTTTAAGCATTTTACATTCATTCCAAAATAATAACACAAGGCGTTAACAATTTAAACAATACATTTTATTTGTGAACTTACTTTTTAGCTATTCTTTTTAATAGTTAACTTTTAACTATTTTTGAATTTTTCAGATCATCAGTCATCAGAGCTCAGTGAATATTGGTCACAAACACAGAGATTTACCATGAAAGTGGTTATATCTAAGTGTGTGAGATGTTTACTTACTTTTTAAAATTAGTCTCCCTATTAATGCCATTATATTGTTCTTTTAGACTGATTTGTGAATGTGGAACGCATACAAACACAAGAGGCAGGATTTATTTCATGAACCAATCACAGCTGATCATAACTAGTCATATCCAATCATATTGCGATGGAGGCATTGCCTCCTCTCATGTGACTTTTCCCCATTCATTCTCAATTACCCCCTAACAAACTAATGGCATGCTTTAGGGGGGGTCTGTTAGGGCTGGGCGATTCTTTCGATTTTTTCGATTAATTCGAATTTACGTTTTAAGACGATTTAATTTTTTATAAAATCGAGGTATCGCGATTTTTTAATAAAAATATTAGATACATTGTAATTGCACCAATGGCAGAATAATTAAGAGGCAATATTGTCCGACCACATGATGGCGCGCCTAATTAACCGCTGTATTCAGAACGGAAAACAAATAGCGCGTTCTGGTAAAATAATGCGAGTCACTAAGGGGACATGATTAGCTGCTTGCTAGCAAGTTAGCCTGTTACATTACAGTACATACAATTTCACTTACCAATGGTGCGACTAAAAATAATCTTAAGTCGCACCGGTGCGACCAGCAGTTCAAGGGCAAAAAAAAAAAACTACTGCGTACGACTATGAAAAAATATTTAGAAGCACCATGTGCGACTGACCCGACCAGCATATTTGTATTTGCGCTGAGTGGAGCTTCAAAGGTTTCCATGTGTTTTGCACGTTGACTAATGTATCTCAAGTGTAGAGAGTGTAAATAAGAGACTGAATGGGCAGTATGGGCAACTTTGTTTATTATAATAGAGCTTTGTGAGATTGCGAACTAAGATGAGTGACAGCTTTTAATCATTTTTAAGGGAGTTTGTAAACGATATATTGATTAATTACAACAGTTAAATAAGCAAGAAGTTATCATTAAGTGACTTACATCGTCTGACTATAACACTATTACCTGATTTTGCTCTATTTCGTCGTCAAAAGTGGTCTGAAACAAGTCACAACTTCGTGTTTCGTTTATGAATGAACATGCGTTTTTAAACGAATCTAGTGAAATGATTCAATTTCCCGTTCATAAAGAGTCACTTGCTTTATTCCTGAATTAACCATCCGTTCAAACGAATCAAATGAATATGATTCAGTAATTAAATCAGTGTCTTACCACCACCTGCTGGCAGATCGTTTCAGTTATTTAAATCATTTAATATTTCTGTGTTCAAAATTGTATATTTTTGTATACGATATAAGTGCAAAAGAAAAGCATGGAAATATATATTTTCCTCCCATCTCATATTTATTTGTCTTACAAACATTTACTGTGTCTGTAGGTGGGAAAAAATTAATTTAAATCGTAAATCGGATTTGTGAAAAAATCTGGGATTTTATTTTTAGGCCATATCGCCCAGCCCTAGGGTCTGTTAAAACTTAATGAACTCAGGGTAGGTGAGAGACACGAACCGCTGTAATTTTACCTGCTGGTGTCGCTGTTAGACAATATTTCTTAAGAAAATCGTGTGCTTACACTTTTTAAAGTTATATTTTGTAATTTTGGATTTGTTTTATTTTTGTACAATTTTTTTTCCTTATCCAATTTTCTGAGGAGACACTGCCTCCCTTGTCTCTGATGTAGTATAAAATATAATAAAAATTACATAATAATATGTAAATATATAATAAATATAAACTTAAAAAAAAAGTTTAAGAAAAAAATAAAATAAATACATTTTTTATCGTTGAACATTGCAGATTATGATGAGTATTACCTGAGCAAGAAACTGTATAAGGAAGCGCAGCGATGCATAGTTCTCCTCAGGAAGTGACGTCAGCATGTTCCGAATCCTTTCTGCCTGAAACTCTGTGTCAACATCTGATAACACATTCACACAAACTTAGTTTGCATTCCTTGTGTTGTGTGAGTGTGTGGTCATGTCACTTTCAAGGCTCATTGTAAATGCGTTGCCTACATGCAAAAACTGTGGTTTTAACAATCAGTTAACAAATGTCAGTATAGCAGGTGTACACATGTGTACTTGTATGTGAGCTTTCTGCAAGTATGTTGTTTTTTGTGTTCTCACTGTGGAAGTTGACAATGTCGTTGTAGAGCTGATAGGTGAGCAGTGGCTCTGGCAGTTCTCTGAGGAACATCTTTAAGATCACAGCTGCCAAGTGGACATCGTCCAGCTGAGAGAAACTCACTTGCTCTCCTTCAGACACAAACACACACAAACAACATTCTGAGAACTGATGCCAATCATTCATTTGAACAGGAAATGTGCAAGGATTTTTCCACATACAGAGCATAACATTCCTTTACCTGAGTTATATTTCAGCTTAACATCCTTAACCAAAGAAACATTAGCAGAACGCCGGAATATCCCCTCTGTTTTAAGACCTACAAATAAAGATGGAAATAAAATTCACATTCTCAATTTAAGAAAATAAATACATATACAATATTCTATAATATATTTGCCATTATTATTATATCCATCCTTACATGGATGCATACAGTACAGTCACATTAAAGGATTAGTTCACTTCCAAAATAAAAATCTCCTGATGATTTACCCACCCCCATGTCATCCGAGATTCGTCAGTCGAAAAGAAATTAAGGTTTTTGAAGAAACCATTCCAGGATTTTTCTCCATACAGTAGGCTTCAATGGTGGCCAATGGGTTGATGGTACAAATTGCAGTTTCAATGCAGCTTCAAAGATAAGCATTTGTGGTTAATTTTAATTTTTAGAAAATTACTGATCAGCTCAGTAATTCAGCTCAGCTTCAAAGATGAGCACTTGTGGTAAATTTTAATTAAAATCACTGATCGATTAACTAGATAAGACCCTTATTCCACTGCTGGGTTCGTGTAGAGCCCAATGAAGCTGCACTGAAACTGCAATTTGGACCTTCACCCCATTGGCCACCATTGAAGTCCAATATACGCAGAAAAATCCTGGAATGTTTTCCTCAAAAACCTTAATTTCTTTTCAACTGAAGAAAGAAAAACATGAACATTTTGGATGACATAAGAGTGAGCATATTGACAGGAAATTTTTATTCCAGAAGTTAACTAATCTTTTAAGAGATATGTCAAAGTTTGACTGAGAAATGAATATAATTTAACTAAAAGACCTACCATTCTCTTGCAGGAAACCAATAGTATCATGCATGACTTGTGGAATTCCTTCTGAGTCTGCCGCCCTGAGTCTCAATCTGATTACAAACAATACAAAACAACTCACATCTGCATTTCTCTATTTAATTCTGTAGTATAAATGAGGCTATCATCTTCGATTACATTCATTCCAGACTCCAATATAATTTTATGCTTTCAGCCAGTAACAGTAGCTGTGTGAGATATGAGAGGAACTGTTAGAGAAACTTACTCCGACAGTGAGACCCCAAACTGCTGGAAAGGAAGAGGAGGGCTACGAGGGGGAGAGATCGGTCCAGGGACAACAGACGGCTTCAGGGACAGACGGATCTTATCATCATACCTACACAAAGAAACTCTTGAATGCACTTCAAAAGAATTTACATCTGGGCTAAGAAATGATTTGAGCACATGTGTAACTGCAAATATGAAAGCCAATATAGATATACTTACTCTCTGACTCTGGTAGGGATCACAAGCTGATCACACTTCACAATCTCCTCCAGCTCACTCAAATAATTTATGTAATTTATCTTACGACCGAACTTAAAGCTGTGAACAGAACAGAACAGTCTGTGATGTATTATGAAGTACTATGTATAAAGGCTGTATGATACAGATCTCAAATAGCTGAGCATAGTGTGGCACTGACCTGATGATGGGTTTGAAGAGAATAAGAATGGTTCTGATAAACATGGTGGGATGGACAATGTACAGCGCCTTGATATTTTTCTTGTACCTACAACGAACACAGCGATTATGAAGCTTGACAAAACCAATGAGGTTGGCTTTTGTGTATTGCTGTTAAAGCACAAATGAGCCTCTCACTAACAGCATCACTCACTTCCTGTCAAACTCTCGATAGGCATCCCGAAGCCAGCTTAGAGAGGGCTTGTTGTCGCTGGTCAGACCGTGATGGAAGTAGATGAGGGTATAATCACTCTCCACATACTTATCAAGAGTCTGCTTCAAATACCTGCACACAAATATCAAATCAGCAAAGGCACAGCAAATCAAAAGTTCTTTTTTTACCAAGAGTTCAAAAAGGAACATTAACACTTATCATATTTGTGAATAAGCTGTCCATTATTGAAACTTCAGGTGATGTGACATTTGCTCATTACTCAAGCCTCTTTTCTCAGACAACTCCTTAAGTTCACAATAGGGAACTTAACTAAGTCTTGATTTCACTTCATTAAAAACATCATTGTCTCAGAACACTGTCTTGCGGTGCTTTGACCCATTGATCACATGATTCATTTATAACTTAGCATTTAAGTGGTTGACATTTAAGCAAAAAGAAATGAAGAAAGGAAACCTCAAGAACATGAAAAGAAAACAATGCAGTTGTCCTAAATGTTTGTATCACAGGATTTTAGTCTAGAAAAATGTCTGAAACCGTCAAGAAAAAAGTCAAATTAAAATTTTATAAAACTTTTACTGACACCATTTTCAACTAAAGCCTCGTTCAGACTGTCAACCCAAATCCGATTTTGTCCATATCTGGATAGAATTGGATTTGAATAAATGACTGTCCACACAGTCCTATCGCAATTGTTCAAATCCGATTTGTGTGTCCATAAGCACTCTTGCGGTTTACGGAATGTGCGTTGGTTTCTATGGCAATGCCGTTGTGTTGTAATGCCAACGCTAAAATCGACAATAACAGTGATACAGTTTGCAAAATAGATGTTGTCTTGCGATATGACAACGTTGCTGTCACGCTGGATTATATTTCGTCTTCTAAAGCAGCGGCAGAAACCCAGGAAGCTGGAATGTGCGACTTTATTCTGTGCTGCCGTCTCCGCTGGTTTCCAAACTCAAAGAGGTGCAGATACTAGCCGTATATTGTCTTTCCCCGCTTGACTTGCAGATCGCAACAACACAAGCTTGTTTCTGCAAAGACGTTTATGATGTTTTCCACAAAAACGTCTGACGTGTTTATGTTTTACGTGGCGTGAAAACGTGAAAAAGCTTCGCCAAATCCTATCTGACCGGTCAGACTGAAAAGGATTTCCAGGAATCCGATTTGAATAGGATTCCAAACCACATACGAATGTAGCTCGAAACGGATTTGACCAAATCGGATGTCATGTAGTTCGTTGCTGTTCAGACTACCTAAATATGATCGGATTTCAATCGGATTTGCATAAAAATCGGATTTGGGTTGACAGTCTGAACGAGGCTTATCAAACTCATTTTATCTCATTATTAATTAAAATGTCACACCATAGGATAAGAACAAAAACAAAGATAATTATTTGGT
Source organism: Garra rufa (assembly GCF_049309525.1). Lineage (NCBI taxonomy): Eukaryota > Metazoa > Chordata > Actinopteri > Cypriniformes > Cyprinidae > Garra > Garra rufa. The sequence goes on from NC_133363.1 coordinate 35,681,026, forward strand.
GTTTCCATGTTTTCTACAAAATAAAACTGGAACTTGAGGGTGTATTACGTCATCAGTAGGTGAGACAATGTCCGTTACACTAGTTAAATTGCTTATTTCTCTGGATTTAAACATATTTGGAAACATTAAGAATAATGTAAGTACACAAATATCTGAATCCAAAAATCTTACATATTGTACCTTTAACACTGAAGTGAAAAAAAATCTGGATGTAAGAATTTAATCAATATATTTTCAACATATCAATTAAAATCTAAATATACTGCTAAATAAACTGTACACATCAAAAGCACTGCTTATATCTTCTCTTTCTGTCTCTAGGGACAACTTCTCTTCTTGGATTACTATCAATGTTTTCTCTGTACTGTTGACCTTGATCTTTAAAGTGTCTTGTGCTCATCTACGTATGATAGCCTGGACAAATAATAAACCAGGTCATGTCAACCACCCATATTCAAGAAAAAGACAAGAAACAGCTAATGCTTAAATTAAACCCAGCTTAATGCATCTATTAATAAACCACATAAATGAAATAAGAGAAACGAAGCTTACATGAGAAGTTTATGATGATCCAGCTGATGTTGGGGAGGCATACGGCAAGCGTTAAAAACAATGACCTTCCGACCAAAGTTATCATCACCTATAAAGAAAGAGAAAGATCAGAGGATTTTAGAACTAGAATTAATGCTAGCTGGTGATGTTTAAGCATTTCAAAACACCTCACCTGCCACCTCCACAATCTGATGTCTGGCAATGTCGTAGAAGGGGTCATCCCAGGGCAGATGTGATATGCCACCAAGGCTTTTAATGTCTGAAGCTGGAGGAACAAATATAATGAATACCAGATTTCAAGTAAATAAAACACATGTAATTGACAGGATCCTAAAACAGAATTTGAATGTCAATTTGAATTAAGAAAATAAAAGTAAAGCATGGTACTATTCTGTAAGTCCTAAAATATTACAATATGGTATGACACATGGAAACATACAGTTTTACAAACACAAGCGAGTATATGAATATAGAGTGAAAGTCAGCCTCTCAGATTCCTCTGGGGATGTCGCTGGCTTAACCAGATGATCAGGATTTGAAATTAACCCAACGAAGGCAAGTAAAATCAGCTGTAGTTGGCAACACATTAACTCACTAGAAATTTTGGTGGGTTATGATTAATAAATTATGTCCTCCAACCACATCAAAACAAAAAGCATAAAGAGAGTGGCTTTATGCTTTTTGAAGTCTATGCCTTTTGAAGTCTATGCCTGAAATATAATAATATAGATCATCCTTTGTCCTTCCATTTTTCAAACACCTAAACTCAAGGTGATAATACACTGGGCAACTTTTTAAGCAATGTTGTTGGACAATGTTTGCAACGGGTAACCGGATGAGACACAGGGTCTACGACTAAAGATCTAAAGAATCCAAAATGTGTTGGCCATTCTCAATGGGAAAGTGCCCAAGCATCATTGGTCAAAAAAGTTGCCCGGCAACACTGTTCAAAACAGTTGCCCCATGTATGCCACTTTGCGCATTCTTGAAGTGAACTTTTGCCTGTATACTTTTTGTTTTCACGATTCTGGACTGCTGCCATAAAATTGAGAACAAGAATGCAGACTGATGCACCAAGTGTGCGATACCTGCTTCTTGTCCAGTGTGTGACTGTCCCACCTAAGAGACAAAGCTACTTTTTCTTAACTGTTTTCACTTTTTTTATTATGTAAAATGGGATTAATAAATTCAGTATTTTGACCTCTGTGAGGATATAAATTGTCAGCCTCCTAATCCTCAGTGTGTTTACCACTGAACATTGTCATATTTATAAGAAAAGTCACAGAGGATTTGGTTATTTCTGTTGTATTTTTTTAATAATAAATACATTTGAAAGTTTGGGATCAGTAAGATTTAATGCTTTTTAAATGTTCTTTTATGCTCATCATAGTTCCATTTATTTGATCATACATATATATATATATATATAAATATATATATTAGTGGTGGGCCGTTATCGGCGTTAACGTGCTGCGTTAACGTGAAACTCTTATCGCGCGATAAAAAAAATATCGCCGTTAATCTATTCTCAAATTTGGGTTGGGAGCTGGGTCTAAACTACGCAAGCTATGATGACTTTCACCTTGATAGTTTAACGCGGATGTATACTGAAGACTATAGAATATGGTCGCGCGTTTAAGTCTCCTCCGCCAAAACACAGACGGGATCGCGTCGTCCTCCATTCATAAAAACCGAATCTACTATAGCGAAATGCCACGTAAATTCGTCGTTTTTTGGATTCATAAATCAAATGTTGGTCAGTCACTTAATTCAAATCGCGATATGGACTAGTGTATGTGAAAACTGAAATGCAAAAAGACCGTTTTAATATGAATCCGATATGTTCCGTTTGCCTAGCTGTATGTATGCATTGCGGAGACGAGCTTTTACTACACGCATACTGAAACACACGTGACGCTCCCGGTAATTTTTGGCATTTTCATCTCACATGAACAGATAAACTCAATCTCCCAAACTGCTGTGAGTGTCACTTTTACCGTTTCATTTGAGAAAACTAGCATCATATCATACTGTATGACACAGAAACTTCACGGCAACCTGTCAAAATAAAAGTACGGTGTAACATGTAATGGGCTGGGTAGGTGTTGACGTTAAAAAAAACACAATCTAATAGGTAGAAAAAATAATTTCATTGTTAGTTAGTTAGTAAACACAAGTACATCTAATTGAACATAATTTATTTTCATCAACAAATTATCATAGAACAGCTTTATGAGCTTTATGATCCATTCTCAAAGACTTTAAGTCATTATTTGGGTAGCACACATATTCTGAATGCCTTTAGCAGAATTCAAATTAGCCATTTTAATCTAGATTAATCTAGATTAATTCCAAGATTTAATCTAGATTAATCTAGATTAAAAAAATTAATCTATGCCCACCCCTAATATATATATATATATATCTCACAGGAATAAATTCAAATTTAAAGAATATTTAAATTGAAACCACTATTTTAAATTGCAATAATATTTCACAATATTACATTTTTTTTCTGTATTTTTAACCAAATAAACACAGCCTTGATGAGCAGAAAAAACATTAAAAGTCTTACTGATCCCAAACAGCAAGCCATTTTATGATTTAGAATCAGGTTTTATAATACATTTTTTAATTATATTTTTTGTTTCAGCTAGCAGAAATTCTGAATGACCAGTAACTAATTTAGTAGCCAAGTTATCCAGCAAGTAAAAAAATATATATATATTAATTTCAAACTCTGCAGATGATGAATTAATTACACTGGACTTCACCCACACCCGCCCAGTCACAGTCATTCTCTGTAAGTGTGGTAAAGTGTTTCTCTGGGTGTATGCCTGTGTCGTAAGTGTGTACGTATGTGTGTGTGTGTGTGTGTGTGTGTGTGTGTGTACTGTATGAGTAATGCAGCGTGACTCCTTGAGTTCTCTGCTGCCTCTTAAATAAGCCATGACAATTATGTCAACTGGAAGGTTTCGGCATTACTTGCTTCTAAAAATATAGCAAGCATATGATTGGTATTCATGATAAAATGGAGTTGCTGGCAATTACTTCCTTTTTCTTACCCTGCTTTGCTCTTTGAAAAGATTAGTATAATTCTGCGAAATGAAAACTCAGTTGTTTTGAGTATGACACAAACAAACAGGCACAATTCCCACCATCCTGCACTTACCGGATTTGCTCAGGCCAACAGGGTCATCTGGGGGCCACTGTTTGTCCTGTACCAGTTTGAGCTGGTCCAGGGCAGCGCTAGGAGAGTCATCTCCTCCCAGATCATCGTGAAGGTCCACCAGCAGGTCAGAGGACATGATGGTCCTCTAAAACAACACAATTCACACACAACAGTTAGACACAGAACACATTAAAATAGCACACAATGTTATACCAAGGTCTGTGAAAGCTCAGCTGCCCACAGGTTCCTGTCTGTCCAGCATGAGCCTGGGTAAATGCAACATTTTCACACGCGCACACTTGCATGTTCAGCGACTGACTGGCTCACATGAGTGACCACAATGACAAATGCTGATTAGGTCGTTTGAGTTTGTTTCCTAACTCATTCTTGCTATCTATGAATGTGCCCACCATAAAAACTGTTTAACAGAAATAGCTTTCATAATACTGCACAGTACTGACATAATGTATTTTTAGAAACTAGCTCATTTTGTTTTCTGGCTTAGATACTTATTCAAACTTTACGTTTACAGTACACACATACAAGTATTTTTGTTGTTGTTGTTATTTAAAGCATAGTGCAGATTTCTACAAGAGCTTTGTGCTAGTAAAAACTGCATATAAATACATGATATTTATATTATTCAGGATACTTTTTTTATTTATAAATGACAAAGCTAATACATACGAAGCAGTGGTTAAATTAAGGGGAAAATTAGAGCTTTTTCAGTTTTGCTGACTTGAAATACTCAACAAAACAAATTAAATTTCTTCCTTACAACAACATCACGTTCAAAATAACAGATAAATTGCTGCATTCAATTTGATTGTTAAATAAGCAAATTGGGTCCATTTTAAAAAAATAAAGCATGATTAAAAATGATTCATTTAAAGATTACATAATCTCTAGCTGCTCCTCCATGTGCACTCCATCATAAGCAAATTACCACCAACAATTAACACCGTTTGTTCTTTCTAAAACAGTACATAGCCCATTCATTTGAAAGCTTGCCTGGAGATTTCATTAAGAAAATTACAGTGCCTTGCAAAAACATGTATTAATTTTTTTCAGGTTTTGTTATGTTGCTGCCTTATGTTAACTGTTTAAAGTTATTTTTTCCACATCCATTTACACTACATACACCATAATGGCAAAGCAAAAACAGGTTTTTAACATCTTTGCAATTTATTAAAAATTAAAAACCTAAATGATTCTATTGCATAAGTATTCATACTCTTATCTGGGACAGCTGAAATTTAGCTCAGAAGCATTCATATTGCTTTTAGATGTTATTACACTGCAAGTGAAGTTAACCTGTGGCAAATTCAATTGAATGGGTATGATCTGGAAAGGCACACATGTCTTAATAAAAGATCTAACAGCTGAAAATGTATATCAGAGCAAAAACCAAGCCCTGAGGTCAAAACTCTCTGTAGAGCTCAGAAACAGGATTTTGTCAAGCCACACATCTGGGAAAGAGTTTAGAAAAATTGTGTAGTATGCAGTCTCCATTACACTTAATGGAAGAAGTCTGAAACAACCATAACTCTTCCTAGAGCTGGCCTCTAGGCCAAACTGAGCAATTAATGGAGAGGGCCTTGGTTAGAGTGGTGTCCCTAATGGTCACTCTAATTGAGCTTCATGATCATTTATGCAGATGGAAGAAACTTACAAAAGGACAAACATCACTGCAACACTCCACTGATCTGGGTTTTATGGTGGTGTGGCAAGACTCAATCCTCTCCTCAGTGAAGACATATGAAAACACATTTGGAATTTGCCAAAAAGCACCTAAAGGACCCTCAGACTGTGCAAAACAAAATTCTGTGGTCTGATGAACCTCAATTCCAAACATCATGTTTTAAGGAAACTAGGCACTGCTCATCACCTGCAGAGACACCTACCAGAGTCCCAAAAATAAAGTGTGCTGGTAGCAGCCTCATGCTGTGGGGCTGTTTTTCAGTGGCAGGGACTGAAGAAAAGCTCAACACAGCAAAATATAGAGATAGCTTTAATGAAAACCCAGTCCAGGGCATTCAGAACCTCAGACTGGGCAGAAGGTTCACCTTCCAACAGGACAATGACCCTAAGCACACAGCAAGAGTGGCTTATAGACAACTATGTGAATGTCCTTGAGTGGCCCAGCCAGAGCCGGGACTTGAACCCAATCAAATATGTCTATAGAAACATCAAAATGTCTGCCAGACCCCATCCAAGCTGACAGAGCTTGAGGTGAAGGCAAAGAATGGCAGATATTTGCAAAATGCAGATGTGCAAATCTTGTTGCATCATACCCAAAAAGACTTGAGTTAAGGGTATGAATACTTATGCAATGTACTTATTTTTTTATTTTTAATAAATTTATGAACAATTTTGTTTTTGCTTTGTCATGATGATGTATGGAATGTAGATTGATGTAGAAGAAAAAAAAAGTAACATAAGTCAGCAACATAAAACGTGAAAAAAAATTAAGGGGTATAAATACTTTCACAAGGCACTGCATGTAGTTGACTAATGAAGCAGCAAAAAACAGCCTCACCAACTCTGCATTAAAGTGACAGTTCAACCAGAAACGCACGTTTGAGCTTTTGTGGTTATGTAATGAGCTCTGTGTATGCGTGGTGATCATTATTTATATGTAAACAAAAGTCTATATTAAATCTGGACTTTTAATGGAGGAACAGAAACCTCTCAGGCTTCATTAAAAACAATTAATTTTAACAATAGTTTCAAAGATTAAACAAAGCCTTATTAGTTTGGAACAACATTTTTGTGTGACCTATCCTTTTAAATCTTCCTTACATGCAATGCAAATAATATACACCATCAAATGTTTTTATTTGCCACAGCTATAATGATCACAATATCAATGTTCTCATGCTCGCGTGTTAGTGTTAGTTGTAAGTGTCTGCAGGGTCAAGCTTTGTGGAATTAAATTCCTAATAATATTATTCCTTATGTTATAATTACATTCTGCCCTTATTCTTTCAGTATTATAACATTATAATTGTGCTATATTTTAATCTATGTGTGTATGTAGCCATAGGCCTACTAGTGTAGGCGTCAGTAGGGCTCAGACAGTGATTTGCTGTGACAATCCCTCGCTTTGCTGCCGCGCGGCAATGTGGCCGTCCAGCCGTATACTGACAAGAATTCTCGGCTTTACACTTTGCTCCTATTTATATCCTCAACATCTGAAGAGACAGTTTTACATTTACTCACATCTGTAACAGCCTTTATTCTGCTATCTATAAACAAAATGATAACAGTCTTCAGGTGATGCAACCCAGGTCATTTATCTGTCTCTCAGATTAAAGAGCATCTCAGTTATCTGGCCTTGTTGTAAATAATAACAGCAATCTTGCTATAGACGCTTATAGTCAAACAAACCATATAGAGAAGCTCTCATCATTTTTAGGTTGCTATCATTGATATCAGTATTTTATCTTTTGGTTCTAACCAAACAGCACCCGTCCTGTTTCTCTAATTCATTACCCATTTCAAAAGATCATCAGCAAAAACAATGCGCCTCATTCACAGTTGTGCTTCAAGGCTGCACTCAGTGAATCAACCAGCACTTCAGACAGAAACAAAGACCCTAAAGAGAGCTTAAATACAAGGGACCTAAAGAAACCCCAACACCTTTAAAATCAACTATAATATGCCTCAAAAATATTAAGACCACCATATAAACTAATAATTTCCAATCACATTAATAGCTTGTGTTTTCTCATGCCCGAATGACTTTATAATCATCAACAAACAAGGTACAGTCTAAGGTTTTTAATTATTTTTATCTTATGAACAATACTAAAGGAAAAACATTGGTATCTGTGCTCATAGCTTGATTTCTGCCCATACACTCGGTAGTTTATTTGTGGCTGGCTGGTCAATAATCCTTACTGCTGTAACATTCCTCATTCAAAGGTTACTAAACATTTGTTAAAAAAAATGTGAATGTGATAATTATCAGTTCTGTTTCAAGTAGAGCCAGATGGTTCAGATGTGCTCAGCTGACAAACGCAGTGAGATGCCATAGAATCATCTGCAGAATGAAGCAGATGAAAGCAAAACTAAGTGTGTGGTGGTCTCGAGCTCAATGGCGTCATGTGATTCTGCTAAACTCTCTGCAGTGTCGCCATCCACACATGGATCCAAGGGAGGAAAAAATATAACAAATGATCTCTGCATGCCTCAAATGATCACATTAGCAAATGGGTAGATTAACTGTGATAAGGTCATTTACCAAAAGGTAATTTGGTAAAATGAATCTGAAGGACTTCACAAGTTCATTCTACATGCCCCTGCGGTGAGACAAATGATTTCTTTAAAAAAAAAATAAAAAATAAATAAGTAGTCCATGTAAGTCTTAAAATAAGAGTTAATATGATGTAATAAAACTGCATGCACAATAATAACAATACTAAAAGAACAAATGGCTGTTTAAAACAGCTTTAAATGGAGTATACCATGTTACACTGCAGTACAGTCGTGGCCAAAAGTTTTGAGAATGACACAAATATTAGTTTTCACAAAGTTTGCTGCTAAATTGCTTTTAGATCTTTGTTTCAGTTGTTTCTGTGATGTACTGAAATATAATTACAAGCACTTCATACGTTTCAAAGGCTTTTATCGACAATTACATGACATTTGTGCAAAGAGTCAGTATTTGCAGTGTTGGCCCTTCTTTTTCAGGACCTCTGCAATTCGACTGGGCATGCTCTCAATCAACTTCTGGGCCAAATCCTGACTGATAGCAACCCATTCTTTCATAATCACTTCTTGGAGTTTGTCAGAATTAGTGGGTTTTAGTTTGTCCACCCGCCTCTTGAGGATTGACCACAAGTTCTCAATGGGATTAAGATCTGGGGAGTTTCCAGGCCATGGACCCAAAATTTCAACGTTTTGGTCCCCGAGCCACTTAGTTATCACTTTTGCCTTATGGCACGGTGCTCCATCGTGCTGGAAAATGCATTGTTCTTCACCAAACTGTTGTTGGATTGTTGGAAGAAGTTGCTGTTGGAGGGTGTTTTGGTACCATTCTTTATTCATGGCTGTGTTTTTGGGCAAAATTGTGAATGAGCCCACTCCCTTGGATGAGAAGCAACCCCACACATGAATGGTCTCAGGATACTTTACTTTTGCCATGACACAGGACTGATGGTAGCGCTCACCTTTTCTTCTCCGGACAAGCCTTTTTCCAGATGCCCCAAACAATCGGAAAGAGGCTTCATCGGAGAATATGACTTTGCCCCAGTCCTCAGCAGTCCATTTGCCATACTTTTTGCAGAAGATCAATCTGTCCCTGATGTTTTTTTTTTGGAGAGAAGTGGCTTCTTTGCTGCCCTTCTTGACACCAGGCCATCTTCCAAAAGTCTTGGCCTCACTGTGTGTGCAGATGCGCTCACACCTGCCTGCTGCCATTCCTGAGCAAGCTCTGCACTGGTGGCACTCCGATCCCGCAGCTGAATCCTCTTTAGGAGACCATCCTGGCGCTTGCTGGACTTTCTTGGACGCCCTGAAGCCTTCTTAACAGTGCAGTGGAAAGCTTTTTTTGGGATTAAGTTAATTTTCATGGCAAAGGAGGACTATGCAATTCATCTGATCACTCTTCATAACATTCTGGAGTATATGCAAATTGCTATTATAAAAACTTAAGCAGCAACTTTTCCAATTTCCAATATTTATGTAATTCTCAAAACTTTTGGCCACTGTACATGTCAACAACCCAAAACCCGTTTTTATTAAACTGGTAACAGTGCCTGCATGTACTATTAAACAACCATGGAACATCCAATAGTTTACTGTTACTCATTTCATAAACAATACTACAGGAAAAACATTCAAAATTGGGATCTGTGCTCAAAGCTTGATTTCTGCCAATATGTAACGTTAGAGTAACGTTAGTCTGTGGGAGGTCTCTAATTTTCTGTCAGACAAAATAAACGCTCATGTTCTTCCAACTTTTAAAGTATTAGAGGTAAATGACAAACGTTTGCTATGTTTTTCATCGTCTGGTGTAGTAACGCGCCCAGACTCCTGCTCAGAACAGACAGTGTCGGATTCCCCAGCGTTTCTAGGGAAACGCAACATCTGGACACGTAACCGTGCGTTTACCCAGCAAGAACAGAGTCAACATGCAGGCGTGTGATTTAAATAATACGCAACAGTTTGGGTCTCAGTGATGGCGTTGAAGTAAAAAGCCAGATGCCGCACATATTTGCTCATTATGATCAGTCGACAGTCTGCTAGGCTAACTAGCTGCAAACCTGTTTCATCTTGACTTAACAGAACGGAAATTATAGCAAGTGTTGCCCTGGCGTATGACTAGAGGCTTATGCGGAATAGAGAACAAAACGCTGAGCAAAACCGTACAGATGTTATGAATCAAATATGGAGATATGTATTTACCTAATTTTCAGCGCTCCCTATTGAAGTCTTCACAACTCTGCCAATCTTGCAAATTTCATGCGGCACTTCCGGTTTGCGATCCGTGTAGTTCAGTGTAAACGGCCCGGATGTAGGAGGAGAACGTATGACCACGCCTCCAAGAATATGCAGTTGTTATAAACATTGAGTGAACGACAGGTAAAAATGCCCAGTATAATGAAATTATCTAAAACAAACGTAGACATTTGTGTTTTGCTCTTTGTGTTTTCAGTCAGGTCTGTTCTGTCATAATGTGTTAGACAGAGCAAGAGGCATAAATGTGACCCAGGACAAATTTAACACACAAAAACTGAAATAATACGTTTTCCATTGATGTATTATTTGTTAAGATAGGACAATATTTGGCCGAGATACAACTCTATTTTAAAATCTGAGGGTGAAAAAATTTCAAAATATTGAGAAAATTGCCTTTAAAGTTGCCCAAATGAAGTTCTTGGCAATGCATATTACTAATCAATAGGGATGCACCTAAATGAAATTCTTGGCTGAAGCCGAATAATAATGAAATTCTTGGCCGAAGGCCGAAGGCCGAATACCGAACGCGGTGTTTCGCATTTTTTTCCATTTATTTTGCCAATTTTTTCACCATTACAATAATTAAATAGTAAAAATGTGCTTTTTACTATTTTGTGTTGCTTTTCAGAGAAATAAATCAAATAACAAAAATACAATTTCGAAATATTTATTTAACACTGAACTAGGGATGCACCGAAATGAAAATTCTTGGCCGAAAACCGAAACACCGAAAGAATTATGCCAATTATTAGTACCATTGCATTTATGGCTATGACTGTGTACTAATCTTACTAAAATCAAAGCATTGCAATTGCATAAATTAATATTAAAGTTTCAAAGAATAAATCAGTTATATTAATTTAAGCAATTGTTATCAATCAAATATTATACTACTTAAATAACATATACATATATTTTACTGCCTTTGTTTAAATTGTTTACATTTTTATAACACATTATCTTGTGGATCCATCAGTTCACATTTACAACTCATGTGTTTCTCTTCCAGCAGGAGGCGCTGTCAGAATGGTACACAAAGCAGCGCAGCAAATGACTTTGAAACGTGCAGCGCTCATATTTATTCAATGGATAGCCTTTTGAAGTTTCATCGCAATTCTTGTCTTTCAGTCCCCACATTTAAGACCACCTGAAATTATAATTAAGACTTTCTTAACCCCTAAATAAAACTGCAGTCATCAATGAAAATTAAGAGCTTTATTTAAGTCTTTCAAAAAAACAAACCTTAGGCTACACAAAATACGTTTCTTTTTATTTTTTCCCACCATGTTCAGGGCACAAGAAAAATATTAGGCGACTAAATTAATATCAGCATATAAAATATAATCGCCTCTTATTGTCTCTGAGAGAATGCACATCAGATGCTGAAAGCACTGTCAGTTTTTACTTTCACTTTAACATATTGCGCAGTTTTCACGTTGCTTGTGTGATATCCATTGGCTCACCTCCATGGTTTAAAACATAAATATTTATAAAAATACAGTATATAGAAATGACATATCTTTAAAATATTGTGACGTAACACCAACGTAAAGCCATTGTTTTTCACTCACTGAAAGCTACATCTGTCTAGGTCTCTGCTCTCATCACTGGCTGCACGCACGACTGCAGACACACGCCCTCTTGAAATTTCGGCATTACTTGTTTTGCAAATCGCTATCAGTGGGTCTTTCTCAGATATACTGAAATACGTCCACACCGCAAATGTGTTGCTTCAGACAAGCACGTGCAGGCTGCGGTTTCTGGTTAAGTCAACATAGTGTTTCGGTGGTGTTGTTTCGGTGATAAAAGTCTTTCGGCCAAAAACCGAAAATGCGCTTTTGGGCCATTTTCGGCCGAATATTTTCGGTGGCCGAATATTCGGTGCATCCCTACTAATCAAAATTAAGTTTTGATATATTTGCATTAGGGCTGTCAATCGATTAAATTTTTAATCGCGATTAATCGCATGGTTGTCATGAGTTAACACGCGATTAATCGCACATTTTTATCTGTTCTAAATGTACCTTAAATGAATACTTTTTAAAGTTTTTAATACTCTAATCAACATGGGCATGGACAAATATGGGTGCTTTAAGCAAATATATGTTTATTATTAGTGAAACCATACTCGACATAGAAGATGAAGACTAGACATGTTTCAAAGGTCATAGATGTTTTTCAAATAACTTGTTCATGTCTATTTGACACGTGGAGAAAAAAGAACATAGAAATACCAGGTTCCCATTACTTCTCTTTCTTTGCACTGAGCAATTTACATACACAAGCCTGTTTACATTATTTGCAGGACAGGGCAGCTCACTTCTTCTGAACATGCAAAATCTACATTTATTATTACATTTGTTTGCCTCTAGGTGCCCACATACTGTCATTTGATGCAGCCAAGTTCTCAACAAAACTGTTCCCATTGTTATATGTTAGTGTTTCTGTTATCAGACCACCAAAGTAATATGAAATAATGACTGAAAAAAATCCTGAATTATGATCATGATTCAGTCGCTGAAAAGAATCATTTACCGGCATCTGGACATAAGCCACTATTCTCTGCATTATTATCTGTTTTTAACTTCCTGTTTTAATGCTTTCACGATCTTTTACCCGTTTAAAGTTATGTGATCGCAAAAACCTGCTTCTTTTATTTTTTAAGGTATTGTTTTCGTTATAATGTACTGATTCAAAAAGCCCGGTCTCGTGAAAATGCGTAGGCTACTAGTAGCACGATTTTCTGTTTCTATTTGGCGTGCTATTAATAAGCTGAAATTAACTTTGGCGTGCATATGATATGCATGTGTTTGACGTGCATATAATACGCCGTTTTCGCTTGCATACTCGTATGTGGCTTTAGCATCAACTCCACAGCACCAATCATAACGTAGACCGACTCCGCTTGCATTCATTCAATATGGCAGAAGTGCCGGTACGCACGAAAAAGTGCAAGTACGCAAAAGGATAAAATACAGAAGTGCCTGCGTACCGGCCCACTTCAAGCACTGGAAGCAACATAGTATCTGGTTTAACTGAGAGCGCTGTTCCTCTGCCGCTCGCTGAACAGAGCAGACGCAGATATAAAGAGAGGGAGGTGCGCGCGCATTGGGAGACCTCGCGCTCGTTCGGCAAAACCGGAGAGCCTCAGAAACTATATTAGGCTTGTCCAATTATGTGTTTATGTATTGTTGTTGCTAGACATTTTCGCTAGGTTGGCAACACTGTGCATCCATTTCTTTAACTATGGGCTAGGTAGTGGGTCAAACAGAAAATGCGTGCTGCATTAATCGCGCGTTAATAAAATTAGTGCCGTTAAAATGAATTTGCGTTAACGCGTAATTAACGCGTTAATTTTGACAGCCCTAATTTGCATAAAAGAAAAGTCTATCATTTTGACCCATACAATGTATTTTTAGCTATTACTACAAATACCCGTGCTATTTAAAGACTGTGGTCCAGGGTCACAAATGTCAGAAGTCTCCCTCTTTGTCAACCCCCCTTCATTCATACACTATTCAATCTGAGCAAAATAAATTTGATTGAATTACAATTGCATTATAATCTTGTAAGAAATGTTTTAGTTTAAATGATTTTGATTTGTGGCAGGGTCAGATTTTTTAGATTTCCATTAAGGAAATTGATTTCCAGGGGTATTTTTTACATTTGTGAGGGCAATTTTTGTAATCACCTTATTATTATAAAAACTGTATGTTGTCTTTAATGTCAAAAACGTATTACCAATTACTTTAATCAATATTATAAACTTTTGTCAATAATAGACTATTTAAAATTTAATTTATATTATACTTGCAAAAAACAGGAGCTCATATGGCTCCAATATTATGACAAAAATCAGCATTGTAGATTATTGCTATATTGTAATAATGATTATTAATACCGATATATATATATATAAAGTATAAAAAGTTTTTGTTTCATTTTGGGCACTTTCTGGCTTCATAGACAAACATGTCGGTCCATGACGTTAGTCAAGTTTAGCACAAGTTGTGGAAAAAGTCTCTTTATAATCACTAAAGCTTCAAAATCATTTTTTTTTTTTTTTTTTTTACTTACATCATGTCTGCACTGTGTTGTTTATGATGAGGGAACTTGCGCACTCATCAACAGCTCCGGTGTTTTCAGCGCTGACTAATCTAACTGCCTCTTCCTTATTTTAACAGAAACGCGTTTGATTGGCTATAAGGCTCAACGCTGCTCAAAAAAGCACGTAAAAGCAATCTGATGCAGTGTGAGCGAATCTAAATGTAATTCCACGATTTGACACTTTTCATTCATTTTCACATTTCATTTTAATCGCGACATAGTGTATTACGTTGTTTAATTGTGCAAGGGCATGTTTTGCCCTTTTGTCTTGAATTAATGGGGCATTTTTCCACCCTGGTTAATTTCCGATCCTGATTTGTAGGTATTATATTAACGATTGCCATGAAACTGCTTTGCATTTATTTTAGCACCATTTTGGTGTAAATGAGAGCGTTTCCTAATCAAAGGCACGGCACCACAAATTCTCTTAGAAGATGAAAAACAATTTTATTAAATCATTTTGCCTGCATTCCCATTTTATGTACATTTACTAATAGTAAACTTAATGGCCTTTAAATTGCCCTAGCAATATTAAAAAAAAAAAAAAATCAACAACTGTGTGAAAAAAAAATAAGAGCATCTTTGGTTTGTGTTGTAATCACCCTCAAAATTGTTATCAGTCTCTATTTTTGTATGGCAAGAAGCTGATATTTAATATCGGAATTACATCTGTTTCATTATAAAGAAGAGGCCTGCCCATTTTCACCCTCAATACACAGAAAGAAACCCCAAGCTCACACACTGGTATCAACATACAAAGAATTTAGATTTATTTATCCATATGCAGGTTTGATCACATTTGACCAAAGTGTTCATTTATTGTGTGGCAAAAGTGTTTTTTTCCAGCTAGAAAGATTACTCATCATCTGCTGAGCCTGTTTTGTCAATGACTTTTTTCATCCAGCGACGCATACGGAATAAGTGCGTGTAGAATCCATATTTGCCATCGCGGTCGCAGCCTTCACCCCACGACACAATGCCAATCTGATACCAGCGTTTATCTGTAGGACTCTGTGGGTAGTAATTGGTTTGGACAAGATGTTTAAATATAGCAGTGTCAGTACAACAAACAGAGCTTCACTTGTAAGTCAAACCTGTAAACACTATTATACCTTCATCACAAAAGGACCACCACTGTCTCCTTCACAAGCATCACCTCTTTTTGTATCATCCGGCTGGTAACCTATAAAACAAAAGATGACCTTGTTGTGACACCTGAGTGCAAAAGCATTAAACTCCCAGCAACTGAATTGTCTAGGGAAGTGGTTCTCAATCCTGGTCCTGGGGGACCCCTGCTCTGCACATTTTGCATGTATCCCTTATTTAACACACCTGATTGAGATTACCACCTCATTAAGAGAGAGATCCATGAACTGAACTAACGAGCTGATGATCTCAATCAGGTGTGTTAAATAAGGGAGACATGCAAAATGTGCAGAGCAGGGGTAGGATTGAGAACCACTGGTCTAGGGCAGCGGTTCCCAATTCCATTCCTCGCGACCCACCGCTCTGCTCATTTTGTGTGTTTCACGCATCGCTTCCGACGTTTGTTCTATTCCAACGTTACTGCCCTTCGAAGTGGACATCACAGGATATTCCGCCATTATTCATTAGTTCGAAGCGAGCGTATGTGTTCCATTTGAAGGTCATTAAAGCGTGCGAGACGTAAATTTAAAATGCATTTATTTACAGATGCACTTATGTCACACTTCTCTAGTAAGTTTCATCTGTGTGTGAAGACGCTACATGTGGTGGCGTAACGCAAATATGTGAATGAATGTTTCGAAGTATAGTAAACAGATTTCCCCCGCTTAGGGAGCAGGGAGCAATGAACACTTTGCAGGGACCATGTCAATCGGATCGCAGTTCCTGCACGGACCTCACTTCTAATGAGCTGGTTATCTGAATCAGGTGTGTTAACTAAGAGAGACATGCAAAATGTGCAGAGCGGTGGGGCGAGAGGACTGGAATTGGGAACCGCTGGTCTAGGGCAGGGGTGCCCAAACTCAGTCCTCGAGGGCCAATGTCTTCCAGAGTTTAGCTCAAACTTGCCTCAACACATCTGCCTGGAAGTTTCTAGCATGCCTAGTAAGAGCTTGATTAGCTGGTTCAGGTGTGTCTAATTAGGGTTGGAGCTAAACTCTGCAAGACACTGGCCCTCCAGGACCGAGTTTAGGCAGCACTAATCTAGGGTCTAAAGACCATGAGGAATATGAGGTGTATTACCTGCACAGAACATGTTGTCAGTGATGATGACCGAGGTGGTATTGCGACAGATGCCCTGATCCACGATGGGCAAGTGAATCTGTTGCAGCACTGTTGGAAGATTTGCTGGATTCGAGGTCCATGATTCCCTGAGGTTTCCCCAGCCAGTTACACGGCCCTTGTAACCTGCAAACATCAAACTACAGGGAGAAAATATGTCAATTACAGCTGTATGTATATTGTTAGTTTGTTCTAATGTTATGCTAAAATGCATTTTCCATTGTTCTGCAAAAAATGTGTTCTTGGTCATTTAACCATAAATAAAAGGAAACCAATGCATAAAATGACCCCCTTCAAGAAATCTCAAAACTCTCTCAATAAATTTCTAAATGCATGTTATTAATCTTATTGTAAAGGATTTATCCATGATTCATCAGACTTCTCGAATCATTTAGTCTGCTGAAACTCGAATTCAGATCTACCTCCATCTTATCAACAACCGATGAGTGGAACCAAGTCCTGCCCTACATGATTTTCTTTTTCAACAATCTTTTCACTCGGATGTACAGTATGGGAAAAAATCTGATTCTACAATCTCATTGTGATTAAATTTATCTATATTTAACTATTGTATTTTCTTACGTCTTTGCAATGTTCTTGGTGGGCAGACAAACAGGGTGGATCTCATTTGTAAAGGTGACAGGCTTCTTCATGTGCAAAAGAGCAATGTCTCGGTTCAGGTTTTCTTTCCAGTTGTATTTAGGGTGGACAATGATTTCATCAATGGCCACAATCTTCTCAGTGCCCCTCTCATACCTGATTTAGAAAGAAACCGGATAGGGTTTAAAACAGCTTAACTTTCCGAAAACCGAGGTATCTAAATAACATTTTTAGGGCTCACTTGGTGCGTGAGTGTTTTCCAAGGCGGACGATGATATCATTGATGGTGAAGTTCTTGTTCCACGGTGGGTAAAGAATGCAGTGAGCGGCAGTGAGAATCCATTCATCACTGATCAGACTGGCTCCACACAGGAGCTCCTGAGGACTACGCTTATACAACATCACCTGCCTGCAAATAACATCAGACACAACATACAAATTGCAGCATTAGCTGTTGACATGATCACTAACACCAAGATATGTAAAAACAGCCCCTGTGTTGTATTTTACCATGGAGCACTGCCCACTTCAGCCTCCTCTCCTCCCACAATTCTGCTTCCAGAGTATGACATCAATAGCTCCTTCTCGTTCTTATCGTCTTTGCTGATCTTCTCAAACAAGGGGCGCACTCCACACTCTGACAAAAGACAGTTTAATCATCTTAATTATCCATTGATTATACAAGAACTCAAACTTCTAGTGATAACATACACAAAACAGATTAAGGTGAAGGTTTCAGACTCTTACCTTGCTCTCCATTACCAAAGCTACGAGGACTAAAGAAAGTTTTTCTTTTGTCTCCAAGAGTTGTTCTCTCCCGACCACCTGATTCTTCAACAAACTTGTCCAAAGGGTCATCTGAGAGTGAATAACAAAGACAGAATGATGTTCAGCGTGGGGTCAGTGGTGTGTTTATGATTTATGTCTAATGCACTTCCTTAACATTTGAAAGTGACATTTAATCCTGATTTAAAGACTTTGGTCTAGAGGCCCTTTTAATGGCCCTAGTGGAAAGAAAAATACTAAAATGTATTTAAAATACATTGATTTTGTGCTAAGCATACTACAAATACATTTACATATTTACAGTTGAGGTCAAATTTTACATACACCTTGAAGAATCTGCCAAATGTTTATTTATTTATTTTTTTTTGTGATATTTGTTTATGAGCCTCTGAACAGTTAAACTGCCCGCTGTTCTTCAGAAATATCCTTCAGGTCCCAAAAATTCTTTGAACCCTTTCCAACAACGACTGTATGATTTTGAGATCAATCTTTTCACGCTGGGGACAACTGAGGGACTCATATGCAACTACTACAGAAGGTTCAATCGCTCAATAATGCTTTAGAAGAAAAAAAACATGCATTAAGAACCTTATTAAAACTTTTTGAATTTGAAGATTAGGGTAAATGTAACTTATTTTGTCTTCTGGGAAACATAACTATCTTCTGTAGCTTTTGAAGGGCACTACTAAATGAAAATAAAAAATGTACACATCTTCATTCTGTTCAAAAGTTTACACCCCTAGCTCTTAATGCATCGTTTTCCTTCTGGAGCATCAGTGAGCGTTTGAACCTTCTGTAATAGTTGCATATGAGTCCCTCAGTTGTCCTCAGCGTGAAAAGATTGATCTCAAAATCTTACAGCAATTGTACGGTTAATTCTTTTGTGTTTAACAGATGAAAGAAATTCATAGAGGTTTGAAACAACATGACAGTAAGTAAATGATGACAAAATGTACATTCTGGGGTGAACTATGCCTTTAATGTATGTGTGTTTTTGTAGAAGGCAGTACTGTTCACTCACCGCACAACTTCAGGTCACAGTAATCAATGGTAATGTTTCCACTTGCTCCTTTTACATAGCACCAGGGACCCTCCATGTCTCCATCTGGGTTTCTGCAGTGGTTCTTCACCAGCTGAACTTGAGGCAGCAACTCCCTCCCCTTTGTTAAGGCCTGCACTTCTGCTGCACTCCACTGCAGGCATGTGCGACCCCCCAGACTCACAGACAAATCCCCTGTGTAGGTCACCCCACTTCCATCCAGACATTTAGTCTTCAGATAACGCTCTACAGGTTTTACAGTAGGTGGTGGAGGAGGGGGCGAACCAGTCTCACCTGAGGAGAAAAGAATAAGATCATCAGGGCTGGTGGGCCAGCATAAATTGATGGAAGGGACATACAGAAACATATTTGCTGTCCAATTGTCCAAATGAAGTTCTTAGCAAAACATATTACTAATCAAAAATTAAGTTTTGATATATTTACGGTAAGAAATTTACTAAATATCTTCATGGAACATGGTCTTTACTTAATATCCTAATGATTTTGGCATAAAAGAAAAATCAATCATTTTGACCCATACAATGTATTGTTGGCTATTGCTACAAATATACCCGTGTTATTTATGACTGGTTTTGTGGTCCAGGGTCACATATGGTAATATGCATGTTTTAGTAAGTCAACTGTCATTTTAGCAGAACCAAAACAACATCCATCCGGTGTACTTGTTACAGTGGTTCAACGGCACAATGGTGATGGCTCAACTTTCTGGTTGCCATCACATAGCTTTAGTTATTGCACCACAGGACATTTTACTGTAATGTTTTAGTGATTTTCTCTACCGCATTTTGGCACACGGCAGGACTCCCTCCTGACTGTTGGATCTCTTGTAAAACACCAAGGGCCTTCAGGGCTCTCATCTGGGTTCCTGCAAAAGTTCTCCGGTAGCTTCAGCTGTGTCACATTAAATTCGCTGGGGGGGGGAACAAGTCGGTCATAAGACTTCAACATCACTGAAGGCTTGTAAAGCTAAATACATGAAAACAAAACATCTTTTTATCACTAAAAACATTTGTGTTTTCTAATCAATCAACATAAAAAGTTTAAAGGTGTTTCAACACAAGAACAACAAAAAGACCAGAAGTACATACTCAATCCTGTGGGGGAAGTTGCTTTTCCAGTACTGGCACGACTTTCCAGACTTGGTGACAGACACATCACCAGTGTAGCTTGCACCGATATCAAAGTAACAGTCTCCTGTCAATCACACATCCAATTTACAGGGTTATTTTACAATATAGAAACTAAAGCTTTCACCAAAAATTTTTTTTTTTGGTTTTACAAACATATTCTGTGTTGTGTAAGTATGCCTCATACTTACCCTCTGTTTTCACACATAATCTCAACTTGTTGATAGTTGCTGGTGTTCTAGGTGATTTTGTTCCATCACATGCTGTGGAAAAAAAGATTTTAAAAAACTTGTAACAAAACTAACGGTCAGCAGCATTAAAACAATTTCCTAAAGATATAAACAGTTAATATTCTTAAAAAAGAAGCTCTATATGAAATTTGTTCACATTCTGTCATTCTTTAGGTTTGTTAATGTTTTAACTTGATACTAATCTTTTTCATTTGTAAATTGAACAGGGAAAGGCCAGTGAAAATGCACTTTGTCCCTGGTTCAATAGAAACTGTTTACACAAAATGTTGTCACTGTTTACACTGAAACTTTCAGTAAAGTGATATATATTTTCTTACCCAAATATTTTGCCCAAAATCTTTCCTATGAGACAATGAAAGAAAGAACAATTACATAAACATTAACACAAAATACTAGATAAAATGAATTATACCAAACTACAAATATCTGTCATTTAACAAATATATACTATTAACAAATATTTTTTATTTAATTTATTTTCAACTCCAGCTAATCTGTACACAAGGGCATTGCTCACCGTTTTATCAACTCTCTCGAAGACTTCTCGAGCTTCCTCGTGGTCACAAATCTCTTCCACACATTCTCTCTCCAGATTCCCTGGTTTTAACTCCTCCAAAAAAGTGTTAGCCCTCTTTGCCCGAATGATCTGAGAGGCCTCCTTACTGTCGATGAACACTAAGGCACAAAAGTCAATATTTCTTCAAGACTCACATACTATACATGTAGAATCATCACATAATTATTTTGTTCTCAGCCAAACTAGCCAAAAAGCAGATTAATCTCTGTTAATCCTTACCGTCATGACACAATGCGATTTGAAGTCCAAGAAGTAGGGATATTATAAGAGGTGCTGGTTTTGCTCCCATTCTTGAGGATGACTGAGCCTGTAATCCTGAAAGAACTTGGAGCATCTCGTCGAATCTAATCGCCCACTCAGTCAAAAAGCCCACAGCTGGAGTTACTGGAGTCACCAAGTTAATATTGAACTACCAGAGTTCAAAGAGACCAAAGCGTCTGAACTCTTTTCAATTAAAAAGCCACTCTTTTTGTATCAGATCACCATTATATAAGTGTGGAACATTCTTTGCTTTCTAGGGAACATTAATCACTGACATATTTAATGAAAACAAGATGATATGCTTCATATCTCCAAAGTCGCAAGCGTATCATCTTGTGTGAGGACATATTATACATATAATTCTAATATTATATTAAAAAAGAACACAACGAAAAACTTAAAACAAGTATTTTTTAAATATTTCACACAGTGCTTTTATTCTTTAAATATATTTTATGTAATTACATGTCAGAAAAAGCTTTAATCATGAAATGATGATCTTATCTATGTAGCTGAAGAGCTCTGTTAGTACACAGCTTATCCTTTCATTTATCAGTAGTCAGTATGTACTTGATGTTAAAAGTACAAACATACCATTCAAATGTTACTGTTAACGTATAAAAGACGTGAACATTTTCAACTTCAACACAACTGATATATCTTGTATTAGCTCATTTCCCAACACAACTGTGTTTTGCTGATGTACTTGTACAATGTCTGTATAAACATTGATGTAACAAGGTCCACTGCGCACAGGAGTCAATATTTACTGATACGTGCCACAAACCCTCCTAAAAATCAAAGAACACCAAGACTTAAATTCAACAGAGCTAATACTTTTATTTCATAAAGGTTGTTTGTTCTTTAGGAGTGAGACAATGTGTGTAATGGAAACACTTCGGTGTCACAGCCCTGTCTCTATTTCTACAGTCTCTGCCACTGAACTTAGACCGTCCTGACTTTGTAAAATGACCAAACAACTATTAGCATCCTGTTCTGGAACTACCATACAACTATCATTTTCCTGCACAATTAGGCATTTAGCATTACCTTCCTGTTCCTGAAGCTCTATACACTTAGAAGGCTGCTCTTGCACTACTATACACTTGGTATTTTCATCTGAGACAATAATCTCAATGACATCCTCACTGAGCTCAATGCGTTCGAGCCCCTTCTCCGCTCCTTTTTCCAAAAGAATTGTGCCACGGTGGTACACTCCAGAGTCCAAAATGACACCTTCTGGGTGAGACACCATAGCGAAATCCTCTGAGGCTTGAACATACGCCACAGCCTGTCCCTCTTCCAAACTACTGCAGTCAGTCCTATCCTGCTCACTCTTTGACCTTTTCGGTCGGCCTCGTGTTGGTAATGCGTGATCAGAGTCTGAGTGAGGTTTGTGCGACTGCAGATGCCGCTGTAGACTCTGCATCATTGTGTATTTGGCACCGCACACCTGGCAAACATGTGGCTTCTCCTCCCGGTGAGACTTTAGGTGGCGGCGTAGCTTGGTTGCCATTGTGTACCCTTTCCCACACTGTTCGCATTTATAGGGCCTGTCTCCAGTGTGTAGCCGTTCGTGGGCCCGCAGTGTGTGAGGGTCTCGTAGAGCCTTACCACACACAGGACACAAATACACCTCACCCGTGTGTGAAATCAGATGCCTGCGTAGTTCAGGCACTTGGGAAAAGCACAGTTCACAATGGTCACACTTGTAGGGTTTCTCTCCTGTGTGGATGCGCATGTGTCCCAGCAGATTGCCACGTTGGCGAAAGCTCTTGTTGCAGTGCTGGCACACGTACGGCCGTTCTCCGGTGTGCAGACGCATGTGGTTTCTCAAAGAACCAGAATTGGCTAATTCTTTATTGCATTCTGGACACTTGACCTTGGGAGCCTGGTAGTCTGGCTCTTTTGTTCGATGGACTTCCCTGTGGACGCGTAGCGAGGGCCGGCGAGCGAAAGCTTTTCCACAGATGTCACAGACAAACGGTTTCTCACCGGAGTGAAGAACCTGGTGCTCCTTGAGGTCCCGTTTCAAGCCGTAGCTTTTGTCACAGTGCTGGCATTGAAAGGGCCTCTGGCCGCGATGCATTAGCAGGTGGGCTTGGAAGCTCTCCTGTGAACTGTATGTTTTACCACATTCTGTGCACATGTAAGGCTTCTGATTTTGATGGGTGAATTTGTGTTTCTTCAGATGGCACAGCTGAAAGAAGCTCTTGTCACACTCTTCGCATTTGTACTTCCTCTCTCGGATAATAAAGTGAGGAAAATCCTGATCATTTTGCTCTGCGCTGGAATCCTCATTAGTGTTGTCTTTGTTATCCGAGAGCTTCTTCTTGCTGCTTAGTTCTGACCTGTTTTTTGCATCTTGTCGTTTGTAGATACGGATGGTTGACGAGTGCACTTTTCGAGGTTTAGCAGCAAGGCGAGAGCTGGCTCTCAGGCTTCTTTCTGGATTCAGATGTTCTGAGCTCTGCGTTTGTGATGTACTTATACTGATGCTTGGGATCTCTTCTCTAGCGGGATGCTCCTCGCTCTGATCTGTTTCACTCTCTCCGTGTGCTTCATCCACCACATTCTGCTCCAGGACACTGGAATTACAGGCTCTAGACTCCTGCACAAGATTTGTCTCCTTGATTGGAGGTTTTGCATCCTCTTGTGTGACACTTTGAACAGGATCTGTTAGAAAGCAAAAGTTTCACATTTTCAGAGGAACAACATTATATCATGAACCTCTTACACAGCGCAAATATTATGTATACAGTGCATTGTGAAAGTATTCATACCCCTTAATTTCTTTTTAACGCTTTGTTATGTTGCTGCCTTATGTTAAACTGCTTTAAATAATTTTTTATTTTTCACACAATCTACACTACACTACACCATAATGGCAAAGAATTTTTTTTACATCTTTCCAAATTTATTAACAATTAAAACCTTAAATGATTCCACTGCATAAGTATTCATACCCTTATCTGAGGCAGTTGAAATTTAGTTCAGAAGCATTCATATTGCTTGTAGATGCTACAACACTTCGAGTAAAGTTAACCTGTGGCAAATTCAATTGAATGGGTATAATTTGGAAAGGACAAGCGTCTTAAGAAAGGTCTAACAGCTGAAAATGCATATCAGAGCAAAAACCAAGCCCTGAGGTGAAAAAAAAATGTATCTAGAGCTCAGAAACAGGATTGCATCAAGCCACACATCTAGGGAAGAGTTCCAAAAAAAATTCTGCTGCATTGAAGGTTCGCAGAAGCATGTAGTCTCTGTTACCCTTAATGGAAGAAGTTTGAAACAACCAGGACTCTTCCTAGAGCTGGCCTCCTTGCCAAACTGAGCAATAGATGGAGAAGGGCTTTGGTTGAACTATTGACCAAGAAGCTAATGGTCACTCTAGTTGAGCTCCACGATTATATATGCAGATGGGAGAAACATCACTGCAACACTCCAACGATCTGGGCTTTTTGGTGGTGTGGCAAGACTCAATCTTGGGACGTTCTAAAACGCTTAACGTGAAAAACGCTTAACGTGGCTTAACGTACGTAAAAAACGACCAGGAAACCCTAAATTTGTGTCAAACCTTACTTGGAACTAACACTAACTACTATCGAAAGAACGAGTCCTTATTCCATAGATAAAGTGAAGAATATCACGTTAAGCGTTTTCTCCCCCATAGAAGCCCATTATAAGGAAACAGCTTAACGTGGTTTAACTTACCTCAGCAGCGACCAGGGAAGACCAAACTTCTGTCAAATTTTAGCTACTTATAATAAATACTTTCTGCTGTCAAAAGAACGAGCTCTTATTCAGCATATAAAGTAATCGCCCCCCAGGGAAGTCCATTAAAAAAACGCTTTAATGTGGCTTAATGGAGCTGAACGACCGGCAAAAAAACCAAATTTTGGTCAAACGTTACAAACACTGACACTGCAAGTATTTATTATGTATAACATCAGAAATTTGGTTTTAAGATACGTTAAACCACGTTAAGTTATTTCCTTATCTATGGGGGACGCTTAACGTGATATTCACTTTATATGCGGAATAAGAGCTTATTCTTTTGACAGCATAGTATTTATTAAAATTTGACCGAAGTTTGGTTTTCCCCAGTCGTTGTTAAGATATGTTAAACCACGTTAAGCTGTTTCCTTATGGACTTCTATAGGGGACGCTTAACGTGATATATTCTCTTTTTATGCTGAATGAGATCTCATATTTTGACAGCAGCAAGTGTTTATTATATGTAACGTTTGACCAAAATTTGTTTTTTGCCGGTCGTTGTTCAGCTCCATTAAGCCACATTAAAGCGTTTTTTAAATGGACTTCTATGGGGGGCGATTACTTTATACAGTATGCTGAATAAGAGCTCGTTCTTTTGACAGCATAAAGTATTTATTATAAGTAAAATTTGACAGAAGTTTGGTCTTCCCTGGTCACTGTTGAGGTAAGTTAAACCACATTAAGCTTTTTCCTTATAATGGGCTTCTATGGGGGAGAAAACGCTTAACGTGATATTTTTCACTTTATCTATGGAATAAGGACTTGTTCTTTTGATAGTAGTTAGTGTTTGTTCCAAGTAAGGTTTGACAGAAATTTGGGGTTTCCTGGTCGTTTTTTACGTACGTTAAGCCACGTTAAGCGTTTTTCACGTTAAGCGTTTTAGAACGTCCCCTTCTCCTCAGACACAAGAAAACACACTTGGAATTTGCTAAAAACACCTAAAGAACCTACAGACTGTGAGAAACAAGATTCTCTGGTTTGATGAAGCTCAATTCCAAACATCATGCTCATCACCTGCGAAGTACCATCCCAAAAGTAAAGTGTGCTGGTAGCAGCTTAATGCTATTCGGCTGTTTTTCAGTGGTAGGGACTGAGGAATTTGCCAGAGTAGAAGAAAAGCTCAACGCACCAAAATATTGAGATATTTCTGGAGAAACCTGAAAATGTGTGTGTGCCCCATTCAAGCTGACAGAGCTTGAGAGGTGAAGAAGTGGGGAGAAGAATAATGGAAGATAACTGCCAAATGCAGATACCCAAAAAGACTTGAGGCTTAAAAGGTGCTTCAGCTAAGTACTGAGTTAAGGGTATGAATACTGTTTTTAAAATAAATTTACCAAGTTGTGACAGTTTTGTGGGGAATAAAAGTACTTTAAAGCAGTTTAACATAAGGCAGTAACATAACAAAACATGAAAAAAATGAAGGGGTATAAATACTTTCGCGAGGCACTGTAAACTCACCTGCACAGCCTGACAGGTGATCCAAAGCAACAGCCTCTGAAGCATCATCTTGTTCTCTGTTTGGTATACTACTAATTTCACAGGCTTCTATTTGCACTGCTTCTTTTTCAAGAGGGGCTTCTTGTTGATCTTTCCAGAGGAGCAGCTCTGTTCCTGGCTGAATGTCCCGACACACCCTGAGGTCTAATTTTCCATTCACCTCGAGCACACTGACATTGCCCTCTTCCTCATTTTGAGCGCTGCAGGCAAACCTGTGGAGGCAATTAAACAAGTACGATTCTGTGACGTCTTGATATCAACTTGCAATTGTACTAAATATAATAATTAATGAATTCTAGGTAAACATACCTCATCCAATTGATTTCATCTGAGATTTCACTTCTGAACACATTTTGGCATTCTTGTTGCAACCCCTGGATAATAAAAACAAGTATTTACTTCTTTCTTGGGGTTATTACTCAATTAATCACAGTTAAACACAGTAATAATGCTACATCTAATGCTAAAACTGCTCTTGTGGAGCCAATTGAACATGGTAATGCTTCAGAAAACATCTAGTGCTTGTAGTATCAAGTGAGAAGTAAATGTAAAGGCTGCTATTGTCTAGAAGCACATTTGCTGTAGTAGTACTGAACAAACAAACAAAGCTTTGTTTCAGCTGTATGGTGCACTATGAAATTTGAAACACATTGGTATGCATACCTCAGCTTTTTCCTTCCTGATTACTTTGTCAGGTTCCTCCAGACCTAGCAGAGTGCCTTTCTCTAACACTCGCCCAACACACCACAGACCCAGCTGTCCATCTTCAGCCAGAGAAGGACCCAGGGTCAGCCCTCGTGGTATTGATCTCAGCACACTGTGGATGGAGTCTCTCATGTTCCCAGAACCTCTATCCCTTCCTATGTCTGCAGCCACTAGATAAAAACACACCACAATTAGACAAGGTGGTACTCACCAACTTTCATTTTGAAAACTGTAGCTAAGACAGTTTAGTGATAAAAATAAGACATTATTAAATAAAATGCTGAGATGGATGGACATCCCTTACAAAACAAACTCTACTAAGTCTTGATTTTTAATTACATTTTTCTTTCTATTATATTTATTTATTTTTAAATCTATCAGAAATAGATATTTTTATTTACTTACTTAAGAAACAATATTAATTTATTATGGTTTTACATTATTATGGTAACAGCAACAAAGGTAACTACTAATAATTTTTTGCCCTGAAATGTCAGATGCAATACGACCTCATGGTTGCAGTGAAATGAATGCTCGTTACAATACGAATTAATGCAGTTCTTAATATTTAAATGCACAATTTCTTATAACAATATGGTGAATTTAAGACTTTGGTATCCTTTTATGTGATAATTCTGTTTTAAAGCTTATAAAGCAATGTGCAGTTAGTAAACTAAAAAGTATTATGGGGCAGATGCGCTAGTAGATGATAAAATATTTTCAAAGATGAATATCACTGTCCAGTGCATTCCACATCTTTCATAAGTGAAATAAAACATTATTGAGTACAACGCATGGTCCTATAGATCTCCAGCAGATATTGTTTTGCTGTGTATCTTTAAAGCTTCTTCATAGACACAGATTGTGCTAAAAACCACCGTTCATCTAGTAGGTAACTGACTGAATCTGAAAACATAAACATGAGCATAAACATTTTCAACCAACTCAGGGCTATGTTTCCGCTGAGGATTGGCCACTCGAAGGTCTTGTTTATCCATCCAAAACTCCGGGAAAATTATCGTTCTCCAGCCAAGGGTGCATCGACCGGAAGTCAGGTAGCTGCCTGTTACAGAGAAACGGTTCCCTCTAGAAACAGCTGCCGCTGCCCTCACTCTCACCAAATAAAACTAAGAGTCATGCATTTGTTTGGAATGTATGCTAAAGGAGATGTTCATGAATATATTAAAAAGGCTTTTAGCAGATGTTGACAAGTGTCGTATATACAGGTATATAGATGAACCATGGCCTGCCTTTCTGTATTTTAACTAACGTTACTTACCTAGGAGAATCAACCATTGTTTCAGATTTTTAAAGATCTTTTCCTGAGCTGCTTTTTAGTTTTAAATTAAACTTAATGTTTTAATCTTTTAAAATTTAAAGAGACCTAACATTTTCACATCTAAAGGCAGACAAACTTTATAGCACAAGGTGGAGCTAGAGACACATTTCTGCTTTACAAGCCCCTCAGGCAGGAGAGGAACACAGCAAAGGCACATGGTACAGACAAAGCTAAATTCTTGTGGACGTTTTGACAAACATAATTTGTATTTATTTGTATTACACTTTTAGTACTATTATTTTGGAATACAAAGGATACAGCAAAACAAAAGAAAGAAGAGATACTTTAGCTGTCACTGACGCAAAGGCAAGAAGTAGTGTTTGTATTTTAAATGTTTCTGGCTATTCACAATTTGCCCATAGTGTCAGTACAAATACAAAACATGGCCTATTAGATCACTTTCTAAATCTGCTGCTTTATCATTCTACATGGTCTAAATTCTACTAGTTCTAACTGACATAACATCAATTTCCTTAGAAATGCACAATATACCAGCACAATTACTTTTCCATGCCATTAGAGCCTATCAGAAACTAAACTATATATTTTTGCAATGCATTTAGACCCAATGGTATAGAGTCATAGGTATATTGTTTCATGGACTCCCCAGTACTTAAGTCTAGCCATGATTATAGTTAGCTTAAAATATTACTGCATCAAAGAGGATGTATTTTGTTATTTGCTGCTTTTGTATGAAAGAGTGTATTGAACATTATGCTACATGCACTGCAAAGATTTCAAGAAAGTGAATCGACAGTAATAGACTTTTAGACTATGTGAGCTGGCTTTTTTCATTATAAATGTAATTTTGTAATGGAGAGACCTGAACTGAAGAGTAGACTAATGCAAGAAACAGAGAAATGTGACCTTGGACCACAAAAGCAGTCTTAAGTAGCCCAGGTATATTTGCAGCCATAGCCAAAAATA
Organism: Garra rufa; assembly: GCF_049309525.1. Classification (NCBI taxonomy): domain Eukaryota; kingdom Metazoa; phylum Chordata; class Actinopteri; order Cypriniformes; family Cyprinidae; genus Garra; species Garra rufa. The sequence continues at coordinate 35,710,494 of NC_133363.1, forward strand.
CACGGTATGGGTCAAAATTACAGATTTTTCTTTTATGCCAAAAATCATTAGGATATTAGCTAAAGATCATGTTCCATGTTTCCTACCGTGAATATATCAAGACGTAATTTTTGATTAGTAATATGCATTTCTAAGAACATAATTTGGACAATTTTAAAGGACATTTTTTCAATATTTAGATTTTTTTTTTTTTTTTTTTGCACACTCATATTCCAGATTTTCAAATAGTTGTATCTCAGGCAAATATTGTCCTATCCTAACAAACCATACATCAGTGGAAAGCGTATTTATTGATGTATAAATCTCAATTTTAAAAAAAGTGCTGTTATGACTGGTTTTGTGGTCTAGGGTGGTCCACAAATATGTTACAGTAGTCTAATATGCCTAAACAAGTTTGTGCAAAAGGGCAGAATTTTCCTTTTGTTATGCTACATGAAACGGATGTTTCACCTGGTGACTTCTGTAATGGCTGGCTGTAATCACATTAGCTAGCAGCAGTACTTATATGGCACTTACAGTGGAAAAGGATTTGAGAGTCCATCTTCGTCTGATGTGCGAAAATAGTTTTTGACAATAAGAAAAATTTCCCCTGTATTAGATCTCTTAAAAAAAGGGCAGTTCTGTCCAATGACTAAAGCTATTTGTCATTTCTAAACATACTAGGAAACCTGCTCTTAGGGGAAATCTCAATTCACAACAATTGTTTATGAGTGGAACTGTAAAAAGTGAATGTTACATACCATGTTTTCATCACTCAAAGAGGACAAAAAGTAATATTATAAGAGGAGCAAGTTATTAAAATTTGAACAAAAAAAGGGTACAGGGTCAATTTTAATTATATGTTGTATTTAATTTGTGTTTTTTATGTGTTTTTTAATCTCAGATGACACATCCAGTCACAGTGAATGTCTTAAGCAGCTAATTCTCTAATCGCTTCCCATGTGTTTGTTTCTGCATTGAAATTCTATCAGTGTTTTCTTGAAGATCAATCGGTTGCTGTTTTTTTCCTCTTCATTAGCTCTGCTACTTTCCTCATATCCTCCCATCCTCTTATCACTTTCTCTTCGTCCCATGCAGTTATTGATCTTTCTACTCTGGTAAAAATTGATTGTTGAATTGTTACTCTTAAGGACTTGCAGATCTTGTATCTGTTAGTTATGAGTCGATTGTTGAGGAGGGGATGGTCTGAATTGATGTTTCTAAACCATGATGTTGTTCAGCAGTCACTCCTCTCGAAATTACCAGCCAGCCCTCATGATGAATGCAGAAAGGATCTCGATCACTCAGCCTTCTCACGTCACCGTGGCAACATGGATCAGTCTAACCCAGGAGAGGCTCAGAGAGCAGATTAGACACACGCACATATGACCCGGTCGCTTCCAGCTGAGATTCGTAAAACATGTAGCAACCTTCAATCACAGGTTTTATGGTGGCTTGGATGAACACATTCTAATATAACATCACCACCTCTTTCTGTACATTTAAGAAGGAGAAATAAGGCTGTGCACCTGATATTGTTAATCAGAGTTCATTATCATCTGAATGGAGCTGAAATCGTGTTGTGAATCAAGATTGTGTTCATGCATGCTTGCGATGTACAGTTGCAATCGAAATTATTCAACCCCCTTGACCTGCAAGACATTTTGTTGCAGATAACATTTTTTTTAAAACATTTAAACAAAGGCATCAGTACACTATTAGAGAAAGTTTATTAACACACATCTGAGTGTGCTTGAACCCCCAAAAGTCAAATTTGGTGCAGAATCTTTTATTCTTTATTCTGCCTGTAAGTGCTTCTGTCACCTCTCTACTGCAATCTTAGCCCATTCCTCACCTGCAAAAGCTTTCGGATCACTGATAATCTTTGGTTTTCACGTTGCCACTGCTTTATTTTAATATTTTCACTGAGAATTAAATCTGGAGACTGGACAGGTCACTCGAGAACATTCTATGACTGATCCCTGAACCAAACATACGTAGATTTGGATGCTTGTACTTTGGTATGGCAGGAAAGTCCACTGATCATCAGCTTCTTGCCAATTCTTGTCAAAATAGCCTGATACTTCAAAGAATCCATGATGTCCTTCATATAGTCATGATTTCCACTTCCTGTTACAGTAAAGCAATCCCATAATGTTTGACCATGGAGATGGTGTTCTTCTGCTCATAAGTTCTGCCTTTTTTGCACCAGACATGCCGCTGATCCATGGGTCCAAAAAGTTTCAGTTTGGTCAGATCACTCTATGAAATATTCTTCCAGAACTCCACAGGTCTATCCAGATGCATGTTCAAGTCACCCTTTTTGTTCTTTTTGGTCAAGAGTGGTATTCGGCAAGATGCCTCAACATGAAGGACATGCTTGTCTTGTGTTCATCTTATCCTCTGCATTAAAATGTTTTTCCTCCTTTTGTCAGGTCATCTTGCAAGTGATTTGCTGTACATTGCAGGGTTTTTCTTAGTCGTTCTGATCAAACATTTTATGATATTGTGCTTTTTTGTTTAACATCCTCAAAGGTTTTTTGGTACAACAAATTAGGAATTAAGGAATAAGACTGCCAGCTTTTAATGTTTTGGAAATCTTCATATAGCCTTAGACTTTCTAAAGTAATACAATTATTCCTTATCTATAGCTTCTCTGTAGCTTTTGTGAGGGCTCTGTTAACTTCAGCACATGCATGGGCTAATGTATGTATGTGTAACAGCTCAAGCTAATTCTGTTTTCTAATAGTTTTTCTAAAGGTTTAGTTGTGTTTAATACAATTTTTTTCCCATCATACAAATAAGTGACTAAAATCTGCAATGTTGAATAGGGGTTGAATAATTATGACTGCTGTGCTTTTAAAAAATCCTATAACTCAAAAACATTACATTATATATTGACACTTTTTACTTTTAATATGCCAGTAATCATTTGTGGATGCAATTTTTATAAAGTCCTGGATCCTCAGAAAAGCTTGTATTTGTAAAGTACTTGAGTCACTGGGGAGTTGAATCGTTTTGATTGCAACTGTAGTTTTATTGGAGAGGGATTTCAAGTGCATCTACAGTTGCAGGACAGTTTCTCAGACTGTGTTGGTGTGATCTTGGTCCACTCTTCATGGTTTGGTAACTCTATAGTTTCTTAACCATAACTTTGTTGCCAAGAATTTTCCAGAGATTTTCAACTGTGTTTAAATCAGCCATTTCATCATTTCATTGTTCTTAGTTTCAAGGAACTGCTTTACCCATTTTGCATTGTGATGGGGGCATTGTCTTGCATGAAAATTGCAGGCTGATTGGGAGATGCTTGCAGGGAAGGTACCACATGTTGCTGAAGAAGATTCTGATAATCATTTGCATTCACCCTGCCATGTATCTGTATAGGAGGCCCAACTCCTACTGCAACACACATCCTCCAAACCATGACACTTCTTCCTCCACATTTCACTGACTTCTTTATGCTCTTGGGCTTCAGTCTTTCCCCAGTCTGACACTGAACAAAATGTTTCCCATCAGACCCAAATAAACTGAACTTGCTCTAACTTCAGACCAGTTTTCCTCTCTCCACATGACATGTTGCTCAGCAAAAATGAGCTTAGCCTTTTGATTCTTTCAGCTGATGAGAGGCTTGGTCACTTCTCTTAAACATGCCGAGACAGATCCTTACCCTGTTCAGCACTGATCTGGCAAGCAATTCCAGCTGCGGCATTGAACCGATTCCCCATTGAGAGTGTTTTTATTACGTTGGTACAGGCATATATTCATCTGTTTTTTTACGCTGCTTGAATATTGCATATTGCGACTGTTTAGAATTCAAATATCCTGGTAGTGTTGCTAAAGGTTAAAGCTCTATCGTGTTGAAAATATCCCCTACACCAAACCCAACCCTAAACCTACCTGACAGTGTTAACAAATGCAAAAGTGATATAAAAACACATTTGTTGATGCAGCTGTGCTATTTTAACTTCCTTATGCGAATTTGAGCTGTTTTGTTGAACTGTAGTTTCATGGGGTTCATAACGGAGCTTTTCATCTGGAACTGGAAACTGGAAACTGCAGTGATTCATACGTATGTTTTTTTCAGTTAGGCAGAAATGCATATAGAGGCACGTATTTCCAATGAGCCTATGTTGGCTGAAAGGGTCATCCTTTTGCCCTTCATCTGGACAACCTCTTGTCACAGAGTTTCAGTCACCTTAGAGCGACCCACCATCATGCAATGACCTTGAACTGTTTTGATCGGCACATATTTGTCTCCTGATTTAAACAAGACTGGAGAAAGCAATATTATTGATAGAGGTAATTTGGCCAGAAGTGACAAGTTAAGTTAAAATGTCTTAATTGTGGATTTTTTAATTGATGGACCGAAGTCATGAGTCTCACATACTGAGAACTGTGCCATTTGTATTTTTATTGAACTTTAACTTAAAAAAATATTTTTTTTTTCCTCAGGCCATATATTAATTATTATACTACAGGGTTGACAAACGTTCTGAGGTGTGCAATTATTTTTAGGGAAGCACATGGCAAACGTAGTTCCAGGCAGGTATTGACCGCATTACGGCTCAATCCCAATTCTACCCCTTACCCCTACACTTAGCCCTACCCCTCCGTTTGGCGCGTTCACGTGAAGTGGTAGGGGTGTCTCATTTCTCTTTTGGTTGGAGGGGTAGGGGTAAGGGGAAGGGCCAGATAGCCCTCCAAACGAAGATTTTTCAGGACCTCACTTCAAACGAAGGGCTAAGAGAAATTTCCAACATGGCTGCTCACTCGAGCAAGCAGACTCGTAAATATAAGTAATTTTTGCCTTTAATAATGATTTTCATGACAATGTTTCATTATATGTATATTACCTTCAATCTTGTGTTTGTGTTTATGGTGTTGTTTTGTAAATAAACGTTTGCAAAAAAATCGCTAAAGTTTGCTAGCAGATAGCACTGATTGCACGATATTAAAAAATATATTTTTATGTCATATACACTTGACTGCATGTTAGAAACATGAAAGACCAGTGGCACGGCAATTTGCAACGGTGGTGTAATGGAGGGTGTACGCAAGTATACGGTGTATACACACTTCCACTTTTTAAATCCCCTCTGATGCGCATTATTCAGTAGTGTCCCGCATTCGCCAAAATCATGGCAGTCCACCACATCCAGTCATGTGAATAAATGTAAATATTCGCTAAAAACACCCAATAAAGGCAGTGATGATGCAGTCAGGACCGTGGAGCCGGCTTGCTTTGAAATGTATTTGATGATTGCGCCTAATGCGCCCGCTCACCGCACCAGTAATTTAAATCAGTACATAATAATAAAAACGATACCTTACAAATAAAAAGAAGCTGATTTTTACGATCAGAAATTTCTTAAACCAGTGAACCCCTGTAAACATTTTAGTCCAAGGATCCAGAAAACGAATGCGTTCAAATAGAAAGTTGAAAACGAAATTCACAAATGAAGCATATATACTTCTCCAGGCACCACTACACTGATTAGCAATTTGCCGCGCATGTGATAATGCCTTGTTTGTTTTGCTTACGGCCACATGTGAATGAACGGTGCGTACACCGTACATTTGTACTTTTTGCAACATGACAACATTTTTGACATCTTGAAATCTGTGATAAACATCTGCGCATGTCCTCTGACGTAACATTAGGAACTAGCGACAACCTATGATGACGTATAACAGTGTTGTAGTGGTGTCCCATTTCTTAGGGGAAATATTTTAGCCCTTCCCCTTTTCACTTTGTTTCAAGGGACAAGGGGAAGGGGCGAGGGGTAGGCGAAGGGGTAGAAAATAGAATTGGGATTGGGCCTACATGTCTACAGTAGGCTATATCACTTTGCCACATGATTTCAGTTATTTCAAAGGTCCTTAGAGCCTAAAACAGCAAAATAACCAAAACCCACAATGGCACTGACCAAACAAATAAATACAATAAATAATAGAATAAAAAAGACTGATAATTTCCATGTTTTTGCCACAAAATTATGTTTTTATTATGTACAGAAAGCAGATACTGTTTCTCCCACTCTCTCTCTCTCTTACAGATGCACACACACATACAGTTTGCAAACATATGCATTATTGTTGTTAGCGCTGCTCTGACAATTTTATCAGTAACATAGTTTAACAGCTTAAAAATACATGACATTTCTCACAATTGAGGTAACAACGACACTGCTCCTGAAGAAAATGAACTTGAAGTTTTACTATTAGTAGAGACGCTGCTGCCAATCACTTTTGAGAGACGCACAGACTCACAGAGGTAACATTAATTCACCTGCTCTCTCTTTCAATGGATCAAGCATCTTTACGTTTTGGAATTAGCAACGGAGGCGTTGGCTGAGATGCGTAAGAAATAAATCCTACTTATAATAGCGTTTAAAGGAGAAAAACCGGATGAATGTCTTGAAATGTATCATCTGATCGATGTCCTGAAGTGTGGTAACCATAATATAAGTGAAATAATTGACTTCGGTCCGTTGAATTCCTAGAAATAATTACCTGAGGTGTAATGGCCCGTCGTCAGTTATTCTCCTGTTCAACATACTATGCTTTGGCACACTTATTGGTTTTGAATGAATCGGCTGAATGAATGTCTTAATGACTCACTCATAAAGATTGTCACCACTTCCTGGCGTAACATAATCTGCAGAAAGAGTCACCACTAATGCACAGACTGACAGTCTGTCAGGAACACACAGATACAGACAAGCAGAGTGATGAAAACAGTGAGAAGTCCCAGTACTGGTACATCAGCACTCAACCAATCAAATTCGAGGACCAGAACTGTGGTAAAATACTATTCTTGCTCATTTTAAAACATATATCATTTAGTTGTGTTACATCCTACAACATTTCTTATTAAATCAAGGTTTTCATTGAGGAACTTTAGATTTCATTGAACATAGTAGTGACTTAAGTATGTGTTTTCAAGATGTTCGGCTCCTCTCCATCTGTTTCTGTTTGTACTGGCTGATAACACAGCAATTCAGCAATATTAAACAGACCACACAGAGGACAGAAAGACACAGAAGAGATGATACAAAGCAGTACAGGTTGCTCCATGCAGTAGCTTTTTCTCTCCTTGTTTTGTCTGACAGCAAAATCTCACTCGGCTCAGCATCAGAAAGAAACAGTTTCTAGGGCAGCTTTTTTCTCCATCTATATTTCATGTGTTTTTTTTTTTTTTTTCAGGAAGATCTCCTCCCAGTGTGAGTTTGTTCAAAGCAGTGTGAATGAGGACAATGTTTTTAATGCTGTCCATGCTGGGCAAAGAAGTAATGAGCTGTAATTTTGTAGTTATCACACACAAAACCGTAATGAGAGCTTTAATGAGCTCCGTCTCTCTCAGCGCATTTAAATGACCACGTGCACTGTTTTATTCTCCATGAATGCATTTGAATGAACTTTAGATATGTGTTGTGTGTAAATCCTTTCCACAGGTCATCCTCTACACTATATCACCTGATCAGAAACATATAAGTGAATTCAACTGAACCCAGATAAATATGTGCTATCAGTGATGATCAGCCATAATTTTTCAATCAGACAGAAACAGGACATTTGTCATGTGACGTGTAGTGTGTTCTCTCATTCATTCTCACAAACACAAACACTCACAGCTCCTCAGGGAAGAGCGAGCCAGCAAAAACATTTTTAGCTCTGGCAGGGCAATATCTAGCAGGTGGGAGTTTTTTTTTTTTTTATCAGTGGGATTATGTAAGAAGCTCATCAGTGATGCATTGCAGTTACCGCTGGTGTCCTGTGCCATTTTCAAGGCTGCCAAGCAGACAGACAGTGGACTCGTCCGTTTTGATTATACAGACTATAATAAAACTGGGTACTGTGCCCTATCATTCCTATACCAATAACCACACAGAACACTATTAATGTTACCTGTTATGCAACAAGACACTATTTATTTTTTTAGATGAGAGGGAGAAACACAAGATAAAAGAAAGATGGCTTTAATATGCTGTGATCCATTCTGGTTCTCTCTTTCTGATATATTTCTCAGTGTGTGTTCAATTGGCGCTGATTGTGGGAGGTGCTGTTGGTCTGGATATCTGTCACTTCCTGATATTGCTCATCTGTGTGTCATCTATCAAGTCTGACCAATTCTATGAATAGATCCATCATATCTCTGACATCAAACAAACACACGTGAGAAATAACACATTTTGAAAAAGGAATATTTATTTCACACCAACACACGACTATTTGTTTCAAGCATATCTGTGGGCTAAAAATACATTTCTGTCAATATGAAATTGGGGGTGTTATGCTGTAAATCATAGAGATTACACATTCTACAGGTCATCCCTCTCTGGAAAAGTATCAGGCACAAAAGTGATGTAAATTCAATAATCATTGCACCGTAAATATTCAAACATGACTGAAGGGCAAATAGAGATTAAAATGGCTATCTAATGTATTTACCCACAAGACAGGGGATTTCACTGCTTTTTATTGCTACCCAAGGAACCTCTACAAATATATATTTAAAGCTTAAATTTTGCAAAACATATATGACATAAACATATTTTTGTGATCTAATAATTCTTAGTAGTTTAAACATTGCACAGAATTTTGAACACTGTCTTTAAGTCAAAATGATAAAAATTGTGTCTGATGAATAATATATGATCTAATTGGAGATTGTATTGTAATCAGCCTGAAATAAACCTTAAATCAGGTCACACAAAACAAATTGACACTAAAATACACACAACAAATACTTCAGCAAATATCTTGTGTGACGCATTCATATACAGATTATTGATTAAATTTGCCATTTGGTTGAATTACTATTGTGTTGGTTATAGCATAAAATATGCATTCCTTCTTAGATAGATGCACAATATTTGATTTTAGTGGCATTTGGCATGTCACCTGTAGGATGTGTGCTCATGGTGAAACACAAATACATTTTTGGAATGAATCAGGGCTTGTTGTATTTGGCTACAATTTGATTTGGAATTGGCAAGAAGGAAGCATAACTACACTCTGAAAAATAAAAGTTCCAAAAGGGGGTTTTCACAGTGATGCCATAGAAGAACCAGTTTTGGTTCCCCAAAGAACCTTTCAAATAACTATTTTTTCTTAGTGTGAGGAACATTTTGATAATCTAAAGAACCTTTTTCCTCTGTAAAGAACCTTTTGTGGAATAAAGAGGTTCCATGGATGGTAAAGGTTCTTTGTGGAACCATTGATGCCAATAAAGAGCTTTTATTTTTAAGATTGTAACTTAGGTTCAAGTTTATACTTTTAGGTTAAAAGTCCATTTTACATGAGACAAACATCTTTAATGAGACAAAAGTTCAACATTTTACAACACTGAGCTATAGATCTGTAGCTTGATAAGTGTTATATATATATATATATGGAAGCCTGTTTTCGCCACAGAATAAAAAAATAAAAAAGGTAATTGTGACTGAGTTTATAACAAAATTACGAGAAAAAAGATCAGAACTGCACAATGTTAACTTACAACTGCAAGTTCTCAGACTTCCAAGTTTATATCAGAGAGATATAATAAAAACCCACCCATCCAAAGAATTGTGAGGCGTAAACTTGAAGAATTTCAAGACAAATTTTTGTCTATGTTAATGTCTTAGAAATCAATGCAATTGTTTTCTCAGAATTTTAAGTTTATACCTCACAATTCTGTGTTTATACATTTTATTCAAAATTTGGATTTTGTTTCTCGCAGTTCTGAGGGAAAAAAGTCAGAATTGCAAGAAACAAAGTCCAAACTGTGAGATAAAATTCGCAATTACCTTCTTTATTATTATTTTTGAAAAAACAGGCTTTCATACCCTGTTAAAAAAACAGCATATGCTGGTTAGGTATGTTTTGAAGCATGGCTTCTGCTTTGAGCTGGTCATGAGATGGTTTAAGCTGGTCATGTGCTGGTCCTAAGCATCTACACTCTTAAAAATAAAGATGCTTCACAATGCCATAGAAGAACCTTTTTTGTCTAAATGGTTCCATAAAGAATCTAATTAATTAACATCTGAAGAAGCTTTCTGTTTCACAAAAGGTTCTTTGTGGCAACAAAAGGATCTTCAGATTATAAAAAGGTTAGAAAGAGATGGTTCTTTAAAGAACCTTTGACTAAATGGTTCTTTGTGGAACCAAAATGGTTCTTCTATGGCATCGCTGTGAAGAACCTTTTAAAAGCACCTTTATTTTTAAGAGTGTAGCTCCTGCCCAAGACCAGCTCATAACCAGCTTTTAAAGGGTTAGTTCACCCAAATATGAAAATTCTGTCATTAATTACTCACCCTCATGAGGTTCCAAACCCCAGACCTTTGTTCATCTTCGAAACACAAATTAAGATACTTTTGATGATAACCAATATCTCTCTGACACTCCATAGACAACAATGTTCAAGGTCCAGAAAGGTACCAAGAAATACTTCTGTAAAAAAAAAAAGTATTCTTGTAGCTTCATAAAATTACGGTTGAGCTACTGATGTCACATGGACTATTTTGTCGATGTTCTTGGTACCTTTCTGATTGTGAAAGGACCCTTGCTGTCAATGGTGGATAAGAAAGCTCTTGGAAGTAATTGTGTTCCAAAGATGAACGAAGGTCTTCCGGGTTTGTAGTGACATGAGGGTGAGTAATTAATGACAGAATTTTCATTTTTGGGGGAACTATCTCTTTAACCACCTCAGGACCAGCTTAAACCAGCTCATGACCAACTAAAGACGAGCTTAAACCAGCTCAAACCAGCTGCCATGCTTCAAAACATAACTAACAAGCATATGTTTTTTTTTTTTCAACAGGGTAGATCTCCAAGCTGAGTAATTTTCATTCAAGGTAGTGAGTTTAATTTTTTCATCCAAAGTGTCCTTAAGTATAATAATGGTGAAGAGCGCCATCCACCATTACACTCAAGGTAACTGCCCTTAGTAACTTTCCTGGAGCCAGGCAGTACCTGTTAAGATCCTTCATACTGCTAATACACATACACACATAATATACATAGGCCTATCCTGCTGTTTATATATATATTCACTTTTTTTATTAGAAGACAGTAGTACATTTACATTTTTTCTGTATACATGCATCTTGAGAAGAGTAAAGCTGCCCTATTGAGACCCTGTATGTTTATTTAGTGCGTTACTGCTGTAAAAGTATTAGCCACAATCTACAGTTAGTGAACAGGGCTTTATCTTTCCAGCTGTGACCGTGTGACTCCATAAGCCTTCATAGCAGGAAAGCCAAACTGTTTGCTATTAAACTTAAAAATGAATTATATTTAAATGTTTTGCTCTCTGTACGTGTTCCTGACCACAATAGACTGACTTCTGTATTCTGATGATTTCTGCCTGTGGATCACATAAGGGCTTCATCTGACAAAGATTGCTTTAACCTAATATTTGTTGTGATTGTTCATTTGTGATGAGTTATGAGGGACATCTGTTCTGCCAAACCTAGTTAGATATAGAGGTTTAACCTTTCTCCTGATCTGATCCAGCCAGGCTTTACACTCTACAGTATATCAGATATGAACTGTTTGCCTCTCACTCCCATCAGTCACTATGATATTGACCGAGTGAGCTGTTCAGTCATATTTTATATCTGACAAGTGTTAGGAGATGAGGACGGCTCCAAGACAGACCAGTTTAAAATAGCATTGAGTAATTTGAAGACACATTAACAACAACACCAAAGGTAAATGCAGCACTGCTTACATTAAAATACTCTAAACAACTGTGTAACAATATTAGTACTGTGACTGTTTCCCTTTTACTTGTTTCATTTTACAAAACAATAACAACTGGGTTTACTCATTATGTCTAGTTAAATATTGATTATATTGGAGTACTACATATTGTTACACAGGAATAGAGTACTATCGTAATAATCCAACCACATCTTTAACCAATCATTGCGTGTAGGTGGTGTTTGGGCGAATATTAACCTGTATTCTTAGGTGTATAGAGGATGCCACATTGCAATTTGCTTGCGTGGATTATCTAGCATTTGTTTCCAGTGCTGCAGGCCGGTGCCGGAGGTGTGGAGCCCCAGCATGCAGCGGCCCAGGGGGAGCAGGGTCCCGGGACTGGTCAGGTTCAGTACTTCTAACTCTACGCTGGATTTAGCCAGCAGCTCACTGGGCAGCTCTAACATCATCATTTCATTCCAGACCGGATTCATCTTGTGCTTCACTCGCCGTGTCTGCTTCTTCTTTAGCTTGGCATTTTGGTGCTTCAAGGTCAGCTTTACTGATAGATCTTTGAGAAAACATACAGGATACAGGTTCTCATTATTATACCTAAAATATTGACAATAATAGTGTATGTACTGTAACTACTTATTAAGAACCAGAGGTTTGGAAAGTGGATGGATGGATAGATGGATAAATAGATGGATGGATGAACAGATGGATGGATGAACGGATGTCGGGTTGGTGTATGGATAAGTGGGTGGATGGATGGATAGATGGATGGGTTGGTGCATGAATGGGTGGGTTCATGGATGGATGGAAGGGTTGGCTGGTGTATGGATGGGTATGTCGGTGTGTGGATGGATGGATGGGTGGGTGAGTTGGTGTATGGGTGGGTGGTTGGATGGATGATGGCAAGTTGGTGGATGGATGGATGGCGAGTTGGTGGATGGACGGATGGATGGATAGATGGATGAGTTGGTGCATGAATGGGTGGGTGGATGGATGGATGGGTGGGTGGGTGGGTGGATGGTTGGATGGATGGCAAGTTGGTGGATGGATGCATGGCAAGTTGGTGGATGGATGGATGGCGAGTTGGTGGATGGACGGATGGATGGATGGATAGATAGGTGGGTGGGTGGTTGGGTGGCTGATGGATGGACGGGATGGTGTATGGATAAGTGGGTGGATGGATGGCGGGTTGGTGTAAGAAGAATGGATGGATGGATAAAGAGATGGATGGATAGATGGGTAGATGGGTAATTGGATGGATATATGGTAGTGATGCGCGGGTCGTCTCATAACCCGCGGACCCCGCGGGTAACCCGCGGGTCGGGTTGGGCCGGGTAAAGAAATTGTCACTTATTTGCGGGGCGGGTCATTAAAAACAAAATACAATAAAACTAAAATCTATGTATGTAGCGTGCAATTCCCTATAGCGTATTTTAAATATTTGGGAATATCTATTTTCACATTTTATTAAGTTCTTTAATAAGGTTATCAACACGTCACGTCACGAAAGCGCCAACCAGGCCAGCTCCCGCTGCCAGCCAGTGCAGCCACGAGCGCATCAAGCGAGCGCGCATTCAGCTCTGCTGGCCTGGTGCTGGAGTCTAGGGGAGATTAAACCCCGGTACAGTGGATGGATTCCATTCTTTTTTTGCACAGCGAACGTAAAAACGCTAAATGAACATTTCTGTGTGTTAAATAAAACAAAAGTTTAGTGGTTATTTAGCGTAGGCTGTAAACTGTAGGCCTATTCACATCTGAAATAAAAAAATGTTTAGCCTAGACGAATACAAACGCTGCTTTGTAAATGTTGAAAATGTTTACAGTGGTGTAGTGGAGGGTATACGCCGTATACCTGCGTATACCCTCCACTACACCACTGTAAACATTTTCAACATTTACAAAGCAGCGTTTGTATTCGTCTAGGCTAAACATTTTTTTATTTCAGATGTGAATAGGCCTACAGTTTACAGCCTACGCTGTAGGGTTGGTGGATGAAGGCGGCTGAGTATACCTATTTTTAAATCTCCTCTGATGCGCATTATTCAGTAGTGTCCTGCATTAGCCAAAATCATAACAGTCAACTACATCCAGTCATATTTGAATAAATGTAAATATTCGCTAAAAACACCCAATAAAGACAGTAATGATGCAGTCAGGCTTGCTTTGAAATGTATTTCACGAGTTCGCTCTTGCATATAATAAACAGCGTAAAAGTTAAGCGTGTTTGGCATGCTGTCCGGGAGAGGGCTCCGAGCTCGGTAGTCATTCCCGAGCCCGGGGCACTCCCCCTGCCCAGGGAGAGGGGTCCGAGCTCGGCATTTTGCCCGAACCCAAAAGCGCTCCCCCTAGCTGGAGGTGAAGAGAAAATAAAAAAAGGTGGGGGGGGGGGGATGCTGAAATCAGAGATAATTGAAGAACTGAAGGTAGGACTGCTTGGTTATTTAAAGGGACTGTAGTAATTGGATAGGGAGAGTGATTGGATAGGGAGTGATTGCTGATGATGAATTGGCCGTGTTAATTATCTGCGCGAGCTCCTCCTGAAATTTGTTAATGAAACATCACTTGATGATTAAGCCTGATGCGCCTGCCAGCTTGGTCTCCCGCACCCTAGTCATTTTAAGTAGATAATAAAGAAAACAATACCTTACAAATAAAAAGAAGCAGATTTTTACGATCAGAAATTCCTTAAACCAGCGAACCCCTGTAAACCTTTCTGTCCAAGGATCCAGTAAACGAATGCGTTCAAATATAAAGTTCAAAACGAAATTCATAAATGAAGCATATACCCACTTTTCTTCCGGCACCACTAACATTACACCACTGATTATCTTATTAATATGACCTGATTTATGGTTTATTTTTAATAATCGTATGTTGTTGCCAGTTTACAAGGCGATGTTTCCAAGCACTTTCGGCCTGAAATAAAGGCTGTTTTCATTTGGATTACAATGTCTATTGAATGGTCGCGGGTGCGGGGCGGGTTGTAAAAATAGATGCAGTGGTGCGGGCGGGCTGGGGCGGGCCAAATAATTTCATAAAAGGGGGACCCGCGGGCTGAAAAAAAACCCCGACCCGCGCATCACTAATATATGGATAGGCAGGTTGGTGTATGGATAAATGGGTGGATGATTGGATAGATGGATGGATGGGTGGATAGATGGATAGAAGGATGGATGTATGGATGGGTGGGTGGATGAATGGATGAGTAGGTGGGTGGATTGTCTGGATATACAGTATTTCAAAAGTATGCAAAAATAAAGACATTTGAATTTTTTTTAAAGACGTCTCTTATGCTCACCCAGGCTGCATACACAGTAATATTGTAAAATATTATTACAGATGGTAATGCAACTAATAACTGACTTGGCATTACTTTAAGGTCACAATAAATTTAGTGGTTATATGTTGGTGGTAAATACCTATGTTGTCTTTCAGTTTGTCTGACTGAAGTCCTCTAGCCTTCATTACCACCACCCCAAGCCTATTGGCCGCTGGCAGATAACTGAGTGACAATAGTAGTTCTCCAGCTGATGATGCCACTTCCTGCTGAAAGACACAGAGAAATGTTAGTCTTAAAGCCTTCTTGTGTTAAAGTTTTAATAAAAGCATGGATTTGACTTGTGTCAGGATATTTTACTTTTGAACTCTGTGTTCACATAAATATGGATTTTAGAATTTGCATATTCATAAAGATCTTTCTGCAGGGTTAATGAACTTGGCTTTTGACTGCATAAAGAATCATTTCATGCAAATGTTCTGGTATGAGGCAGACTGAATGTGGCCAGCTCCTCCCTCAGGGTAAAAGTTGCTGATTTAAAATTGTCAATTTGTCAGCACAGTCCTCACATTAAACCCTCTGAATGATGGGATTTCATTACCATCATGACCTTATATTAATCTGCCCCTGCCTTCTGTCCGCCCCACATAATCAGCTGCGTGAGCAGAACATGACATTTTATTTCACAAATTCACTAAAATATAATCTTTTGAATTAGCTCTGACTAGATTGGATTTATCAAACCATTGCATTTGATACTTCAGTGTAATGATGAACACGGTGTCAAATATTACTGACAAATATTATTTAAATGAACAATACTGAAAGCTTTAGGGTAATGCAATCATTAATTACTATTCCTGTCAGTGAGTCAAATTAGCATAGTAATATTTAAACTGATAAAGTCTGGGTATGAATTGAAATCACATTCAATGCATGCAGATATATCTGCCCGGATACTCAGGATATCAGTTTCCATCTCATTCTCTTATTCATCATTGATATTTAGCTGCATTTTGGAATTAGAAGGTGGAAAAAAAATCCAAGGTCATTAATAAGCCAAAGTCCTGTCTTGAATAATCAAACATGAATCATGTGGTAAATTAAAGTGTTGGTGAACATTTCGTTATATATGAACAAATAATGCATTTTTAATGGTGCTTATACAACGCAATTAAACCTGCGTCATTCTTTTCATCACAGGCCTGGAACGTTACATACAGTACATGCAAAACACACACCCCAGATACCTCTAGGCCCACTCAGGCATTATTTCCTCTCTCTTTCTCTCTCCCTCTCCGCAGTCCAATGGTAGTTAGTAATTCCTGGCATGTCTGTGTATGTGTGTGTGTGTGTGTGTGTGTGTGTGTGTGTGTGTGTGTGTGTGTGTGTGTGTGTGTGTGTGTGTGTGTTAGAAGCGGATCTCCTCTGGGAGGTGTGATGACGCAGATAAAGATCTTCTGCTCTGAGATCTATGACATCATCAACAGATCACACAGCAGTGGGGGTGGACTGCATGTGTGTGTGTGTACATGTACGGTTTGGGACCCAAGAGATTGATTTGAACAAAAAGGAGTACAATATCTCAAAATAAAGTCTCAGATCTATTCTCCTACCACTTCGTATAAGCAATGACCTGCACATATGTGGATGTCCAAAAGAAATGTCTGAGCTATTTCTAAACTGTCAATATGTGCACTTTGCACTTGTGGAGACTGAGAAACACATAAACACACAGTCTGCATCCCATAATGAAATCTTCATCTCGCACCAAGTTTGCAACCATAGCAACCTCATAAAGAACAGTGTCAGAAAAATATTACATCTGCTGTACTTCATATGTTTATAATATATGTTCCCTGCTTATTCAGGGCTGTTTTAATCGTATTTAAGTTTATTCAGACCTATATTTTAAATTTTAATTTCTTTTTGGCTTTTTTATGCTTTTTAATGGACAGGACAGTGGAGAATGACAGGAAAGCTTAGGGTGGAGAGTTGGGAACAGGATTGGCAAAGGACCACAGGCCAGGATTTGAACTCGGGTTGTCAGAGGTGCAGTTGCACTACATGTCAGTGCTCTAACCGCTGGGCTATCAGCACCAACATTCAGGCCTATATTTTATTAAGTGTTTACTTTTTGTTTAGAAAAAGGTCTGTGGGTCTATTTGAATAATTTTTTTTAGCTTTAATTTATTTTCAAAGCAAATAACATCTTCGTTACTGTTGTGATGAGAGAGAATAGATGTTTAATGTGTGTATCCGCCATATTTTTCGATGTGAAAGTAAGCTGTTTTCTGGTAATATGTGAGACTCCTGGTTCATAAGCCACCCTAAGGGAATAACGAGATAAATAACATGAAGAATAAGTGCAGTAAACAGTAGAACTGTTTGCACTACAAACCTGTGTGTTCACAATTAAGATAATACATCAAAATAATATGCTAAGACTCCCCAATTTACAATATCAAGCAACAAAACAAGCTGTTTTGTACAGCTAAAAATAGTTGGACGCGGTGGATACTGTGTGTGTGTGTACCTGGTATTCCCTACATATTGGGGACCAAATGTCCCCACAAGGATGATAAGACCAGTCATTTTTGACATTGTGGGAAGATTTTTTTGGTCCCCACGAGGAAGAAAGCTTAAGAATTATATAGAATTAAGTTTTTTGAAAATGTAACAATGCTGAAAGTTTTGTGTGAAGGGTAGGTTTATAGTACAGGGTAAAAAGAATATACAGTTTGTACAGTATAAAAAAGCATTTTGCCTATAGAATGTCCCCATGAAACCAGTGTGTGTGTGCGCGTAACATATTTACATATTTAACTGAGTTTGAGAGATTTCATATGTAACAAAATCTGCATGTTTAAAATCTGCATACCTCAAAGAGTAGGCATACAGTGCCTTGCGAAATTATTCATACCCCTTCATTTTTTTTTTACATCTTGTTATGTTGCTGCCTTATGTTTAACTACTTTAAATTACTTTTTTTTCCCACATCAGTCTACACTCAATACATCATAATGGCAAAGCAAAGAATAGGTTTTTAACATTTGTGCAAATTTATTAAAAATAAAAAACGGAAAAAATCCTGTTGCATAAGTATTCATACTGTGACACTCGAAATTTAGCTCAGGAGCATTCATATTGCTTCTAGATGTTACTACACTTCGAGTGGAGTTAAACTGTGGCAAATTCATTTGAATGAGTATGATTTAGAAAGGCACACATCTCTCAGAAAAGGTCTAACAGCTGAAAATGCATATCAGAGCAAAAACCAAGTCCTGAGGTCAAGATAACTGCCTGCAGAGCTCAGTGACAGACTTGCGTTAAGGCAATGATCTAGGGAAGACTTCAGAAAAAAAATCTGCTGCATTGAAGGTTCACAGAAGCATTATCCATAATGGAAGACGATTGGAACAACTAGGACTCTAGAAAATGTCTGCCAGCCCCCATCCAAGCTGACAGAGCTTGAGAGGTGAAAAGGTGAGGCAAAGAATGGCAGATAATTGCCAAATGCCAAATGTGCAAAGCTTGTCACATCATACCCAAAAAGACTTGAGGCTGTAAAGGTGCTTCAACTATGTACGGAGTTAAGGGAATGAATACTTATGCAGTGTACTTATTTCAGTATTTTATTTTTAATAAATTTGTAAAATTTGCAAATCTGTTTTTTTATGGTGTATGGAGTGTAAATTGATGTGGGGAAAAACTAATTTAAAGCAATTTAACATAATGCTGCAACAAAACAAAATGTGACAAAAATGAAGGGGTATGAATACTTTTGCAAGGCACTGTATATTCAACAATATAATTTTTTTTTTTTAGCTCAAATCAGTATTCCATATCCATGTAATTATTTATGTTCAGGTTTTTTTTGCCACATAGTAAACCCCGAAAGGAATAATAATGAGGATCATCAAATATCACACTGATGACATTTATTTTGTGATAATGATAAAAGTGCAAAATGAATGTTTGAATCGTGGACAAATTAAGCAATGTTCCTCACCTGTTTGGGTGGCTGTAAGTCAACCCAGCAATCAGCATCCAACATCATGCTTATATCAGCCAGCTTAAAGCGCATTGTGCCCAGAGTGGAATTATGGGAGAATCGATCACAGCAGTGAAGTGAGAGGGCCACCTCCCCATCTAGACTGTCTGTGTCTTCTGTGCCCTCCATGGGGAGAGCGAACACCAGCTCCTCTCCCCACTGCACATGCGCTGCCAGCTTGTGGACGGCTGTGTGAGCGTGCTTCTGCTCTTCAGAGACGCTCACACACCCTGATATATATCCCTCACATCCGGCCTCCACTGATATATTCTCCGCTGCGGAAAAAAGAGAATATGAGTCATATTATAACAAGGAGCAGGATGACAAATTGGGCCACATGAAGCTGCTCCAAGCCACAGAGGCACCAGGCGTCACTGATTCTCTTTTTTATGACTCCTCACTTTTCATTCCTTTCTACTTCTCAGCCAGCATGACTGATCCTCTCCCCTTTTCCTGTTTGGATGAGCAGAATAGAGGTTTTGAGTTTAAAGCAGATTTACTCTCATTACCGATAATGATGCGTATCAATCACGGCTGCTACTATTGAAATGGTAATTCTGTGATTAAGAGGCTTTAAGATGCCTGAAAGAGGCTTTTTTTCTCTCAAACACTGGTTTAATCACATAGAGTTTTGAATATCAAAACCTCCCTCTGTTCCAGCTTTGAAAGCAGAGCAAACCCACTGTACAGTGACACCTCTATCCCACAAACACAAAACACCTGGATGAGCCATAAAAGGATTACAAGTACAACACCAAAGCCTGCTTTTTACAGATATTTGCTCGTATTGTGTGACCTTCTGATGACCTGTGGACATTCGGAAACTGCTCCTAGAGCTTCACTGGAGGTGAGTGCAGAATTGTTGGTCTTTCATCTGAGTTGATGTGTTTGTTATGGCATTTGCTCAGATATTTAGCACTGATTTGCAGTATTAGTTGGCTAAAGTCAGAGCCAGTCTGCATATTATGGGCAGTTGGAGTAGTGTACGATGAGCACAGACCCCAAAAAGCTTAAGACTATGATCCTATCCAGCATCCAGAGGATATCAAACATGTTTGATCTTTTCAGCTGATTTTAAAACACATAGACCTGGTTTCAGAGACAGGGCTTAGACTAAGCCAGGATTAGGCCATAGTTCAATTAGGACATTTGAGTAATTTTCATAAACGTGCTTAGAAAAATACATTACTGGTGTGCATCTTGAGACAAAACAAAGGCACTGATATATTTTAAGATCAATCAGTGCAATTGTATTTCAGTTGAAACAGCTTAGACTTACATTTTAGTCTAGGACTAGGCTTAAGCTTTGTCTGTGAAACTGGGGGATAGTGTTTTTATTTGCCAAAAATCTTAAAACGTGTTTTTGTTTATTTTAATAAATCTGTTGATCCAGTTCACAAAACCACTCTCGATGATTAATTTATGAAACAATCTGATTCATTTGTTAAGTTTACTGAACTCACTGAATCAATGATTTGGCTGCAGGAGCCAAATTATCAGTAAATAACAACTTAAAAGATTAGTTGACTTCCAGAATAAAAAATCCTGATAATTTACTCACCTCCATGTCATCCAAGATGTGTGTGTTCAGTTAAAAAGAAATTACATTTTTTGAGGAAAACATTCCAGGATTTTTCTCAATATAGAAGGTCCAAATTGCAGTTTCATAGCAGCTTCAAAGGGCTCTACACAATCCCAGTCGAGGAATAAAGCTCTTATTTTGCAAAACAACTAGTCATTTTGTAAAAAAATAAATAAATGTATACACTTTTTAACCACAAATGTCTTGCACGAGCTCTGCAATGTGCATGTGCGACTTCTCGCGTTATTTAATTACGTTGGAAAGGTCATGCGTGGTTAGTTCTTCGTCTGTGTACTTTGGTTCAAAAAAGGTAGGATAGGGCGAAGAACTCGATCTAATTTTCTCCTTCAACTTCAAAACCATCCAACATCATTGCTTTTCCTTTTTTTGTAAAGGGCATTTGACTTTCTTTGCACGTACGCTTTGTACACACTGGGTTGGTACTCCTGCCTATGTAATGCGTGACCTTTCTAATGTGACTACGTAATGCATGAGGTTCGAGCTAGTGCATGAAGAGCACTTGTGGTTAAAAAGTATATAAAATATTTTTATTTTTTCAGAAAATGACCAGTTGTTTTCACTAAACAAAAGCATTATTTTTCAGCTGGGATTGTGTAGAACCCTTTGAAGCTGCATTAAAACTGCAGTTGGAACCTTCAACCTGTTGGCCACTATTCTGGAAGTAAACTAATCCTTTAAATTAGTGTTATTTTAGTATTTTTAAAATAATGTTATGGTATTTCTTAATATATTAAATTAGTTAAGTTTAACTCAAAGATTTTCTGTTACTGTAGGGGTCAGTTTTTTTACTGTATTTATGCTACTGTACTTCATGAAATATCAGTTTTAAAATCATTCTAATAGTAAAATTCCTGTGGAAATGCTGTCTGAGTTGCACTGCCACTCAAAAGTTTGGGATCAGTAAGACTTGTAATGTTTTTAAAGAAGTCTCTTATGCTCATCAAGGCTGCATTTATTTGATCAAAAATACAGAAAAAAACTATAATATTACAAAATGTTTTTACAATATAAAATAGTGGTTTTGATTTTAATATACTTAAATATATATAAAATATAATTTATTCCTGTGATGCAAAGCTGAATTTTCATCAGCTGTTACTCCAGTCTTAAGTGCCACATGATCCTTCAGAAATCATTCTAATATGCTGATTTGTTATTAGAATTATCAATGTTGGAAACAGTTGTGCTGCCAAATATTTTTTTGGAATCTGTGATTCCTTTTTTCAGGATTACTTGATGAATACCAAGTTAAAAAGAACAATATTTATTCAAAATCTAAATCTTTTCTAACAGTGTAAATCTATGCTATCAGTTTGTATTAATTTAACGCATTCTTGGTGAATAAAAGCATGTTAGTATGATTTCTGAAGGATCATGTAATACTGAAGACTAGAGTAATGATGCTGAAAATAGCTTTGTATCACAGAAATAAAATACATTTAAAAAAAATTCACATAGAAAAATTTAATTCATTCAATTAAATTGAAATAATTATTCACAATATTACATTTTTTCCTGTATTTCTAATACAGTAATAAACACAGCCTTGATGAGCATTAGAAACGTATTTAAAATACATAAAAAATATTACTGATCCCAAACTTTTAACCGACAGTGTATGTTGTGTATCTCTGTGTTTCTGAGTAATCACCTTTCTGTTTTTAAAAAGATAAAAACTGAATTTGTGATTGCAGACAGTGTCTGAGTTAAGTAATTAGTCTTCTTTGAAAGCATTTCCACAGGAATCCAGGATGTTGACACATATTGTTGTATCCTTTGAAACACCTGTTGGTAAATTTTCACCAAAGGGATGCTACACAGTATAGTCTGAGATTCACCTGCAAGTCACAGGTGGCCCAGTATCTTTCTAGAAACATTAGAGTAGACAAATGTTTCTTACCTTCTACAATGCTAATGTGCAGCTCTCCATTTTCTTTGTGCAGGCTGATGGAGAAGTGCAGTTTAGGATATAGGATGGAGCTACTTGTCGTCATGGCACCGGTTTGCTCAGATGTGCAGGGAGTTTCATCTGCGGAAACTGATATGAATGCAAGTGAGATTCAACTCTTGAGTAAATAAGGACTATTTTAGAAGCTCATTAAAATCCTTTCTATTCCTTAATCCAGAAAATCATTATAGACTAGTTAGTTCTGGTCCTCCTGAGACTTTTCTCCTGGTTGTATGCATTAGTGGTGGCGATTGTTCAATGACTACTTCTGCAGGTTACATTGATTACCTAGTAGGTGGTGACAAGTAATTGTCTTTTTAAAGTGAGTCATGGAATCATTAACTCATCTGATTCAATCAGTGACATTGATTCATTTAGGATTCATTTATTTGTGAGTGTTGCTCGAAGACATGCAGCGTCAAAGACAACGTAAGCAGCAATAATGCGTAAAAAATGTTCCTACGTAAGCCATCCTACGTGTCATCGCCCTGTTGGTCTAAAAGTTAGCCAACGCAGCACGACATTGAGAACAACAGAACACATGCTGTTAAATTCTTCGAGAAAGGTAGCACTTCTTTTCTTTCTATCTGCATCTGCTAGTGGGTGGATAAACGTCAAGTGTTGCTCAGAAAGGAAGGCCTTGATCATAAATTATTATATTATAGGTATCTTTTACTTATCGTGACAGAAGCTGAGCTGTGAGTCAGATCAATGTATGTCAACCATCAGGCATGATTATAGTAGCAGGTTTCACTGCTTTCTGAAAGGTTAACAATTGCCTCTGGGACGCATCTGCACAGCTTTTAACAGCATTAGCAAATGCCACAGGTGTTTAACATGTTAATAGTGTTTAATAGACAAAATTCCAATTTCATCTATGGATGAGATGACTAATATATAACAATTAGATTTTTTCAGCCAATCTTCAGTCAACCTCAGATTTGTTTGAATTCAGAATAGCAGAAATGAGCCAGTCTCTCCCACTGGCTGAAGTGGTCTGGAATGCATAGGAAAACCGGTCACACAGACACACGCTCACACATGCTCACAGCCTCCCCCATTGAGTTCCATTAGATTTTAGCTGTCATTTCCTTACCTTGCCGCGGGAGGGAGAAGACCTCCTCACGTTCTGTTGCCTGGTTACAGGTGTCGAGCTCGGCAGCAGACGTGTCGTTGGCAGCTCCATGTTCTTTGTAGTTTATTACCTCTTGAGAAGTGACAGAAGGTTTGGGCTGGTAGATTCTAGGAAACTTCAAAGAGGCTTGAGGCTGGATGGGTTCTGTGCACTTCTGCACACTGAACTAAAACATGTACATAAAGAAAAAAGAGAAAATATGATGAGCATGGGGATATGATGAGCTATAGGGAAATAATATGATTGGTTAGAGTATGTTACTCTATTTAACCCATTAGGTATTCTATCCTATTTCTTAAACTTATGATGGAATATTCAGAAAACATTGATTATGGCAAGTAAACCACTCCAGTAATACTTTATCTTACAAAAGGGTATATTCAATAAAGTATTTTTTAAGTAATATTGTCTCAGTATGAATGAATCATTTCAGTTCCCAGAGCAACTAAAGCTAAAAAACCAATTCCATTCATTCTTTTTTATTCAAACCTTACATTACACTGGCATATTCTGCACTCTGCACTGGTTTTAACCACCTTGACATAAAACAGGGGCATTCTGATGGCTGAATTTAATGTCTCATTGAGGTTTTGATGTGTAGAGTGAAAAAAAACAGGAAAGCATGAATGAAAAAATCAATACCAGAACACTCCATTTTTCCCCAGGTGGGCAGTTACCATGCTGAAATAGAGTGCACAGAGAAAGGAGCGAGAGAGGATATTCTTATACACCTCTCATCTTCCTTCGCCCCCCTCTTCATTAATAATAAATACTGGTGCAGTGAGACAGTGCCCGTCTACTTTAAAATCCAATATGAGGCTGACCTTAACGCTAAATATCCTCTAGAACACACAAAATCCTCTAGAAACAGATATAACACTGAGCTCTGTCTTCATTGCTGTGTTTTTAGTTTTTGCTCATGCCTGCCTCAGATTATATGTGTGACCCTGGACAACAAAGTGCACGCGTTAAGTGCACGGGCATATTTGTATATTATTATGCCAAAAATCATTAGGATATTAAGTAAAGATCATGTTCCATGAAGATATTTTGTAAATTTCCTACTGTAAATATATAAAAACTTAATTTTTGATTAATAAATATGAATTGCTAAGAACTTCATTTGGACAACTTTAAAAGCGATATTTTTTTGCACCCTCAGATTTTCAAATAGTTGTATCTCAGCCAAATATTGTCCTAACAAACCATACATTAACGGAAACTTATTTATTCAGCTTTCAGATTAGGTAAAAATTTCACTTTAAAAAAATTGACCCTTATGACTGGTTTTGCGGTCCAGGTTCACATTTTATTTGGGCATATCAATAGGCTGAAAGATTTAAGAGGGAAATCTACACCTTCACAATCAGTGCTATCTCTTTAATAAACTGAGAGAATGATATATATAGGGATTGTTGATTTTGCATATTCCAGTCATTAAAATTTAATTTAATACGGAATTTCATGATGAAAAAATCTGATGGTAGGGCTGTGCACTTAATCACACTGTGAAATGGACAAGTGTGTGAATATTAAACTGCAAAAAGACTGCAATTTAAATATGTCTGTATGTTCTGCGTGTGTCTGTGTGAATGAATAGCAGTTTTGTCTGCTCCACATACTCAAGCATGCGTGACGCTCGTGGTGTTTTCAGCATTCATTTTCTGTAAAGTTGCTTTGATATCGTAAAAAACGCTATACAAATATGATACAACATGTTTGATTCATTCATTTGGTTACTACTGTTTCTGCTAATACATTTGTATGATGTTATAAAACAAAGCATCCAGAAAATTTAAAAAACATTTATGAATGTTTGAATTTATGAAAAAATAAAACACACTTCATAGGGCACTATAATTGTTAAAATGTTAATAAAGTACACTTAAAGGGTATTTATTGGCATCGATGGTTCCATGATGAATCTTAAACATCCATGGAACCTTTCAAATGCAGAAACTCTTTATAGTTGAAAAAGTTTCTTTAGATTTTTTAAATGTTCTTCAAAATGGTTCTTTTTTGAAAGGTTCTTTGGGGAACAAAAAATGGTTCTTCTATGGCATAACTGCAAAAAACACCCTTTTGGAACCTTTATTTTTAAGAGTGTATTACATATTTATTACAAGTTTTATGAATTTAATTGAATAGTCACATTTTTTGAATATTAAAATGTAAAACAGAATTTACAAAAAAATAAAATAAAATGAAATTGTGGAAAAAAGGATTTCACAAGGCCCTATAAGCATGGAAAAATGTCTCTGAATATCTAGTGTCACGCATAATAAAGACATTTGACTATAATACATTTTGATGTGTGCTTTGTGTGACGTCCCTTTTAGATATTCCTATTGCTCTTCTTTTAGCACACACATATTATGGTCTGTAAGTGATAGTTCATGACTGCATATAAATATACGAAGACTATGAAAGGACTGCGTGTGGGTAGGGGTCAGTTTTTGCCAACATCATGACGACCAAATATCCCCAAAAGGATAGTAAAATCTGAAATCATGTACATTGTGAGCTCTAGCCAATGGTCCCCACCAGAAACACAGCTTAATAAACATTAATAATAATAATTATGATCAAATGTTAAAATGAAAAAATGTTTTAGTGAGGGGGGACAGGAAATATCACTAGCTCAAGATATTAGTGATAGAAGTCATGAGAGAAGAACAATCGTGTGTGTGTCTGTGTGTGTGTGTGCAGCTAAGTGAGTCGTGACTCTAGACTGTTTCGGGGAAATCTCAGCACAACACCAGTGTGTGAGTATGTGTGTATAAGAGCGTGCCTGTCTCTGTCTTTGTGTATGTGCAAAAACATAAACAGACAAATCATTTCTAAACGAATTATCTCTAATAAAACCACTCTGGAGAAGATTCTAATAATAACACACTTGTCCTTCACCATTCTTAACTTGCTTGTTACTGGATGAACTCAATGTTCTTTGAAACAGTCAGAGCTCTCATCAGCTGAGAGAGCTGATCTGATTTGAGAACACAGATGGCTGATTTTGATCGTCCTCTTTTGATTCGCTCAACTGATTATCAATATTCATGCCTCACAGAGACAGAAATTGTATTCTATTTGTTATGACTACTAGTAAGATTCAGAACTGTGATAGATTAAGAAAATGGGTTGTAACAAGAGACACTTTGGCTCCTTCTGTAATATCCCTTTCAGGTTTCTCTGTCTCTTTCTCTCTGTATCCACTAAATTAACATTTTTAACACAACACACTTCTCATTAGAAAAGTAACAAGCATTGCTCACAATAAATTTTAAATACAATAAAGATATCACAAAGAAAATCATTCATGTCTACGAAAATGTCTCATCTCAGCCCAGATTTTCCAACCTGATCTCGTGGAAAAATTTAACTATTTTACAAGTGGCGGTTTCATACAAATTTGTACGATAAACATACACAAAAAAAGTAAGCATGAGGGCCCACCACTAAACATAACCATCATTGGGGAGTGAGTAAATCAGATGAAAACGTATGAGTGAGACCGCACAAATACATGTACATTTGCAACCAGTTTGCCAAAATATAAAATAAATTCAAATTGTCATGAGATTATGTTGGCTTTTCTGCTCCTGCTGCACCAAACACCAGTAATACAAGAAATATGAAATAAGGCGACATATAGACAACTACAGCAGCCATTAAATGTATGTACTATGTAATCATAGAGTAGAACACAATTTTTAGTACATTTGCACCATAACACTATGAGCAGGCATATGGAATATCCCTTAATGACACAGACATCCAATAAAGAGTTTTAATAATACATGCAAAGAAATCCTTTTTAGTATAGTATCATTGTTTCTGCCTCAGTGAGCTAACCTGTGTTATGTAAGTGCTACTTCCATCCTTCCACTCAGGTGAGTCAGAACATTTCACTCGCTGCATATGTGAAATGCACCTCTGTTTGTTCTATTGTAAGCTCTTGTCTGTGTCTGTATTTAAATTCAAATCTAGTTGCCAGTCCATGGCTGTGTGTGTGTGTGTGTGTGTGTGTGTGTGTGTGTGTGTGTGTGTGTGTACCTGGTATTCATCACGTTGTGGGGACCAAATGTCCCCACAAGGATAGGAATACCAGTAGATTTTGACCTTGTGGGGACATTTCTCAGGTCCCCATGAGGAAACAGGCTTATAAATCATGCACAATGAGTTTTTTGATGAAGTAAAAGTGTGCACAATCTCCTGTGAGGGCTAGGTTTAGGTGTAGGGTAGGTGTAGGGCCATAGAAAGTACGGTTTGTACAGTATAAAAACCATTACGCCTATGGAATGTCCCCATAAAACATGTAAACCCAACATGTGTGTGTGTGTGTGTGTGTGTGTGTGTGTGTGTGTGTGTGTGTGTGTGTGTGTGTGAGTGAGTATTGGTCTTACCTGTGTCAGAGTATGCAGGATACTGGGTTTGGCTTTCTCTGGGTCAGTCTCGTCCCCTCGTTCAAGTTTCCCCTTCTTACAGCTCTTGCAAAGCAGGGAGAGACCACACAGTGTCAACACTCCAGACACGGTACCCAGCGTAGCCCCCAACAGCGCTGTCGCAGACACGAGCATTCCCACCTTGAAACAGACACCCAAACACACCGAATGAAGTGCAGAGGAGAGAAGAGGAGAAAACAGGAGGAATGATCCACTCTTCAGTGATGTGACTCCATGGTGAGGGAGGAGGAGAGAGGAGATGAGTGGAGAGCTACTAGAGACAGAGTGGCACGTGTATGTGTGTGAGTGTGTTTGTGATGCACTGTCTGAAACCAACTCAGCCTGGCAGACGGAGCAAAAGGGAGAGAGAGAAGGAAAGAGACAGACACAGACAGAAGGGGAGGTAATCAAAGGGGAGGGGCTCAGATGGCTGGCAACCCCTCCTCAGTAAAGAAGACGTCTGTCGCTGCAGCCCACCCCCTTCATCACCAAAGTGGCTGTACGTCAGCCTTTACGTCAGAGCTGCATGAACTCACCTTCACACACTGGGTGTGTTGTAGCAGAGCTTCATATATACACTCACAGTATAGAAAGATTCTTAAAATACTGAGGTATGAAATGTAGGAGTGTCGTTATGAAGAGAGGCTGTTTTACTTACGCATTTGGCAGATGCTTTTATCCAATGTGACTGCAATTTTTCAGTTCATACATTTGCTGGGAATCAATGACCTTGGCGTTGCTGGCACCATGCGCTACTGTTTGAGCTAAGAAGTTAAACAACATTAAAGGCAGGGTTAGGTTTTATTAATATATTAAAATTTACATTTTTGATATTTAGGTCTATATTTTTGTGATTTTGCTTGGTGCCACTAAGCTTGTGCTGCTTGGCCACTAGTTTTAGTCATACACTTCACTCACTCTCGTGTGCCAATAATTTATGGTTAAAAAAATGAAAGAATCTCACATTCTTACTGACACATTGATTTGTTTCACACTTCTACACTTTCTGTGACTTATAATAAGTAACACAATATGACTTTTCATTTATGCTTTCACAAGAACAGGTTTGGACAGATGCCTGTAGGTATTTGTCTTTGTAAAAGTATAAGTGAAAGTGAGATTAGAAGAAAGATGTTTACTTATACAGAGGAACAGCACCACAGGCTAAACAATTTAAGGCACAATTGTAGGATTGGACAATATTATTTGGCCAGGTCTTACCTTTTTTTACTGATTTGGTCGTATATTTAAGGTTTGGAACTCATTCCTTTAAAAAGATGGAGCTGGCTGTGATTCAAAGTCATGAAGCGGCAACATTTGATCGCTTTGACCTTGAGAACGCCAGAGAGAAAATGGATCTGTGACGCCATCTTGAGGTAATATAAAAGGTAAACACCTCATTTTAGATCAATAGGTTACCTGAATAAATGCCAACGTTGTCTTTATATAATAACTACAACCCTTGCTATTATTTAAAGGTCATATATCTCTTTCTACCGATGTATTTCTTATTAAGAGGCGGTTACCACAGAATTGAATAATTCGGTTCCGTTAACGCTTGTCGTTGCTTTTGCAATGCACATTAAAATAGCCTTGCTTATATACATTTAGAAAATCTTCAGATTTTGTAGACATTCACATAAAGATCATTCATTATAGGCTATAGATGGTGCAACATTGCATCAACTACTGATGAACACGTTGATTTTTATTTTTATGATCACATTTATTATACTGATTTTAAAATGATTTATATTAATGTTATATTTTTTATGATTGATTCATTATTAGCTTTTCATTAAACTCATAAACCCCCTGCAATTCCTTCACAAACCCCAGTTTGGGAAACCTTGATGTAATATAATGTTTAATGCACTTCATGTTGTTAATAACATCAAATGGAATATATTTTTGTATTTTGTATTTTTTATATCAATACGATGTAAAAGAAATCTAAAAGTAGTCTGAAATAAATAGGTAAATATTACCTAAAATGTGTAATGTAATGGATTAGGTTAATAACTACAATTTTTGCCATGTAATTTCAAAATGGTAACGGATTACAATCTACAATCTACAAAAGTAATCTACCTAGCTCTGCACACACACACACACACACACACACACACACACACACACACACACACACACACACACACACACACACAGTGTTGGGGAAAGCTACTTTTAAAAGTAATGCATTAAAATATTGTGTTACACCCATAAAAATGTTACTAATTACGGTGCTTAGTTACTTTTTATGGACAGTAATGTGTTACGTTACATTTGCGCTGCTTTTTAAATCAGGGCAGGGCTTGCTTGTTTGTTTTTAATATACAAAGTTCTATTTTTAGCAAATGTAAAAGCGTTTCACAGCAAAAGTGAAATGAAAAAGCCTCAGGCTGAAGAAAAAGTAAATTCACATCTGTACAGAAGAACGCAGAACAAAGTTCAACACTCTTTAGCAATAAAAAAAGCACAAATGTTAACTTACCTAAAGTAATTTGCTTAGTAGTATTGTTTAATTGACTCATTGAAGGTCAGCAGCAAAAACACTGGTTAATAAAATGGGATTTAATACATAATACGTGATTCTATTTTTTTTTTTTTTTTTGCGAGTGAGATGAGTAAATGCATGTTTACATTTAGTCTCGAACTACACTAGTAGCCTACATTACGTTTACAGAGCGCCTTACTCCCGATTTCTCTCAACATGAGGACAGCAGACTTGTCAGTCAATAAATGGCATAACAAAGTAAGTCTTGTAAATTTTCTTGTAAATTAAAAAGTAATGCGTTATTTTACCAGTTATTTAAAATAAGTAATCTAATTACGTAACTCAAGTTACGTGTAATGAGTTGCCCCCAACACTGTACTATAGAAACATGTAATTAAAACACACAAAAAACGTAAGGAACCTGGTTCGTTAAGAGCAATCGAATACAAAATCTTTAAATACCTTGCTGTTCCTATCCTACATTTTCTCTAGGTTAATCGTTAGTGCGGCGACATGTGCGCAATATTTGATAACAGAGCAGCGTGCGGACACGCCCTCATGTCATCGCAGTGAAGGGGCGGGGTTTCGGTTCTGCATTCGCTACAAAGATGGCAACGTCCATAGCGCTCAGCCTGGATAACTTACCGTCTGATCCCTTACTGCTGGTGCTGTCATTTCTAGACTTTCGAGATCTGATAAGGTAGACATTCAACTTGAGCCATTCTGTCAGCCCGTGCAATAATAAACACTCTTGTTTGTTTCTTGAATGAGCTTGAAAAATAATGTTCGCTGCACAGTTAGCTGGAAATGCTAACAGCATAGCTTATGATGTTACTCAAGCAGGTACTGTTTGATAGACAAATACGATAATACGGCGATATTGTTTGTTTTCAATCACCATGAAAAGACATGCATTTGTGTTAGCTGTTGCACCCGATTATTTCATGCATCTTATGTTTGAAGATAGAGGTACATGACTTTATGTAAGTTGACAGTGTAGTTCGATGAGCGTCAATAGACAGTCAACACAAAAGCTTTATTTCTGCTGCAACAGCACGCTGAATACAGCTGTTTGTGCTTTGGGCAACATACGTTGAGTTATGCTTTGATGGTAAACATTTTGATCTAGGAGATGGGATGATCACGTGACGCTGGTCAGCTGGAACTTTGCGTGACACCGCCAGAGCAACTTAGTTTCCCCTCACTGTAAAGACAGAAACTTGACATCTTGTCCTCAGTTTTTTAAGAATACGTTATTACTTTTACATTTATGTATCTGTTAAATGTTTTTATCAAAGTGACTTACATTGCACGCAAGGTAAATTTACTACCCATAGTTTAGCCTCCTTTGGCTAAGATTTTACAAATTCCAACGTCATTTTAAACTGCTTTTCCCCCCTTCAACACATAAACAACATTTTGTCAGTTGATTGAAAGTATAGTGGGAGCTTTAAAGAATTTCTTTCATTTTTAACTTTAAGATGTTTACTTAATGATTTGAGAATAACTGATTATTAAGCTTGTTTAAAAAATGGTTTAAGTTAACCTTTAAGCTAACTTCAGTTATGCTTTCTGCACACATAATTACCAATGCAGACGTCATCAAAAGTCTATCACAATTACACTTTGTACAACATTATAAAAAAGTCCACTTGAAGGTTGATCAAGGCCATGATCATATTCTAGATAGATAAGGCATTGTCTGAATATGTTGTGTGTGAATGGCTTGTTCTTTTTTCAGTTGCAGTTTTGTAAGTCGTCGACTCAATGAGCTGACAGGCCATAACCCTCTATGGAAGAGACTTTGTCAAAAGCACTGGCTCCTTACAGAGTAAGCTCACTTCTCATGCCCTCAGAAACTTTTGATTCATTTGACATGACATATGCATTTTTCTGTCTTTTTTAGATTTGTTATAATCAAAAATATGGTGTTGATGACAAATTATTGTTTTTTGTTTTTAGGGCAGACAAAACCCACAGAGGCCTGGGATGGAAGGAGCTGTTTCGGGAGTATTATGCTGATCTAGGTCGTTACATTGACTATTACAGCACTCTCAAGAAAGCCTGGGATGACCTGAAGAATTACCTGAATCAGAAATGTCCCAGAATGATAGCTTCACTTAAAGGTTTGTCCACACTGTAACTCTTTCAACCAAACTTTGGAAACCTATGGATGTTAGATTTCATAATTTGAGTGTTATCCACTGACACTTTTATTTCCTTTTCTCTGAAAAAGAGGGAGTGACGGAGGAAGAGCTAGACACCATTGAGGCCCAGATTGGCTGCAAACTCTCTAATGACTACCGTTGCTCCTATAGGATACACAATGGGCAGAAACTGGTGGTCCCTGGGTAAGACTTAAGAGAATATGTTTGATTTTCAAAATCCTCAAAATTTTCAAAATCCAATTTGTTTTCTTAATTTACATAGATTAGACAAGATTAGAGTAAATTAAAGTGTTTATTTAAATAAAATTTACTGTATACAAGCAAGTGGACAAATGTCCTTTAACAGGGGCGGACTGGGAAAAAATTTCTGGCCGGGAAATCTCACACTTATCCAGGCCATCCCACACACCCACACCAAAATTTTAAACCACGGACAACAATATTTTTTCATCATCACATAATAAAAGTTTAAATCAACTGGGTAAAATAATTAAAGGCTTTCTCCTGAACTTCCAATTTGCTTTTTAATCTCTCTGTCTCTCATGTGTGTTTACTTTACTTTTTCTTGCATCTGTCACTTTTTTCATAAACACATCTCCACCTTGTTGCAAAACAACCACCTCACTGTAACTTGTCTGCACATACTATAGCCCTACATTTATTTTTGAAAAATTTAACCCCTTAACTGTCCCCCCCCCCCATGTTTTAAAATAGGCATGAAAGTGCACTATCCAAACTTGTTGTAATTCATGAACACTTTGTAATACAGATCTAAGGTTGGCCTCTTTTTAAAGAAGACAATCAGCAGATTATGGTAGAAGTGGAATTTAAAAACAAAACAAAATAAAGTATCAACAAAATGTAAGTTTAAATTTACTGTAAAGAAAATACACAGTACACTTTTTATTATATTTTATATAAAATACATATTTTACATAACAGGTTCTATCCTAAATTTAATATCAAATTGAAGCCTAAATAAGTTATGTTCCAAATTTAAAGTTGATCTGAAAAAATTTGTTCCTGTAAAAGTTTGTTTAGGGCGTTATACCACAAACAGCCACCAGGTGCCATCCAAACGCCATATATTTTTTTATGTATTTTTCTGTCACGAATGTCTAAATTTTTCTGACATTTTTCATTCTATTACAAAATAACCACCAAATATCGAATCCTGAGTCTCAGACCTTTTTAATGACATGTTTTTGTCAAGATTGTAAAAACTTGTGATTCTAAAAGGCCATAATGCATTTTGTAATATGACACTTGACATTGCTGCTAAGCTTTCAAATGTTATATAATTTATGATTATTACTAAAACATTTGACAGAGAAAAAGGACAACAGAAAAGAGTGCCACTACATTAGGACCATGTGTTATTGTCATAATGTCAAAATGAGAACAACAAAAATAGCTACATCTTGAATATATATTTATTTAAAAATCTTAAAACTAAACATGTTTTGCATTATCATGGGCCATGTTTTGCCCTAAGGAAAATTAACCATGGTATTATTGAACCTATGGTAAACATAGTAACCCCTTTTTGTTTGGCAGATTGATTCCCATTAGTATAATCAGAGTTTTATACCATGGTGAAACTATATAGTGTAGCAAAACCATTGTATATTGTATAATTATTGTATAACTATAGTAAACTATAGTGTTTTATGTTTAGTAAAACCACAGTTAATTTTCAGAAAGGTAGCTCCCTAAACCTGTTTTAAAACGATGTGAATATTTGTCGGCTAAATTTCTACGCTTTATAATTGTAATTCTGTTATTTTGTTAATTTTAGCATTTGACTACTACTGCTAACATTTGTTAGCAGTTCAATGCTAAAGTAAACAAAGACAAAATATAATAGTCTATTTACAGATGTAACTGACCTGCACTTTAGGTCCTAAACAGAACAGATTTGTCTCTGCTCCACCTGGGCACTTCTACTCCACTCTTGAGTCTCTGGTCCTTTTGGCGGACACGCGGAGCGCGCGCGAGGCGAAACGCGTGCCAGTCAAGACTAACCGATTTATGATTTATTAGAGTTGTATTATTGAATGGATAATTCCGAAATAACCTCTTTAGTACATTAGGCCGGCAGCAAAAACAATAACAACAAAAATATTAAATAATAATAATAATAATAATAATAATAATAATAAAAATGGGAGGGTAGCGGGTCAAATTGGCTGCCAGGCCACCGGGAATTCTCCCGGTTCTCCCGATGGCCAGTCCGCCCCTGTCCTTTAACATCATCAGCCTCTGATCTTAAAAACTGCTATAGTATCTTATGTTATCAACAAATGGCAAAATAAATAGAATCAGTGTACGAACAACAAACCGTATGGAATTATCAATAATTGCTGGGAACTGATCATATCATCTGAACATCAACTGAAAGCTTATGTATTCAGCTTTCAGATTATGTATGATTTGTTAGGATAAGACAACATTTGGCCGGGATGCAACCATTTGAAAATCTGAGGGTGCAAAAAAATAGCCTATGAGATGTCCAAAAAGTTCTTAGCAATGCATATTACTAATCAAAAATTAAGTTTTGATGTATTTACGGTAAGAAATTTACAAAATATAGAACATGATCTTAATTTTATATTCTAATAATGTTTGGCATGAAAGAAAAAAAATCAATAATTTTGACCCATACAGTGTATTTTTGGCTATTACTGCAAATATACCCGTGCTACTTAAAACTGTTTTTGTGGTTCAGGGTCACATATATACACAATACTGAATAGGACATTCCAGAATCACACAAGTTGGATCGAATGAAGATTCACTGATATGCTTGTCACACCAGAATCCAATATCCTTTAGTAACCTTTGAACATGATCTTAACTGAACTTTGCACTACCTCCCCTTCACAGGCTGATGGGCAGCATGGCTTTGTCCAATCACTATCGCTCAGAGGACTTGTTGGATATTGAGACAGCAGCTGGGGGATTTCAGCAGAGGAAGGGAATGCGTCAGTGTCTTCCACTCACATTTTGCTTCCACACTGGCCTCAGCCAGTACATGGCTTTGGAGAGTACAGAGGGACGAACACGCAGTGAGATCTTCTATCAATGCCCGGTTAGATCACCACCCTCAGAAAACAACAATCTCCCATGCATAAACATGCATTTGTGTAGGACTGGTGAACAGTTATGAAAAGTGAAACTATGCAAACCACAGGAAGGTTATATAAGCGCTGGAGGCTAGATTGCAAATGTTACAGGAATAGTTTGAATAGTTTTAAAGTAGGAATAGTTTAATTTATAGAAAAGTTTGCTGAACATGTACTCACCCTCAGATGTAATGCAAAATTTGTAGAAAGGTAAATTTCCATAAAATTGTCATTTTTGGGTGAATTACTTCTTTTAAAAGGCCTCCTTAATTGCATTGTAGCTGATAGGTAGTGAAGCAGTTCACCGCATCAAGTACAGTTCAGGTTGGGGGTCTGTAGAACTAGGTAAAAGATAGGAATTTTTCTTGCATTGTTTCACTTTGACCAGTAGGAGGTGCTCTTGTCTTCTTGTGTAGCCCTCCTTTCTAGCTCTCATTTATGTATTTTCTTCACAGGATCAATTGGCACAAGATCCCTCTGCGATTGACATGTTCATTACGGGTAACAAAGTGCAAAAGCCTGCATTTTTGTACTGCAGTTGAATAAACTTATTCAGATTATATGAACTCTTCTCTCTCCTCTTTTCTTTTTATCAGGTCCTAATTTTACAGAGTGGTTTACTTCCTATGTTGACAATGTTGTAACAGGAGAATACCCCATCATTCGGGACCAGATCTTCAGGTGGTCCATCTTTTGTTATCTTACACTTAGTAACTTATGTCACAAGAGCTTATTGTAAGTGCCACATTACATTTTATCCCCTTTATGTTTGTTCAGGTATGTTCATGACAAGCGCTGTGTGGCAACCACTGGTGACATTACAGTATCAGTCTCTACCTCCTTCCTGCCAGAGCTCAGTTCAGTCCATCCGCCGCACTTCTTCTTCACCTATAGAATCAGGTACTACATAAATCCACACACGCTAATTTGCCTTTGTAATCTGAATCAGGCTATTTAAGAGCTGAGTGCTGCACGAATGCTTTTTTCCAGGCCTGATAATAGTAGCCTTTGCAGATGGTGGTTAATGTTTTACTGATATTTTGACTGTAATAATGTGAAGGATGAATAATGCAGCATGGCAAAAAATTTATCTAATTATTTGCTGAGACTTTGTTGATAACAATAGTTCACAGCAGTGACAGAAATTAAGTTTTCCACTGAGGCAATATTTGTCCCCTTAATCTCATTTCAAAGACATTTCTAATTCTCTTAAAGGGAACCATGGGTATTAAGACTTGCATGGCTTAATATAATGTAAATCATGTCTCTTATGCCAAGTTCAGACTGCACGATTTTCAAAGCAATCGCGTCACAGATGTTTTCACACTGCATGACTATCTGGGGTAGCATTCTGTCGCTGCTGTGTTCACACTGCACGATGGATCGGCGACAGGGGGTTTCGCATGACTTTATAATAGGAAGAATCGCCGACAAATTTGTCCCGGTCCGCAAACTACGTCTCACAACCAAACACACGCGAGAAGTGACATGGAAACAACGCGAGGTCAGGCGTGCAAGTTCTCACGTGAGACTGGTATTATTATAAAAAAAAAATAATGGTAGCCCGTAAGAAGCTTGTCATACAAATTGCATGTGCACTCATTTGCAGCGGAAAGAAAAGAAGCCGAAGCTAATCTTGTTAACTCCTCCCCCAACTTCCCGCTGGCCTGCATGTTGCTGTCTCATTGGCTGTAGGTAATCGCCGATGCTATTTTCAGTCAGATCACCTTTCACACGGCATGATTTTGAATCACCGACAGGTCCAGATATTTAGCATGCCAAATATCTCACGGGTGTCGGCGACACGTCGGCGATTCTCTCAGATCGCGTCTTTGATAATTCACACTGTGTGATTGTCACTCATGTGAACGAGCACCGATTTGCCTGTGATTTCAGGCATTTGTCTGCGATTTCTCAAAACCTGTCGGCGAGTCAAAATCGGGGCTAAAATCATGCAGTCTGAACTCGGCATTACTAAAAGTACAATCATGTCTCTTACAAAAGTCAATGGTTCGGCATTTGGTTCAAGCCTACGCTTATGTCCATTGCCACCTTTAAGCTCTTTTAGTAGCTGTGGTCATCGTATCAGTAATTTATTTTCCGAGTTGTGTTGCGGTAAAATAGCGAAGCTCAAAGCCAGTAGCTCACTGAGTGCAACCGTTCGACGTAATCAAAATATTGCCCCCCCCCCCATATTCCAAAATATGTATATAACAATGTGAATTTTTTTTAAATAACGTATATCTTTCATGGGCTTTCTACTACATATTTCAGTGAGAGACATCATTTACATTAAATTAAGCTATACAAGTCTTAATACCAAAGTCCCTTTAAGGCACTTCACTCAGCTGCCATCTTTGTAACGCCTCTCGGGCATGCAAGCTCCTATCTCTTTGAATGAGGAAACATCAAATTCTCCAAAGCTGTTTACCAAGTTTACGATTAACTTTCATATTTGAAATCATCAATGAATCCTGACAACAACTGCCAAATAAATAATGTTCCTTATGCTCCAGTAGCGATTTAAAAAAGCTTGTTTTTTTAAGCTAGATCAGCCAATGCGCATGCACAGTAATGGGCGCGAGTTTGCGAGCGCTGCCTGTTTCTATAGGAACCGGAGCTTCTAACAGCAGCTGTAGTGACGCGATGACTTAACTAATCAACGATTAGCTCTTACATTTAGAAGGTGGGGCTTATTCGCCACATTGGGCGTTATAATATAGTCTTCCTATATATAGTTTTTGTTAATACCCAGGGTTCCCTTTAAATGTATGCATCATGTTTTTGATCAATCTGTTACATTTAACCAATAAATTAAATTAGAATAATACAATGTTACCAATCAAATAAAATCCACATCAACATCCTTTTTGGCACAGAAGCTTAATATAAATAGCATAGCATGTATTTACACTGACTGTTTAATGCAGCTCAGAGGAAGCTCAGAGGAAGCTTGAAATCATTTACAATCGCAAAAACAGTACTAGGTGATTTTTGTTTTTAATTGTATATTTAATTATGAAATTATTTTGAAAAGAAAAAAAGAAATAAAACTGCCAGTTGACAGCAAGTCATTGTCTTAATAAATTGATTCATTGACCAATTTATTCAAATGGTTTGTTCAAACAGCTAATAATTCTGTCATTGAATCATTCTTTAAACTGATCATGCAGAATGTGCGTTTAGTCAATAATGCACAGATATGTGTTACTCGGAAAAACAAAAGAGTTCTGCTGTCGTTTCAGTTGTTTAATTGTGTCTAGATTGTAACTCACAGTGTAAACTTATTGTTTATTTGTTTTTTGCTTTATTCAGTGTGACATTTTGCAGTTGTGCTTTTATTCGGTTTAGAACAGCATTAACTAGAGATCTCTGTGCTTAATTTGTGAAGGAAGTTCTTACTAAAATGTGACCCTGGACCACAAAATCAGTCATATGGGTCAATTTTTTGAAATTAAGATTAACATCATCTGAAAGCTGAATAAATGTATAGATGTATTGTTTGTAAGTAAGACAATATTTGGCTGGGATACAGCTGCTTAAAAATCTGGAATCTGAGGGTGCAAAAAAATCAAAATATTGAGAAAATCACCTTTAAAGTTGTCCAAATAAAGTTCTTAGCAATGCATATTACTAATCAAAAATTAAGTTTTACGGTAGGAAATTGACAAAATGTCTTCATGGAACATGATCTTTACTTAATATCCTAATAATTTTTGGCATAAAAGAAAAATTGATCATTTTGACCCATACAATGCATTATTGTCTATTGCTACAAATATACCCATGTTATTTATGACTTTTTTGTTTATTGAATTTTCTTCTGTAAACGGTGCTATAAAACATAAAAACAACTGTACAAATTTAGAACCCAACCCAAATTTGTAAAGGAAGTTCTTAATAATATAATCAAGCTGCTTTCTGTTGAAACTTGCTGTAATGCAACGCAGCTGTACAAAGACTTGACAGGATGATGCAATGAGCTGAACTTATGACCTCTGAGCTCTGCCATCTTATGCATCAGGATTGAGATGGCAAAGTCGGCCCTGCCAGAGAATGCATGTCAGCTAGACAGTCGGTACTGGAAGATCACAAATGCAAATGGAAATGTGGAGGAGGTCCGTGGCCCTGGTGTAGTGGGTAAGAGCAGATCCCTGTAAGTCAAGAGTAACTTAGTACAGTAGCAGAATTATCAAGATGAAGCAGTATCTTTCTGTCCATATAATTCATAGTGACAGTAGCTCTATCTTCTAAAGAATGTCCTGCATCTGTTTTTTGCCTATGCTGTACATGCAGGCGAGTTTCCAGTGATGACACCCGGTAAAGTTCACGAGTACGCTAGCTGTACCACGTTTTCCACCACCTCCGAGTACATGGAAGGCCACTACACATTCCACCGGCTCAAAAACAAAGAGGAAGTGTTTGACGTTTCAATCCCACGCTTCCACATGGTGTGCCCACCATTCCGAGAATCGATGGTGCGGTCGGTAAGTATCTATTTATGTATTTCTTCTATATCCACATAAAAAGAATATCCAAGATGTTAATGTGTATACATACTGTGTTTATCTCTCTGATTTAGAGCTCAGTCAGTGAGGTGTCTGC
The DNA here is from genome assembly GCF_049309525.1 of Garra rufa. Classification (NCBI taxonomy): domain Eukaryota; kingdom Metazoa; phylum Chordata; class Actinopteri; order Cypriniformes; family Cyprinidae; genus Garra; species Garra rufa. Next base: position 35,751,030 of record NC_133363.1, read on the forward strand.
TCCTTATGATGATGAGAATTCATCGGACACAGATGATTATGAGGAGGGAGAAATGCGTGGCATGAACATGGCTGACCCGGGAGGACGCTGCCCTCGGCATGTCTGATGCACTTTTACATGCCCCCGGCCAACACCCGCCCACAGATACTGACGCACAGACACACTCGCACAAACAGGAGAGCAGGAGGACAAACAGAGCTTTTAGGCATCCATTGTTTATTGTACAGCGCTTTGTGCCTGTCACCTCTTGAGCGTTTTCTCCAGTTTCTGAGGGCATGTGTCTGGTTGTGGCTTATCTGTGTTTGTGCACGTCTGTGGATGTGTGACATCATTGTATGTGTGTTTGAGTCTGCAAGTGTTTTTTGAGTGAGAGTGAGTTTATTGAACGTGTGTGAGATTCTGTGAGATTGGCTCTTCTTGCCTGGGTTTCACAATGACCTGCCAATTATCTAAAGGGACAGTTCAGCCAAAAATTGAAAGTGATTTACTCACACTTACAGTATGTCGTTTCAAACCTGCATGTCTTTCTTTCTCCTTTGGAACACAAATGGGTATATGTGTATATTTTGTCCATGCTGTAAAAGTGGAGGTCAGTGTTGTTTTGGATGCACTAACTTCAATTTTATGGACAAAAAAAAAATTCTTCAAAATATCTTTCAGTAGTAAGACAGGTTTAGGATGACATAGAGGTGAGTAAATGATGACAGAATGTTCATTTTTGGGAGAACTATTAAAATTCTGTCATTAATTTCTCACCCCCATGTCGTTCCAAACCTGTTAGACCTTCCTTCTTAGGAACACAAATTAAAAGAGTTCACTTTCAGAACAAAAATTTAAAGATTAATTACTCATCCCCTTGTCATCCAAGATGTTCATGTCTTTTCTTTCTTCAGTCGTAAAGAAAATTTTTTTTTGAGGAAAACATTTCAGGATTTCTCTCCATATAATAGACTTCTATGGTGTCCATGAGTTTGAACTTACAGTTTAAATGCACCTTCAAAGGGCTCTAAACGATCCTAGCTGAGGAAGAAGGGTCTTATCTAGTGAAACGATCAGTTATATTCTAAAAAATAACCGTCTCGTCTTGTCTAGCTTTGTGTGTACTCTCTGTATTCCGGTTCAAGACAGTTAGGGTAGGTTGAAAAACTCCCATCTCATTTTCTCCTCCAACTTCAGAATCGGCCTACATCGCTACAAAAGTACCGACCCAGTGTTTACAAAGTGAATGTGCACTCAAGATCAAATGCCCCTTACAAAAAAAGGCAAAACAGCGATGTAGGGCAATTTTGAAGTTGGAAAAAATGAGATGGGAGTTTTTCGACCTACCCTAACTGTCTTGAACCAGAATACACAAAGTACACACAGAGCTAGACAAGGTGAGCATTTGAGGTTAAAATGTATATAAATTGTCAATTTTTTAGAAAATAACCGATCGTTTTGCTAGCTAAGATCCTTCTTCCTCTGGATCATTTAGAGCACTTTGAAGCTGCATTTAAACTGCATTTTGGAAGTTCAAACTCGAGGACACCGTAGAAGTCCACTACATAGAGAGATACCCTAAAATGTTTTCCTCAAAAAACATAATTTCTTTATGACGGAGGAAAGAAATACGTTAACATTTTGGATGACAAGGGAGTGAGTAAACTATCTGTAAATGTTTGTTCTGGAAGTGAACTTCTGACCCTGCATAGACAGCAATGCAACTACAATGTTCAGCGCCCAGAAAGGTAGTAGGAACATCATTAAAATAGTGTATGTGCCATCTGTGGTTCATTGTGAATGCATGTCAAAGACGGTAGTCAAGAAATTGCTGAATAAAGTTATTTTTGTTTTCTTTGCACACAAAAAGTATTCTCGTACCTTCATAAAATGAACCACTGATGACACATGGACTATTTTAATGATGTCTATACTATCTTTCTGAGTCTTGAACGTGGTAGTTACATTGCTGTCTATGCAGGGTCAGTAAATTCTCGGATTTTGTCAAAAGTCTTAATTTATGTTCCAAAGATGAATGAAGGTCTTACAGGTTTGGAACAACATGAGGGTGAGTAATTAATAACAGACTTTAAATTTTTGTGAGAACTATCCCTTTAAAAGCTTACAATTATAGAGCATGATGAGAAAGTATGACACTACTGTTAGCAGAAAAGTACACGCACACAGAATCTGGAATACTGTGTGTGTTTATATATATTTGTAGAGATATAGATTGCATACTTCACAGAAAGGCAAAACTAAATGGATTCCATTCTTTTCCTTCATAAGGCCTCAGGTATTGTGTAGCATATATATGTCTGTGCTTGTGTCGTCCGTACTGAGGGTTTCGGGGGCAGGCTAAGGTCCAGATCTTGTGAAGTGAAACTGATTTATTCAAAGATGAGTAAAAAGCACATCGACCCAAACCAGCCAGTTCACGCAAACATCATCTAACCTGTGCAAGCAATCATTTTAACTTCTATTAGTTACTTGCTTTAGTTCTCTGCGTTGGTTAGCTTTTCAGAGGTGCTAATGCCCTGTTCTCCGAAATGCTGGATGGATTAAAAACCGAAGGTCAGTCGGAATACTTTGGTGTAGTGTAAAGGAGTATCTTTTTAGCTCTGATCATCTAAAGGGCTGGAGGTTACAAAGACTGGTGTGCATAACAGGATGAGATAATTTTATGACAACTTTATGGCATTATTATGACTTTCCACAATTGTGCAAGAGGTAAAGGATCAGGTAAATATCTTTGTTGTACAATTCAGTTTTTCAGAATGAAACATAGGCAGACTCAAGAATTTCTCAGCTTTTTTTCTTCCCTTTTCCCGTCCTAATGGCAATGTGAGCTGATCTTGCCTAGAGATATGTATGATTTTGATTTTCATGTTTATGACTGCAATTATGTTATCATCTTTGTAAAATAATGCTGTGCAGTGGGATTTTCCAACAGTTTGCTATTATGTGCTCTGTTTAGCCCTATTGAACCTCTCAGATTAGTTAATAACGCTGTTTTCTTTTTTTATTTTGAATGTGTGAGGGTTTTTTTATTTGGAGTAAATAAAAAGGTAATGGTGTATCAATACCGTGTTTCACTGTCACATTATTTGTTTACATTCCCATTGTGATCAGAATGCTTTCTACTATCCAAGCACAAAGAGGCCATTGATCTATTTTTCACCAGCCAGTCTCAGTGCTATTGTCTCATGCTCTGGAATATCTCTGAAAACATTTATTGTTCTCCCAACACAAAACTTAGAGTCAGTTCTGTCCCTTCGACCCAATCCCTAACCCTAACCCACGCTGATAGTGTCAGTTGTCATGGCAACATGCTGAAGAGGCCTTGTTGTAGTCAGACTGATGTTTCTTTGTTAAGCCGTTTTGTTTTTTGGCCCACATCTCCTCCCATCTCTTTACTCATTCATTTCAACTATTCTGAAAGAGAGAAAATGCTAAATTTCTGAAACATATCTCAAGTACTTTGACAAACAATTCATTTTCCTCATTTACTAGGGCCAATAAATTAGACATGGGCTTTCCAGGGCAAATCTCATTTCCTTGCACAATGCACATCAGTGTATATTTAATGACCCTTTATGCCTACATGTGATTTGTGCTAAATGATTTTGATCATGTGTGTTCACTCATTTCGTTCCAAATCTGTAAGACCTTCGTTCATCTCCGGAACACAAATTAAGATATTTTTTGATTAAATCTAAGAGCTTTCTTACTCTGTATAGACCGCAATGCAATTACCATGTTCAAGGCCCTAAATGGTAGTGAGGACATCATTAAAATAGTCCATGTGAATGTTGTGAATGCATTTCAATTGTTTTCTTTGCAGAATTCTCATTTTTGTGAGAACTATCCCTTTAAAACCTTACCATTATAGAGCATGAGGCCTACATGTGATTTTGATCATGATTGTTCAATGTTTCTTGCTGACAGCCTCACCTATTTTAGTTATTCTTGGGATACAGCAGAATGAATTATTTTGTGACTATCAATATTACATTACAGTATAGCTTAGTTTCAAGGAGACAGTCCCTGCCTCTAATATACAGTACAGTATTTTTAATTAATCAGTTCTTCTAGTGATAAATTGTTATAGCAATATTACTACTTCTTCTTTAAATCAACACACCACTCCTGATAATATATGTTGTGGAAAAAATGCTTTCCAACTCTTATTGTTAGACACTAACTCTAGTATTATAGAATAGGAAAATAGGAAGTTTATTCCTGCAAAGGACAGTTATACAGAGTGTGCAACAAAAGACAACACTTCGTACCAGTCTTTTATACTCTAAACAGAATAAGAAGATAATGAAGTCTTGCATGTCATGATGTCTTGCAACCTCTCTGCTGGTGGTTTGTATTTAACAGGAAACAGATTGCATTTAGCTCCACCATATGTGACCCTGGACCACAAAACCAGTCATATGGGTACATTTTTTTTAATTGATATTTATACATCATCTTAAAGCTGACTATATGCAGAGATGGGCATAAATACATAGAAATGTATTTAAAATAAAAATACAAAATACTGAGTGGAAAAATGTATTTAAATACAAATACAGTATTTTGTATTTTTAAAATACACAAAATACATGTTAAATTGGCCATCAAGTGCAGGCATCCCTATTAGGCTGAAATATATCTGGACATATTCTGAATGCAAAACAAAAACATTTAGATGTGTACTACTGATTAGAAATTATCTACCCCCCCTCCCCCCGCCTCTAATATACAGTACAGTATTTTTGATTAATCAGTTCTTCTAGTGATCAATTGTTATAGCAAGATTACTACTTCTTCTTTAAATCAACGCACCACTCCTGATAATATATGTTGTGGAAAAAATGCTTTCCAACTATGTTAGACAGTAACTCTAGTATTATAGAATAGGAAAATAGGAAGTTTATTCCTGCAAAGGACAGTTATACAGAGTGTGCAACAAAAGACAACACTTTGTACCAGTCTTTTATACTCTAAACAGAATAAGAAGATAATGAAGTCTTGCATGTCATGATGTCTTGCAACCTCTCTGCTGGTGGTTTGTATTTAACAGGAAACAGATTGCATTTAGCTCTACCATATGTGACCCTGGACCACAAAACCAGTCATATGGGTACATTTTTTAAGTGATATTTATACATCATCTTAAAGCTGACTATATGCAGAGATGGGCATAAATACATAGAAATGTATTTAAAATAAAAATACAGTATTTTGTATTTTTAAAATACACAAAATACATGTGAAATTGGCCATCAAGTGCAGGCATCCCTATTAGGCTGAAATATATCTGGACATATTCTGAATGCAAAACAAAAACATTTAGATGTGTACTACTGATTAGAAATTATCTACCCCCCCACACGTGTCGGTGCTTTTTTTATTCTTTCACGTTTACTGAAGGCAAATCTGAGTGATGCACCATTTTAACTTTAATCAACAAGGAATTGATCATGATGACACCCTTACCTTAAAGTGATAGTTCACCCAAAAATGAAAATGTGATGTTTATCTGCTTACCCCCAGGGCATCCAAGATGTAGGTGACTTTGTAGGTGACCCTGATGCCCCGGGGGTAAGCAGATAAACATCAAATTTTCATTTTTGGGTGAACTATCCCTTTAAGGTTGGGGGAGGGGTGTGTCTGAACTAAATCAGCATCCTGATAAAGAGGATGATTGGCACAAAGTATTTGATGTATTTTGAAAATACAAAATACTCACCTTTAATATATTTAAATACAAATTACATTCGATTTTTCCCAAAGGCTTTACAATACAAAATACAAAATAGTATTTTGTATTTCAAATACGTATTTTAAATACATTTATCTAAAATACTGCCCATCCCTGACTATATGTGGCTGAGATACAACTATTTGAATATCTGAAATTTGAGGGTGGAAAAAAGCAAAATACTGAGAAAATCGCTTATAAAGTTGTTTAATAAAGTTCTTAGCAATGCATATTACTAATCAAAAATTCAAGTTTTGATATATCTAAGGTAGGAAATTTACAAAATATATTCACAAAACATGATCTTTACTTTAATATACTAATGATTTTTGGCATAAATCATTTTGACCCATACAATGTATTTTTGGCTATTGCTACAAATACGCCTGTGCTACTTATGACTGGTTTTGTGGTCACATATGTTGGTCACATATATGGTCTAACATTAAAAAAAAAGCACAAAGAATGTATGCTAAAGGGGACTAAATTTCCCATAGCATATATTTAGGACAGTAGAATAGTATACAATAAAAAGGACAAAAGACTCATTGAAGAGCATTGTGGGCGTGTTTAAGAAAGCGTGAGTGGCTCGAGCTCTTCAGTTTTCAGACTGGTTTGGATGTGTCTGTGGTTGGATTTCTTCTTCACATTGGGGTAAGACTACAGAAGAGTAACTGAAAGATTATTAATAATCAGATTATTAATAACTTTTAAGCATTAAACATTGACTTTTCCAGCGACACTGTTTTTTTTTTCAAGATTATGGTAGGACATTATGATAAAATGTGTGAAATTTGATTTATAGTAGTCTATTCAGTTTCTGTTTTACAAATACTATAGATTATGAAAAGAATTCTTGTTTTTTTTGTAGTTGGTTATATCTCCAAAAATGTATTTCAAATTTTTTTCAAAAATGTAAATAAAACAATGGCATACTAGGCTAAGAGAAGGATCGAGTATAATGTTTAAAATGCAAGTTTGAATTGTTGTTGTTTTTGTTTCATAAATGTCACATTGTGGCAAGCATTATACCATAAATATGTTATATTTAGCATTATTATGTGTATTGTATGTATGTGATTCCAAATAAGATGCCATAAGATGTTGATAAAAGCTGACATGTTCAGAACTGTAGAATGTTGTATGAAGTTCAAAAGACAAATAATACAACAGAATAGATTTAATAAATTCAAAAGCGTAATTATTAACATAGAAAATAACAAGTGAACAACAGTAATAGTTGTGATGGTAGTTGCAGTACACTCTTAAAAATAAAAGTGCTTTAAAAGGTTCTTCACAGCGATGCCATAGAAGAACCATTAGTCAAAGGTTCTTTAAAGAACCATTTCTTTCTTACCTTTTTATAATCCGAAGAACCTTCTTTCGCCACAAAGAACATTTTGTGAAACAGAAAGGTTTTTCAGATGTTAAAGGTTCTTTATAGAACCATGTAGACAAAAAAGGATCTTCTATGGCATCGTGAAGCACCTTTATTTTTATTTTTGTAATAAATAGTAGTAGCTAATATAGGCCAGATCACTGGCCAAAATTTTATTCATCTCAGCACAACTATATACTTCTTAGATTACCCACAATTTTTTCTCGTATGATTGTTAGTGATCTTTAAAAACAATTGTCATCATGTGGTTCCAAACCTGTATGACTAAATCAATTCTGTGGAACAAACAAAGACGAATAATGGTAACCAAACAGTTTTAGTTGGTGACTGACAAAAACCAAACACCATTGTTTCAGAAAGAAAGTCACACAGGTTTGGAACAAAATGATGGTGAGAAAGTTTATGCATTAACTTGCAACAAGTCTAAACATTCTGAATGTGAGGGTTTGAGACCAGCGTACAGGTTTATAAATGACATTTAGGATGAATTTAATTTTTAAATCTAAATTTAGAATGAATATATAATGCAGTCACACTCAGACAAATCCAAATTGTACGTTTTTTAAATTCTTTTCTCTCTCTGTCAGGATCAGACTGGTAAACTGAAGGCATTATGAAAGCCTCTGTTGGAGTGTGTGTGGTGTTCGTTCTGGCTTTGGTGGGGCTTGGTATGTATTGCCACTGCTCCTGTTTTCACCATGCATAAGATGTGTTTTTGTCATATTTTGCATTGCTATTCTTGCAAAAAAAATTTTTTATCTCACTGTCTTTCAAGGCTCTGCCATTCAATGTTACAGTTGTAAGGACTACACAGGCACATGCTCTAAAACTCGAAACTGCTACTATGATGACGCCTGCGTGTCCGTCTACGAAAGAGGTGCCACTCTTAGAAAATAGCGTCTTTCTGTATTTTAACAAACAGTTTCCATGACCCTTGCATAACTGTACATGACATATCTTTCTGCTCCTCTAGGTGGTGACACATACAGGCAGTGTATAAAGTACTCCGATTGTGATTACAGCACACTTGCCGAGAAATTTCCCAAACTGACCAGCTTCAAGTTCTCCTGCTGTACCTCTGACCTGTGTAACACAGCACCTGTGTCAGTGTCCAGTCGCTCTGTGGTGGGAATACTGCTCTCACTAGCACTCTTCTGGTGGGGTGTTCTCTAAAACATCACCAACACAGGCGCTTCTGCATTGTTCCTCGTAAAGCTGGTAGTGGTATCGTGCAGTGAGAATGCAGAGATCTATATCTTGAGTTAAGTGGTCAAAGAAGCATTCACAGCTTAAATCTCAGCTGTATGTTAAAACAGTGTGTGCTCACTGCTAAAGCTTGTAAGCTAAAGCTTGTATTTTTTTTTTTAGTTCTGCACTTAATAGTAAAAAGGAAACCGAATCTGAATTATCATTTATTGTATTCAGTGTTGCTTGTGTACGTGTACTCTTTCGCGGCTAATCCTGTTACCCAGAAAAGTGGTACAACTGAGTGAGCGGGAAGGTTCTGATGCTTATATTTTCAAAGGGTTAATGTGTTGTATCACTGTAATTTTCATAAAAACCCTTTATGCCTGCTTTTCCTCTGCCTTGTTTACGAATGTCTCTTTTAAAACTTTTGAAAAACATTGCGTGCAATATGTAGACATGTAGTCTTTTCAGTGTACTGATTAGCTTCCTGTTACCACTATAGCCAGCGAAACTTACTGAACCTTTGTGACCAATAAATGGAACATGCAGTTTTATGCAAATTGAGAGTTTGAGACTTCTGTTATACATTTACAGTGATTCCTCATGCATCTCACTGCCTCTAAGTAACCTGCAGTGCTATCTAATCTTTTATAGCAGTTTATTACCAACTTACTGTGCTGGAGTTGGTGTAAAATTTGATTTGTATGTAATTTGTGTTGTTAAACCAAATGTGACATCTCTTCAACTAATGTTAACCACATTACTTAACCTTTAGAAAAACCCATTGGAAAAAGAGTTGACAGCCATGACTAGCAATTATCACTGCATCACCATGGCAATTATCAACTTTTCAGAACATTTTCTGTAAGTTAATTAATATATTTAATAGTTCACTGTCCAAATAACATGTTCTATATTGGTTTAGAAGTGACGTTAACTATTCCGTATAAATGTGGCATCCGTCCAGACTGATAATAAAAGATAATAAAAAATAAAATAAGAGAATAAATATGTATATGACCCTGGACCACAAAACCAGTCTTAAGTAGTACAGGAATATTTGTAGCAATAGCCAAAATTATCGATTATTCTTTTATGCCAAATATCATGTTCCATGAGATATTTTTTCAATTTCCTACCGTAAGTATATCAAAACTTATTTTTTGATTAGTATGCATTGCTAAGAACTTCATTTGGACAACTTTAAAATACTGTATACCATACATCAATGGAAAGCTTATTTATTCAGCTTTCAGATGATGAATAAATCTCAATTAAAAATTCAAATGGACCCTTATGACTGTTTTTGTGGTCCAGGGTCACATATTTCAAAAATTACAACCAAAAATAACACATATACGCAATAATCTATAATAATAAACATCAAATAATCTACAGATGCAATTGTGCATGTGAATGTGAATAAGAAAAGAGATACTGTATGATAAGGTTGCATTGCATTCTGATGGCTGTACTGAGCTTGTTAGGATGCTCTGTTAGCCGCTTTGTTAACCCTTAGGCATCCTTTGGGAAAATTTGGACAAAATATATATATTTTTTTTTTTCAAATAGTTGCCTTAATTTGAGCAGTACAAGACTTGGCTACTTTTCCTAAAATTGGAAGAAAATTTGGACTCGATTCAACAAAGTTTAAGTTTTTGAAAAAAACACACACACACACACACACACACACACACATACACACATAACACACACACACACATGTTTGTTTTTGTGAATTGTGGGGACATTCCATAGACGTAATGGTTTTTATACTGTATAAACGATATTTGCTATCACCCTACACCTTCCCTACACCTAAACCTAGCCCTCACAGGAGACTGTGCATATCTTTACATTCTCAAAAAAACGTATTCTGTATGATTTATAAGCCTTTTGAAAAGTGGGGACATGGGCAATGTCCTCATAAGTCACCCTCTCCTTGTAATACCTATGTCATACCCATGTTATTACACCAATTTGTGTCCTGATATGTCACAAACACACACACACACACACACACACACACACACACACACACACACACACACACACACACACACACTTACTTCAAGATCAAGTCAGATCAATGTCCTACTGCAAGATTTGTTTATAATTCCAAACAAAAAATTTCTAGAACATGCTATTCTTACCTGTTTGGCACTATTTGCTTACTTTTTTGAGTTACTGAATTTAGAAACAAATGATTACTCTGTATCCTAGTTGGTCTTTTTCCTTATAGCATTTTTTTTTTCTTTTCTTTTTTTATGCTACAATTTTAACTTGTGATATCTAAAACTTAAGAGGTTAAGTTCGATAAAACAATGGTTTATAGATTTCAGCCTATATACAGCTACTGAATACTACAGCCATATAGTGGCTATTGATATTTTTATAGATGTCACCAAATTTTAGGTTTGGCTGTCTGAACTAACTCAAATTATTTTTTTTCCTGAAGTATAAGAAATATTAAATATATCATAAAAACAGGCATATTTTACATAAAAATATGGTACTTTTAGAGGTAAATAAATAAAAAAACACAATGCAAAAATTGATAGTTTTTATTTTATCTAAGACAGTGATATGACAATTATTTAAAAATAAAATTGGGATCACACCCAAGACCTTTGTGCCCAAAAAAAACGTAGATCACACCTGAGATAAATTAATGGCTGCTATATGACGGATGCTTGAGGATTAAAGCATAGAGACCAATTTTAGCTGTTACATGCAGTAGCCAGAGTCTGGTTCCTCACTAAAGCTAAATAGGCCAGAGACCCAACTAGTTTGCTGTTGGAGGTAGGTTTAGTCCAGCCAGCAGGGGGTGTTCATTCCCTGACATGTAGCATAATGTATCAAGTAGGGGTCCAAAGACTTTACAGACTTCAGACTGTGAAAACGACTTTTTGATGAAGCCTTAAACTGGCCCCTGTAAAAGCGTCCTTCAGATGAGGCATTAAACTGGCCTCCTGACTTCTCTGGTCATTAATTCCTCACCTAGATTATGGATTTGATCTCATTTATTGAGGTGGTAGCGCATTCTGATGGCCGTATTGAGCCTGTCAGGAATGCGCTACCCCTCTAGTAGAGCAGCTTTATTAAGGCACAGAGACCAAATTCAGCTGTTGCATGCAGTAGCCAGAGTCTGGCTCCTCACTAAAGATTAGCAGGCCTGAACCTGGTCAACACACTGGTGGGAGACATTTTGTGGAAAACTAGCTTGCTGTTGAAGGTAGTTTTAGTCCTGTAAAAAAGAGGGATATTTTGATAGTAAATAGTAAAATAAATAATAGTACCAAAAAGCAACTCAACTGAATCATCAAATCATCAAATGTAGGAAATGTCAGTGGAATAGACAATTTTCCCTCTCCGTCTGGAATTTGCTCCAGTTTTTTTCTCTTTCTACAGACACTGGTTGGAGAGAAGACTTGAAGAGTTGAGAAAATAGAAACATAAAATAGATTTAAAAGTGTAATTTTAACGGTTTCCTGACCTGCCTTATTAGTGACAGCCAGGTAAGGATCATATTTGCCTTAAATTTTGATGTTTGTCAGTTAAACCATCATTAAAACATCTCAGCGAGCCTTACTTAGCCCTGCATTATGGTTGTCTTAGTGAGACTTTTAGTTTGAGTTAGTGGCTAGATTGGTGTACTGCCTTTTTTTCAGATATCAATATTATCAGTTTATTTGTGGTTCTCAAGTGTTTGTTTATTTATTTATTTAAGTTTATGTTAACAAAAGTCAACATATGAAATGAGCCAAATGTATTATTCTTATAAAAATTGTAAGGATTGTTGATGCTAACATTAGTTATAAAATGTATTTCCAGTTTTCAATTTCCAAATTCTTTCAAAAGCTTCCAGTAGAGAGTAATTTAATGTACATCAAATTTCACATATATTTACATGTCAATCTTTTATTTGCTAATTTATGCATTTTTTTCGTTTCATACAGGCTATATTTATTTAAACATTAGGGCATCTGGATTGTTTGGATCCTTTCCTGGAAACAGGTCACTCACTTTAAACTCCAGGTAGAACTGACCTGGACAGTTCGGAGATAATGCACTATAAAAGCAATATTTCAAAATAAAGGTCTTACTGAGTACGAAATTCTCAACCAAAAAAACTATCTCGCATTGTGTCAATCACATTGTGTCATCCATTATAAAAATTTAGATCTGGTTCAATTTTCTGTGTTTTTCAGGTCTGTAGCAAGCACTTTGAGAGGTGTTTGACAATTCAGAGAAAACTGCTAACTAAACAACATTAGCACTTACATTATTAGCATAATAAACATGTTTTAATCTAATATTAGAAACAAGTGCTTTTATAAAATTCTAAGCTTTGATTAGCTGGTTCAGGTGTGTCTAACTCAGGTTGGAGCTAATATCTGCAGGACACCGGCCCCGCAGGAATGAGTGTGGGCACCCCTGCCTTAAACCCTTTGGGCCTCTCCGGTCAGAAAGGAAACCTTTTTTATTCAGCTTTCAGATGATATAAACATCTCAATTTCAAAAAACTGACTCTAATGACTGGTTTGACATGACATGGCTCTAAAATGCATAGGTTTCATATGATCTATCAATTATTTTCTGGTTGCAGTTATTAAAGAAAGAGATGGTAGTTTTGCTGCTGTACAATGACAGACAATTTATAGTTTGGCCTAGTGCTTTTGGAACAGAGTGTGTTTAACTCATGTCATATATATGACCTCATGACCTTTTTATAGACTCACATTATTTGTACAGCTGAGATCAATTTGGAACAAGAGAGAAAAATCTATGAACGTCTCTCTAGCACTGAGAGTCTAGTGTGTAGTATATATTCGATATATGTTATGCGGTAACCAGGGCCGTCACAGGACAATATTTTTAGGGTGGGCCTCCCGCTGACTCAATGTTTTTTGTTTTATTGAGTCATTGGTGTAGACTACTGTAGTTCAAATAGAGATGCAAACAGGAAATTTCATCTGCTTCTACTACTGCTAATAAAAGTCTCTGTGAGCAACATCTCATCTCCTGACTATTGTCCTCTGCACATATTCATTACTATTAGTCTGAGAAACCACACGTTGCACAGTTGCATTTTTAAATATTTGCAGTGTGTCATTGCGTTGCATCATAAATAGCTGTCCTGTTGACTCTGTCAAGATTTTCTTCAAAACAAAAGACTTTCCCTTTTTTCATTCTAATTGAGAGTGTCAACACACAAAGCACACAATAGGGAATCTCAGTTTCAGAAGTGTTTAAACAACACAAGACTCAGACTGCTCAAACTGTTCAAACAGGACCTCAGACATGCAGATGTGTTCAAACAGAACCAACATAATGAATTTATTTTCTTCTTTATTCTTGTCCAGACCAGTTTTGGAAGGAGCAGTCAGAAATAAGACTTATAAGTCAGAAAAATTTGCATAGCAGTATAGCAAGTTCCTCATTGCATTGAACTTAGCAGCAAGAAACTGATGATTAATTGTTACTTTACAGCTTCAGAAATGTAGATATACAGTGCCTTGCAAAAGTATTCATATCCCTAAATTTTTTTCACGTATTATGTTGCTGCTTTATGTTAAACTGCTTTAAATTACTTTTTTCTCAACATCAATCTACACTCCATACACCATATTGACAAAGTAAAAACAGAATTGTCACAACTTTGTAAACTTATTAAAAATAATACAACTGAAGTACATTGCATAAGTATTCATACCCTTAATGCAGTACTTAGATAAAGCACTTTTACAGACTTTAGTCTTTTTTGGTATGATGCGACAAGCTTTGTGCATTAACATTTGGCAATTATCTGCCACGTGCTGAGTTAGAAACACCTTTCAGTGTGATTCAGTGAACAACAACAGCTTGTACAACAATGGGCCACACATAGTGTCTCTGATTTCCCGATCTCCCAATGTTTTAGGTAACCCATTATTTGTAAGAATGCATACTATATTTGCTAATACAACCTTGTGTATGTAGTGGTAGTGTTGGCCAGAGGTATGCTGTTTGCTACGGTGAAAGACATTGTCATGTTTATAAAGCTTCTTTCAAGCCTGAGGTGTTCTGAGTTTACTCAGTCTGTTTAAGAGCAGGGGGACTATTTGGATATCTCACAAAACTGCTACGGGGTGGTCCTATGAGAGAGGAGGAGGACAGAACAGAAAAGGGAATGGACACAAAGAGGAGAGGGTTTTTAAAGAGCCGACACTTCCCAGTAGGTGAAACACTACTAGGATTCTGGGAGAGGAAAGAAATTGAGAGAGATCCAGAGAAAACCGCGGATGCAGAGTAACTTATGTCCACCTTCTAAAAAAGATCTGAAAACAGAGAGAAAGAAAATAATCACACAGAAGAGGGAACTGGGCACATTCATTAACAGAGGCAGAGGCAAACACTTAGGAAAAACAGGTATGAGATGATTTGGTTCATGTTGGATCTCCATCTGAGGTGTCATAGAGAAACATTGCTTTTGTGGGATAGATTTTTATTTTTTTCCCCTGTATATGTAGTATGTACATCACTAGACTAGTACGCAAAAGAGAGAATGAGATGAGGTTTTTATGCATGTTTGTATGCATTTATTTATTTTTATTTTTAATTGCTTATGTCCAAGTGTAATTCTGCCTTGCCAAAAAAAGTTACTGTTTGTATTTAAATAAGCAAATGCATTGATTACACTTCTGGCATGTTATATGTTTGGCAAAAGTTTTTTTTAACCCTATTTGATGCTGTGTGCAGCTTTTTAGTTTTTAAACATGTAAACACTTTGGAAGAAGTATCCTATATTCCAAGATGACAATGCCAGGATTCATTTTCACACCTGAAATGATCACTACAGGGTCCTGACTTTAACCCTACTAAAAGTTTTTCGGAAATGTTGTAGACTTCACAGAGTGGTTTGCCTCTCCTATTGTCAATATAAGATCTCAGCCAAAAATTAATGCAACCAGTGATAGAAATAGTTGTTGAAACAATGCCACAACGCGTAATCGAAGCTGAAGGTGATCCAGTAAAATATTAGCATGTGCAACTTTTAAAAAAAAAAAGTCAGGGTGACATGTGAGAATTTCTTTCTCATCTGTATTCAATGTACAACTTCCAATAACCTTTTTTCTTTTGTCTGTAATTGATATCCCACAGAAATCGAAGAGGACTGAGGAGGAAGGAAGTCTCACTGACTCTTTAAACTAATTCCTGGGAAACATCTAAATATAGTCCAGTGGAAAGACATCATCAGTTTACAAGGAAGCGTTTCTTCTTGCAAACCATTCTTACCCTCTCAAGCCCTTAAAAAGAAACCCTCAGTTCTCATTCCTGCTCATGTCATCCACTTGCTCTCTGCACTAGGTGCAAGTGTGTGGCTCTCAGATGTCTGGGTCTCTGCCCTTGCCTTCACCCTCTCCCTTTCCCTCATGTGACTACAGAGAATGGTCTGCAACCTGGGTGCTGATTCCGAGTGTGTACCTCTTGGTGTTTGTCGTGGGCTCCCTGGGTAATGGCTTGGTGCTATGGGTGTACCTGGACCGCCGAATGAGAGGCCGCGGGAGGATTGGAAGCGGTTCCAAATCTTCCCAGACCTCCGATCCATCTCCTTGCCCCTCCCCTACATCTTCTCGTACAGTAACAGAGTCTTTAATAGCCAGTCTAGCATTGGCTGACCTGGCCTTCGTCATGACCTTGCCGTTGTGGGCAGCGTACACAGCGCTGGGCTACCACTGGCCCTTCGGACAAGTTCTGTGTCAGGTGAGCAGTTACATTGTGGCACTGAACATGTACGCAAGTGTGTTTTCTCTGACTGGGCTTAGCGTGGAACGTTACTGCGTCATAATGCGAAAGCGTGCCAACGACTCAAAGCAGAGACGGTCGACCACACGCGCCAAGTGGATTGTGGGTAGTGTTTGGCTGGCGGCTGGAATCTTGGCACTACCTGCTCTCCTTCTGCGGACTGTAAGAGAGGTGGATTTGGAAGCGGGAGATGACGGTGACGAGCAGGACGGACATGCGTTCTCCTGCTTGTGTGATATGGACTACTCTAGTATGATCTCAAGTGAGCTGGACCCTGCTGCTGCAGAGCAGGCAGAGCTGATGTGGTCAGCAGCTTTGGGGTTAAAATCAACTTTGCTTGGCTTCCTGTTACCTCTTGTAGTGCTCCTGCTCTGCTATGGCTGGCTGGGGCGACTTCTTTCCAGACACTTCAGCCTAGGCCCGCGCCCTGATCATGCACGCCAACGCAGTCTCCTCCGTATCATCATCACACTTGTGCTGGCCTTCTTCCTCTGCTGGCTTCCTTTCCACACCAACAAGACACTCTCTGCTATGGTGGAACTGGGTATCCTTCCCTTTTCTTGCAGTTTTGACCAGTGGTTGGTGGCAGCCCATCCGTACTCCATTTGTCTGGGCTACGTGAACAGCTGTTTAAACCCACTGCTGTACGCTTGCTGTGATCCAGCTTTCCGGAAGCACTGCAGAGGTCTGCTTGTGTGCGTATGGGTCAAATGCAGAGGTCAGAAGGGAGGAGAGGAGAATGACCACCACAAAAGTTCACCAATACCATCTGGGACACATGAAGTGACAGTTAGTAAAGAAGAGCAATGAAGGAGAGATTTATTTGGCAGACTCTTTGACAGAGCTAAACTGTTTCTGTGAAAAATTCTTAATAAAGGACTGTGAGAATCATATTATTTTGTACTTCATCCTCTCAAGAAAACAACATGCCAACATAGTGTGGGAACTGATAAACAGACAGGATCCTTGAAGGTTTTCCCATGACATTATGGCATATATTTTAGACAAACTGCAGCTGAAATTTCCAGCATTATGATGCAATTCAAACTGTTCGTGCAGTGTGGGCATGTTGTTGAATTATGAACAGTTAAAAAATGATATTATTAGCCCTTATGTGCAATCTTTTTTTTATATGTAATAAAACTTTGAGAGCCTGTATTTGAGAGCATGTATTTTGGTATTTATACATGAACATTTATAAAATAAAATTACAAAACAAAAGTTAAAATACTTTCTTCAAGTAGGTTGATTCCTGCAAAAATGTTTAAACACTTCAGCACAATCAAAACGCTGCTGTTTTTCTAAGTATCTCTACCAGCCCGACACAGTAGCATTGGAGAAACCAATGGTATGAATTTTGGGCAGGACTAACTTTATGAGCAATGGCAGATTTTAAACTGTAAACTTGTAGTGCAGAAATTACAGCTTTGAAAAATGGAAGAGCTTGGTTACATATCCAAGATCATTCATGGTTTTTCTATCTCTATTAATAAAATCACAAGACAGTGGAGATATGGAAAACAGTACTTGATACCTTCCTAGAAAAAAGGACAAAAAAATAATGGAAAAAAGGTTTGTGTTTTAATGAACTGATAGACAAACATAGAAGTTAACTGAAAAATATTCCATGAGTGAGGCAGTCATCTGATTTCGTTTAATCGGTCTCCATCAGAACAGTACTGGATCCCAGTAGTGTTCAGGTGTACCTGATCCCGCTTACACACTCTCACTCACACACACACGCACACACACACACACAATCCTCCACTGGGTTAAGCATAGTACTGCAGATTGGCTTTCTTCTTTGCTTGCACCTCCAGAATTCCCTCCATATAGTCCTCATGGTTAAGTTCAGTGGCCCCACGGCGCAGAGCAATCATGCCCTAAAACACAAAACAGAACAATAAACATTTAGGTAACATGCAATAACAACAAATGACATCCAAGTCTAAGGCCTTAACCACATTGTTAATACCACCTCAAAAAAAGACATACTAGCAGTACAGATAAATTAATTTAAGGTTGTAGAAATCATACTTACAGCTTCAACACAAACTGCTTTACACTGAGCTCCATTGAAGTCATCAGTACAGCGTGCCAATTCTTCATAGTTCACATCAGGACTATAGCACACAAAGAAGTGAAAGGGAAATAAAATGAAATAAATATGGGAGAGAACAATGCACCCCAAGAAAATATTAAATAAGCTCTGAAAGCTCTTGTTATCTTTTGGCTTTAACTTTATATCTTGCCCACAATAACTGTGTGCTCTACCAGCCTAATCAGTGGATGTGCCAAAACACAAAATAACCATTTTAAAGCAACTGTAAAATATATATTTACTCATAACAACACCCAAGACTAACTGAGACACAAAAAAAACAAATGTTCCATACCAGACGTTCATCTTGCGTGAGTGGATCTGCATAATGCGAGCACGAGCCTCCTCGTTGGGCATGGGGAACTCAATCTTACGATCCAGACGACCTGAACGCAGCAGAGCTGGGTCAAGAATATCCACCCTGTTAGTGGCAGCAATCACCTAGGGGGACACGAAAAAAAGTCACAACTTAAAGTCATTGGATGCAAAATTTACTTTTACATGTTGCATGAACATAAATGCGTGTTGGCAGTGCATTTAGTTTTACTTCTACTTTTGCGTCTACGTTTATTTTTAAAAATAATAATCACTTTCTCAGATCAAACTGTTCTGAGGTTATTGGCAGAGTGATGTAGTTCTGCACAGGCAGCTCCCACGATTGTTGATTGACACTGCCGTTTTAGCACAGACCCACCCTGAGTGAGCAGTAAACAGTCCGCCATTTTTTCAATGCCAGACCAGGAGTAGACAAGAATGTCTCCTTAGGGATTGAGGTGTTTTTGTTTTTGTTGTTGGATGTAATAATGAACATAGCAGTCATCATTTATTCCCGACACCTGAGCCACTGAAGATGTAGATGATTACTTCTGTTTGGGGGGTTTGGGGGAATTCATAAATTAAGCGTATACCCACTTCAGTTGAGGGAGAAAATACGATGGGAGTTTTTCGACATACCCTAACTGTCTTAACCCAGAATACACAGAGTTTAGTGAGGGCAAGACAAGACGAGCATTTGAGATTAAATTTTACATTTTTTTTTTTTAAATAACTGATTGTTTCCCTAGATAAGACCCTTCTACCTCGGCTGGGATTGTTTAAAATCGCATTTGGGATCGTTTGAAGCTGCATTTAGACTGCATTTCAGAAGTTCAAACTCGGGGCACCATATGAGTCCATTATATAGCAAAAAAATTCTGAAATGTTTTTCTTTGCAACTGAAGAAAGAAAGACATGAACATCTTGGATTAAAAAGGGTGTTGCTTTACTTTTAACCAAAAGTACGTTATAAATTTTTCCATTAAGACCATAAAGAACCATATCAACTTGTTGACTATGGGTATCCGATGACCCTTTAAGGCTGACAGGTCCACAATTATGACAGAGTATCATATAGGCTCAAGTGCATACCTTCACTTGCATATTGGGCTGGAAGCCATCTAACTGATTGAGCAGCTCCAGCATGGTCCTCTGCACCTCTCTGTCTCCGGCCTTCTCACTGTCAAAACGCTTGGTGCCAATGGCGTCCAGCTCATCAATGAAGATGATGGAGGGAGCCTTCTCCTTGGCAAGAGCAAATGCGTCACGTACCAGTTTGGCACCATCACCAATAAACATCTGCACCAGCTGAGGGCCAGCCAATTTCAAAAATGTTGCCTGTAAAAGGACAGCAAAAAATTTAATTAAGATAAAGTTTGATGCATTGACACAAAATGTAGTACAAGGATGTCAAAAGGACAGACTATTAATTGAAGATCAATTTAAGTACTTATAATCAGAAGTAGTTTTAGAGTTTGATCATTACTTGGGCACACGACCCTAAGAAATTCACAAAGCTACTTTTTTCTCTCCAAAAACAGCACCACGTTTTGGGAATAGAGTTTAGATTCATTCATTTATTTATTTTCTTTAATCATATGTAACCAAGGACCACAAAACCAGTCATAAAGGGCATTTAATCTGAAAGCAGAATAAAGCTTTCCATTGATGTACAGTTTGTTAGGATAGGACAATATTTGGCCCAGATACAACTACTAGAAATCTGCCTTTAAAGTTGTCCCAATCAAGTTCTTAGCAATGCATATTACTAATCAAAAATTACGTTTTGATGTATTTATAGTTGTAAATTCACAAAATATCCTCAAGGAACATGATCTTTACTTAATATTCCAATGATTGTTGGCATAAAAGATTTTTTTTTATTTTTAACCCATACAATGTATTGTTGGCTATTGCTTCAAATATATCGTGCTACTTAAGTGGTCCAGGGTCACATATTAAACAACAAACATGCATGTTCTCCAGATCATTAGTTCAGCCCTATCACTGATGGTTCTCTCTTTCAGAGACACTGCACCTTGGTTTGGGCTGCACAGGCTCTGGCCAGCAGGGTCTTTCCTGTGCCTGGTGGTCCGTACATCAGAACTCCCTTTGGTGGCTGGATCCCCAGATTCTCAAACTTCTCTTTGTGGTTCATGGGCAGAACAATTGCCTCCACCAGCTGCAAAGAGCACAGCAGTGAGCTCAGAAATAATTCACCTAACATTCTGTCTACAATTCTGTCATTGTGAGCTACTTCAATACCTCTTGAATTTGTTTGTCAAGGCCACCAATGTCACTGTACTGCTCTGTAGGCCTCTCATCCACTTCCATGGCCTTAACTCTGGAGTCATACTCAGTGGGCAGAGTCTCCAAAATCAGGTAAGAGTCTTTATTCACTCCCTGAGAGCAGGATCAGAAACAAATTAAACATTTCAATGCATTTTCATCAACATAATTTAAGGCTGTGAATAACTCGCCAAGAGAAATTCATTTTTACTTACCACAAGATCACCAGGTTTCAGTTTCTCAGCATCCACCAAACCAATCACAGGCAGGAAATAAGTCTGCAATTACAGTAATGTCATACACTATAAAACTATTAAGATAAAGTTACTAATATCTATTCAAGCATGTATTAAAGAAAGCAGTACCAAAAACACACACACAAAGAAAAATGTTTGTAGCGGAAAAGAAAAAGCATGATGGAAAATTATGAAGCTGTTCAAAAAACATAACTGACTCACCTGCCGCGTAGAGGTTTTGATGACGGCACACTTGCCCTTCCTCTGCGAGTCCAGATCAATATTGGCTCCATCCTCCTCTTGGTCATTAGGATCAACATCTAGCAGCTTCCATTCAAACACACAACACATACAAAATTTGAATCCCATGCGCATACAGACCAAAAAAGCTCCTTATGTCCCATTTTGACACGGCAAATAAGATGTCTAGAGAAAGGGGACATATTTACCTCTATGACATTAGAGACGAGGTAGGGCAGAGTCTTGTTGACTTTGATTTTCTCTGTGTTTTCCTTGATCTTGTCTTTCATGGCTTGCAGCTCGTGAGTGACACGCAGGACCTCACTCTTCATGATCTGAAATCATGTACATTATAATGAGATACAGACACTGAAAACAATCATCTGCACACTAAATGTGAATTACAGTATGAAGGGTACCTTAATCTCACTGTCCAAAAGACGAGTCCTCTGAACAATCTCTTCAGTGGACATCTTAAGGACTTCTTCGCCAATGCCATCCTGTAAAATATAACAGAGTCGTCATGTTTGAATATGGCTTGTCTGTTTTAAAGTCTTCCATGCTTTAACCTCATAAACGTCAGATATCCTATATTTATAATGAATAGTAATACTCAAACAATCTTCTGATCCAACTTAATGTGAGCAGCAGGAAACCTCCGTTACCATGATCACTCTGCTAACGCTAACTTAGCAAGCCACAATCACACTTGTACTACATATGTTTTTCGATCTTTTTGTAATTTTAGTCGGAATTAAAATCAGAAGTTGTTCTGTCATTATCAACCACGTTAAATGATCGTAAGGGTGAATGCACACACTTATAAAGATTGAATGAAGCAAAGTGAAATTCACTGTGTCATGCTATGCTCTTCCATCAGAAAGCCATCAGACCCAAAGCCAGTGCTCAAACATTCATTCAACGCGTCACTCCTAATACATATTTCTGCAAATATGTACAATATTTACTGGTTTTATAAAACAGTACAGAACCCCTAAAAATCATAAAACAGACCTCCACTTCATCCCAAACTGATCTGTCATTCAGCGACGACATCTTGAAAGTGTTGTTTCTGCTCTTTTTCTTCTTCTTGTAGATTTTTTGCGGCTAGCAAACCTGGTGCATGGTGACATTAGCGCCGCCAATTGGACAGGAGTGTAGCGTGACAAGTGGAATATGATATTATGAGTCCTTTAATCTAAAGCTGCTGTTGTGTGATATTTTAATAAGGCATTGTCTATTTTTGTTTGTCCTGGGACACTAAGGACATTTTGCAATGTGAGGTTATGTTTTCTCATTCATATGCAATACATAATAGACCGTGTTTTACAGTGTTGTATAGTCCTGTTTCATGTTTACCTGTTCTGGATAAAGAATAATTTAAACAAGTTTTTTTTCCCCTTTAATGTCTTAATACATGAATATCAACTTATGTTAAGTTGCTTGTTTTTCTATTCTCATTACAATAACA
Organism: Garra rufa; assembly: GCF_049309525.1. Classification (NCBI taxonomy): domain Eukaryota; kingdom Metazoa; phylum Chordata; class Actinopteri; order Cypriniformes; family Cyprinidae; genus Garra; species Garra rufa. The sequence continues at coordinate 35,773,791 of NC_133363.1, forward strand.
AAAGCCTAACAAAATATGGCATAAAAATGTACAGATGCGTAGACAATCTGCGTTTACAAGAGCTTTTCAAAATACAGATGAGCATCCAAAACAAACACACAACACTACGACAACATTACCACAATCATTTTTTCCCCCATATTCTGTAATTTATGCAGATTTAGAAGGATTTCATAAACTATATTAAGGTTGTGGTGTAGACTGCCCACTTTTTAAGGTTGAGAATAGATCTGAGCATATTACCACATTCAGTGACCTACACATTCAACGGCTAAAAAGATAGCTACTAATTCTGTTGTAAAAACTGAAATATTGTTAGATATCCTCTTCTTTAAGCTTATTTTAAAGTTTGGGATGTATATTGTTGAAGCTGTATGACCAGAGTTGGGATTCTTGGACACATTTTACATCACGTTGAGGTCACATAACTGAGCACTTTATCTGCCATGTTGACCAGAAAAGCTAACCTAACCCCCCAAAATATATTGTATCTTATTAATATATACAGTTGAAGTCAAAAGTTTACTTACACCTTGCAGAATCTGCAAAATGTTAATTATTTTAACAAAAATAAGAGGGATCACAAAAATACATGGTATTTTTTTTTATCTAGTACTGACCTTAAATAGATATTTCACATAAAGAATGTTTACATGTAGTCCACAAGAGATAATACTAGTTTAATTTATCAAAATTACCACATACACTTGATTTTTAATATTGTGTCATTACCAGAAGTCACTTCTGTTTTTTTTTAGTGATAGTTGTTCATGAGTCCCTTGTTTGTCCTCAACAGTTAAATTGCCCGCTGTTCTTCAGAAAAATCATTCAGGTCCCACAAATTAATTGGTTTTTCAGCATTTTTGAGTTTGAACCCCTTTCCAACAATGACTGTATGATTTTGAGATCCATCTTTTTACACTGAAGACAACTAAGGGACTCATATGCAACTATTACACAAGCTTTAAACACTCACTGATGCTTCAGAAGGAAACATGATGGATGCATTAAGAGCCAAGGGGTGAAAACTTTTGAAATTTGAAGATCAGGGTAAATTTAACTTATTTTGTCTTTCGGGAAACATGTAAGTATCTTATGTAGCTTCTGAAGGGCAGTACTAAATGAAAAAAAAAAATATTTAGTCAAAATAAGAAAAATGTACATATCTTCTTTCTGTTCAAAAGTTTACACCCCTGGTTCTTAATGCATCATGTTTCCTTCAGGCGCATCAGTGAGCGTTTAAACCTTCTGTAATAGTTGCACGAGAGTCTCTCAGTTGTCCTTGATCTCAAAATCATAGTCATTGTTGGAAAGGGTTTAAATACACAAAAATGCTGAAAACCAAAGAATTTGTGGGACCTGAAAGATTTTTCTGAAGAACAGCAGGCAGTTTAACTGTTCAGCACAAAGAAGGAACTCATGAACAACTATCACTAGACAAAACAAAACAAATGAACAGGGCCATTTTTATAAATTCAACTATTATTTTCTCTTGTGGACTATAAGTAAACAGCTTTTATGTGAAATATCTTATACAGGTCAATACTAAATAAAAAATAACATGCATTTTGTATGATCCCTCTTACTTTGCTCAAATAATTAACATTTTGCAGATTCTGCAAGGTGTATGTAGACTTCTGTCCTCAACTGTATGTAAATGCTTAGTGTGGTAATATCAAAGGCATTAAATATTGATTGAATATTGATGTACAAAACCATATACATGTACATTACATTGTAATTTTACATAATACATACTTGTAGACAGGACACCTAAACAATCAGCTTAACTAGCTTAGCTTTGGTAGATGCAAATTATTCTAACGCATATTTTTATTTTTATCATTTATCATAAAACAAAACTGGAGGAGCCCTCTGTTTGAAGACCCCTGGTTTAAAAAAAAAACACATAATGGTTAATAAATCCTTTTCCCCCCGATACTTTCTTGCTTGCGCTATAATATTATTTAAAGGCTGTGTATGTTATTTGCATTTGTGGTCAAACTGTATTTCATTTACTCTTGTTTTCCAGACAATGACAATAAAATCAAAAGTGAAGTACAATGTTACAGCTAGTTCCTGAAATGATTCTGTATGTGTAGCACCTGTCTGTTGTACAACTAAGACACAAAGACCAAAAAAATCATTCTCACATTTATTTGGGTCAATTAGAATGTCATTGGAATTAAAAATATCAACCGATTGCAACTGGACCAGAGCTCTGATGGAGATCAGGCTGGAAATCACCCTCCACAACACACAGTTCTAACTTCCTCACTGATATGAAGCCACATAGGCTCTTATCTGTCAAAAATCAACAGGGTGAGTAAAGCCTATAATGCAAAACACATCTGGTGGACATCAGATAGACAATGAAGTGGTATGGTGCTGCATAACCTTCTTCTCACATGAACACACATAACACAGTCTACTATTAACAGGGAAGAGAATTTCTTGTTTGTCAGTCAGTCAGTGCATGAACCAGTAGAGACAACAGCAGGTGTAGAATTACTGTTTTACTGACAAGAATTATGGTCAAGCACAAAAAACAGATGTAAGGGGCCTGTACTGGACTCAGGCACAGATGGTCTAGAGCGCCCTCGAGTGCTCCACTGAAATCATAGTGCGGTTTATTTTACTTGGTTATGTATACAAATCCCTGGGTATTAAAATAAAGCTCTTTCATGATTTCAAATCAAATCATAATGTAGTGAAAACAACGTACTGATAAAATTAACAGTAATAATCCTGGAGGCTGATGCGGACTGATTATCAAAAAAAGTTTGTCGTCTTAAACAAGTGCATACGAAGAATTAGGAGTCCAACTTTGTGGGCCAGCTCAATTATATTATTATAATTTTAGACTATGCTCATAGCTTCCCATTCAAAAAAATCTCTTCTGCTCAATGGCGTACGTCTTTCCTGCAGGCAACTTCCGGAAGAACAGACTGTTGCCTCTGCTCATGTTACCCTGAGACACACAAAAAGAGAAGGGGATCAGAAAAATATATTTTGACAGTTTCCTCAAATGTTAACCATTGCTAACAATGAAGTGTCTTAGTAACAGAAAAAAAAGGATCTAGATGACCAGAATAAAACACTGTCTGGTCATTTTATGCAGTCACAAAGGTAAACTCATTATCACAGTAGTGTGCTGCTTTAATACTATTAGCTCTTTAATTCAATTAGACTATTAAGATCCCAATTAACATTATAAGCTCATCAGCGGAAGAACTAACACATTCAAGAAACGTTAACAAAATGCAAATACCCATTCCTAGTAATTCATATCAAGAAAAAGTGCTCACCTCTCGACTCAGGTGACTCCAGCAGTGGAGCCAGTTGGGATAAATGGCAGCATAAGGTGGCAGACCTCCAGCCAGCCTGGGTCAGATCAGGAGAAACATTTACTATATGGTTTACGACAATACCTGCAATAGTCTTAAATATTGTAAGTAGCCGAAAATCACAGTACATGTCATTTTCGGCGAGTGAACAGAACTTCATCATTTGAAAGGGGTGAATATGTTTAAGACTACTGACTTACTATTCATGTACAGTAAAATAGCATGTAATGCCATTCACAAATGCTTCCACTGGAGTCACACAACATTTCTTACCCACAGTTATTTACTGCCATCAGGTTGGACACCAATACAAATGGATACGTCAGCATACTTGCAAAAAACTGAGTAAAAATTAAAAAAAAGAAAGAAGTAATGTGTTAGAATGAGAGCAATATCAAAACCTAGACCAACAAAACAACCCTCAACAGACACACTGGCAATAGAGTTGCCACGGGCTGATGCTCTTTTTATTGTACTTGACACACACAGACACACACACACAAAAATACATTGTACGGGTCAAAATTATTGATTTTTTTTATGCCAAAAATCATTAAGATATTAAGTAAAGATCACGTTTCATTAAGATATTTTGTAAATTTCCTGCCGTAAATATCAAAACTTAATTTTGATTTGTAATTATGCATTGCTAAGAATTTAATTTGGACAACTTTAAAGTCGATTTTCTCACTATGGACTCTCAAATTCAAGATTTTTAAATGGTTGTATCTCAGCCAAATACTGTCTAAATTTCACAAAAATGGACGCTTATGACTGTTTTTGTGGTCCAGGGTCACATATAGAGCAAAATATCTGTCCAATTTACTAATTCAGCTGGTGTTTTTCAAACCAAAAGCAATCTTGAGCTTTTTTTTTTCTTATATATTGTTTTAAATGAGACATCTTTATTTTTTTATTGTTACAACTTATTTATTTGTTTAATTTTAAAACACAGTTTCGAAATGTAGGAACAATCTGAAAATCTAATGAAACCTCATCAGCTTGCCTTCAGAAAACAATGCAGGTTTTTAAGAATATACATACATTTATATCATTATTTAAAAGAATAAGAGCTTAAAACATCAGCCCATCCACCTTGGGCAAAAGTAAGCCTATTGGCAAGATTTCTGGTTCATTAGCTGCTATAGGGAAAAAACATTAACAACCCTGCAGTAAATAGTAAAACTGTTTGCACTACAAACCAGTGTGTTCCTAATTAAGATAATACATTAAAATAATATGGTAAGAGACAACAATTTGCAATATCAAGCAGCAAAACAAGCTTTTTTTATTTTGTACAGCTAAAAATAGCTGGATGCGACGGCAAACCAGACCCATAAAGTTTACAACTGGCCGTGCCCACTCTTACAGGGATAAAGCATTTTTATAATAGGACATTACTATTTAGAATGGTTTTTATTCATGTTTTAATAAAAATAAAAACACAAGTATAAATGCTTGTGTTATTTTAAACAGAAATTTCAGGCTGTGGCGGATGCCTGAAACATTCGTCATTTAATGGTTCTGTAAAAAAGGACTTACCCCAGTCACAGCTTGAGAGCAGTTTTTGATCTCTCCTGTATGACTCGTCTGAGACAGGGACAACAGGATCATCAGGTCAGCACATAAGATGCAATTATGATTATGTACAATTATTGCTCTAGCAAAACTATGCAATGGTAAATCAGTAAATACTGAAAGATCATTTCAAATACATTAAAATGAAAATTTGTTGGTCGTACACAAGTTTGTGTTTGCTTACGTACCGAGTCGTCTATAGCGTATGTGTTTATGAAGTGAGCAAGCATGTTGCAGATCCACAGGGAAAGAACATCACCCAGTAGGCGAGGAATGAGGCCACTGTGGGTTGACAAACACATAAATGCTGAAGTTAAAGACACAAGGGCCTGGTTTCACAGACAGGGCTTAGCTTAAGCTAGGACTAGGCCTTAGTTAAATTAAGACAATTAAGCAGCTTTTATAAAAATGCCATAGAAGAAAACATTACAGGTGTGCATCTTGAGACAGAACAAGGGCACTGACATATTTAAAGATATGTTTGAGACAGATCAAACATGCATTTTAGTCTGGGACTAAAAAATGCATCATGAGGCAACCCATAGATTACCTCATATTGAAAACATGTAATTTTGCACTTACGCAAAAAAACCCAGGATTCCCTCTTCTCTGTAGATGGTAACTATGGAGTCAAAGACACCACTGAAAAGAATAACAAAAAAATATATATTGATAAACCTGTGAGACCGTAAAAGAAAACTGTGCCTGAAAAAAAAAAAAAAAAAAAACACAACTAACCTGTATTTGGCTTCTCTACCAATAAACTGGACCATGCATCTGAGAGTGATCACTGGGATGGAAAAAAAAGTCATATTTACACACTGATGAGAGACTAAAATCCCGAATCCTGTTATTTATTGTATTAAATGTATTTACCATGAAAAGGGTGTGTGACAACTGTAGCACATGAGCGTGCAATCATTTCTTTAGTGGTCTAAGAAGACAAAAAAAATGAGGGTAAAAAAATCAAACACACACTCAAAACATTACACATTTCAGAAAACAGTAACTGGTGCAAACACAAAAGTAAGTGTGCAAATATCTTCTGTGAGTCATTCAGCCACATTAGTCTCATGACTATGTAAACAGGCCTTGACCGACATACAAGAAGGTATGAACCCTACAATGTGTCTCACCTCATTTACTACATGTTGCAGAGAACCCTCCTCTGCTTTCTGACTGCATCCCACTATCTGAGAAGGTGAAGAGATGAGATACATGCTATTACATCATCTCACACACAAATGTATAACTAACTGCAGCAATGCCAGTCAAAGCATTAAAAAAAGGTGAAAAAAATGGATTCAAACACTAAAATAATACCTCTGAAAACATATACAAAACATGTTCCTACCTCAATCTTTTCCTCCTGGCATTTCTGTGGGTTATGACAAAAGGTTAGAGCCATTTAAACCAGAGTATAAATAACCTCTGCTTAACTGTGCCCAGCCAGATAAACACAAAAGTCACACTGCAACAGTCTGAACACTGTAACATACAGCCGGCAACACTTTGCACAATGCACAGTTACAAAAGTCTATCTAACAACTGGAAAACATGGAAACATGCACTTTACTGATGGTGCAAATGGTTCCAGAGAAAAAAAAAACTAGGCATCATGCTAAGGAAACTAAGGATTACACAATACCAGAAATTCAGAACAAAACAAATTTACATTTTTTATCAAAACAGAAAATTATAATTATATATATGAATTAATAATGTTGTGTGCATACTGTACCTGCAAAACTTTACTGTGAACAATGGTGCCAATGGTCCCAGCACAAAGCCTTGGGGCAAGGCCTTTAAACAGGCCTGATTTCCCATCAATCTTGACAATGTGTTTGGCTAAAAGAAACAAATGTATGTGTAAGAGCTGCAAGCATTTTTCCATAATTCTTAAAATCAAATTCCATATCAAATGAAGACTTAAATTAACAGCTGCTATAGGCACAAAAAGAAAAGCAACCGGTCACCTTATGATCTTACCATATGCAAAAAGCCCTGGAAGCTGGTACACTTGTCGACCAAACAGATTTCTGCCTAGAGTAGGAGGAAGAGGTTCATGTCCGACCTATATTTGCAATGATACAAATTAGTAAGTTCACCAATAAAACAGATGTGAATGTGACAAATTGATACACAATACATTTTATTGTGTCTGAAAACAACAACAACAAAAAATGTAGGTACACAGTTCCCTCTTGTAGTATTGTTATACTAATATCTGTTGTATACTGTACAGAATATCTGACTTACAAGAATGACAGTGTATATAAGTAAGAGTGTGTATACATAAATACCGAAAGACAGACGTGCATTACCCTAACACCAAATGACAGCAGATACTGGGTGAAAATGCTGTTCGAATTGTTTTCAAAGGGCTTTTAATACATTAACATAGCACGACTTTTTTATTAAATTTACAAAAACTGCTATAAAAATGATTACTGACAGACCTAGCAGACTGACCTTTAGAGCATTAACTCACACAGCAGATAGACAGCGGTCAACAACTCTGCTAGTACAGCTAACTAACGTTACCCCCATAATGATGAGCATCGACACTTTTATCCCTGCAAACAAATGTACTGCACACAACGATGCTCACTCTCTGAAGGACACATTTCATTATGTATTAACCAGGTTACTGTTGATAAAGGAACTGGCTAACGTTTATCAACATGCTATCGAAACTACTCGACAGCGGCGCGTTTGCAGGCGGGAACTTGCTACTGCTGTCATTTTTGCATGTATTGTTTAAATCCTACCTGAACTAAAACCTTGATGTACATAAGAGGGTGGGAAAGGATTGTTAATCCAGACCCAAGGAGGACTTGGCCACATGTGTCCGCCATTACCAAGACGATCCGAAACGTCCCCCTCCTTGACAGAGAAGGTCCGTTGGTATTACGCGTAAAACAGTGTTGCCAGATCTTGTTAAAAACTACCAAATAAAATTAGTCTTACAAACTAAGCTTAAAATAACCGATTTTCCTCACGAATAATAGACGATCTCAGTTTTGTGCTGTACATGTTTGTCTGATTTCGTTGGTCTGATTATATAATAAGAGCATTTTACAAACATATGTTTTTTTGGCAAACAACTTACAGCTAGCATTCTAGCTAGCTTACAGCCATCTATACTTATGAGTTAAGAAAATTGAAACAGAAAGCAGCTCAAACCGCAGGTAGGGGTAAATGACAAATGTGATTATTGTGCGGCCATATATCTCTTGTTCCTTGCCCTACCTGGGAAAAGTAAGCTCTAATAAGTGACTTTATTCTACAAACAATAATAAAAACAATACCTAAAAATTTCCATCTACACTTATGATTTATTAGCTACTTGGTGTTAAAAACCAGGAACAATGTTGCTTATAAAAAGCGGACTTGGCAACATAGACTCTGTCTAATAGGTCACCTGATTGGGAGTTTTCTTAATTCTCCAGCAGGCGGCGCACTCTTACATCAAATTAACACCTGTATGCAGGAGAAGTATGGAGTTGTCTGGGTCCTTGATTTACTACTCGTTAAAGTAAAATTAAAGTATTTTATAAACCAAATATTATATGTCCTTAAAAGGCCAGTGCCCTTTGTCATGTAAATAATAGTTTGTAGCTGCCTTTACACAATCCAGGTGAGGGACATGCACAGAGTTCCTCATGGGCTCAAATGTAAAAAAAAAAAAAAAAAAAGAAAGAAAAGAAAAGAAAAGGCATTTATATACGGAGTAATTCCAATTGAACAATTACGGTAGTAAAATTATATATTTGCATAATTATAAAAAATAAAGTCCTTCAAGTGTTCTTGAACTTAAACTGCTTACACTTCACATAATAGGCCTGTTGGTGGCACTTGGGCTCTTTTTACCAACTATAGTTTAATCAAACACTAAATGGTATATGAATATGTAGTATGTAAATAATAGTAAATTAAACACTACTTACAGTTAAGCCATTTCACGTTTGTTAAATAAAAAAAAGAAAGAAACACTTAAAAACAGACAGTGGCTAAACCAATTTTTGAATCAGACCACTTTGTCAAAATCTGAGCTTGTTTAATAAGTATAGGCCTACAACCTTATATATGATTTGGTCAGTTACCCAGATGCGCAGCCATTTTGGCTATACTCGGATGTAAACGACAACAGCATGAATTACATGGTTAATGTACTAATAAATACGTTGTTCTGCTAATGCTGTCTAAACGTGTCGAAGCTCCTAAATCATATAGAGAAGGACTTAGTAAGCAGGAAAGGGCAAGATAAGTTAATAGGTGGTAAAATACATGCAAGCAGTATTAATTAAATTATTAGCCTAATATATTACCTACCTGACCCGAAAATGATAAGAACAAATGAATGTTGAATGTTGTCAAAATTCTTGCCCTTGAAATCCTGGCTCAGGTTGGCCAACCACAAACGCCTTTTGTTCCTCAGACAGTTTTTTTGCACTCTTCTCCTTTGATTTGTTATAACTTCTGGAAGTCTGTACTACTCCAAATGTTTTGTCTAAAACGTGATAATAATGAACCATTTTCAGCAGCAATAATCAGCAAAATATGCAAGTTTATTTCAGTTCAGTGGCATCGTTTACGTTCAGCGCCACCAATATGGCCGATTGATGACAGGATTGTTTGAGAGCGCACTGGCAACGATGTCTCAGACTGACATATAAGTACAAATAAACAGGTATTTTCAGAGTTTTAAGTCATTTGTTACTGTTTTGCACGTTTCATAATAATTATAATTCAAATGAGAGTATGTATTTGATCATTAATTATTGAAATGTTATATTTTTATTAATTACTTCATGTTTCTATTCACACTTTTATGTTTAAAACAGTAAATTCTTATAAGTTATTAATAAAAAAGACACAAGCTGAAGGCTTTTTCCCAAGTTTGATTCAGTTTTATGGGGGTCTTTGTGGTGTCTTTATAAAATGTAATATTGTGTATAAATTTGGTGCAGTATGAGACTGAATGGGTTAATGCTTATAAGTCAGGTCCTCAAGCTGTTTCATCATCTGTGTATCTGTATATCTCTGAATCATTAAGTGGTTTCATAAATCGTCTGAGATTGTCTGTAAATTGTAATTTGACAGGTGGTGGAATGAAATTTTAATGGAGAGCACTTAAGAGACTAAGCAAGGAGCTGGATTCATTCTGAACATTTACACCAATGTGAGGTGAGTGTCTATTCTTTTGATCTTTTATTCAACAGGGATGAGATCTACAGACATGTTTGCAACAGGCATGGATTGGAGAATATTTCGGTTTCCGTTTCAGAATGCAAAAGTGATTTTTCAGAATCTGAATAAAATAAATTTTAAATAATCACCATTACGCACATATAGGTACTTATCAAGCATGGAGATGCTCAACAATAGTTTCTTACATTATGCATTGTAAGACAAAGTGGTCTTGTTTTTTTTTTTTTGACAAAAAGGGACCATTTCATGATGTTGCTTTTCCCTGTTCTCAAGCTGGAAAACTATTGAGATTACTCATGCAATTTCAGTTTAGGCTTAAGTTATCAGTGACCTTATAAGACAATACATACGAAGATGAAGAGTGTGTGTGTGTGTGTGTGTGTGTGTGTGTGGTCTGGTATTCATCACGTTGTGGGGACCAAATGTCCCCATAAGGATAGGAATACCAGTAGATTTTGACCTTGTGGGGACATTTCTCAGGTCCCCATGAGGAAACAGGCTTATAAATCATGCACAATGAGTTTTTTTGAGGAAGTAAAAGTATGCACAATCTCCTGTGAGGGCTAGGTTTAGGTGTAGGGTAGGGTTAGGGCGATATAAAATACGGTTTGTACAGTATAAAAACCATTACGCCTATGGAATGTCCCCATAAAACATGTAAACCCAACATGTGTGTGTGTGTGTGTGTGTGTGTGTACATTTTTTATTTTATTTATGCATCTTGTTCAAAACATATGTGCACAGTTTCAAAATGTATCCCTAATGCCACACTGTGTTTGATCTAGAATAGATTCTCAGCAAGCTCTCATGATGTTCTTGTTGGTGACGGTCTGTCTTCTGCTGAGCGCTCTTCAAGCTCAGAGTCTCCCTGTTGAGGTAAGAGCAGACATGTCAGTAATATGTGAAATTGAAAACAAGATCAGTGGCAGCCTTCCTCTGTGAACTTTTTCATTTTTATTCAGGAATTTTTAACCAACATACTGTATGTTCAAAATTTTATGCATAAACAGGATATCTTGGAAAAGAGCAATGAGGAGACCGGTAAGAAATTATCTTCAGCAATATGACTAATGTCCATGTTCAGTTTAATAAAAATCTTTTAATAACACTGGTTCTCAGAAAACAGCACTGAGCAAGATGATATATCAGTGTCAGCTGTTATTCAAAGGGCCAACAAATATGCAGGTAAGACTGTTCGTGAAATATGTTTATGTTAGCAGCTCAATAAAATATACAAATATAGACTTGATAAGGAATGTAATGATTTTTCATAGCAGTTCAGGGCAGTCCCTCCTATGTACAAGCTAATAATGATGTTCCCAGAATTAGCGTTTGACTGAATTAATGTGCTTTATACCATACAGGACAGAGAATGAATGAGCCATCGATTGTATTTGGAGACATCGCTGTAGCAACAGGCTCGGGAATCACAGATCCATGCACAGCTCATGGGTGCAAATGGCAGAGAAGCCAAAATGGAAAAGTCTTTGTGCCCTTTGTCATCTCTGGTGAATACTGTGAGTGACAGCTCTTACCTAACTCAAAACCCTGTACTACATCATAACTCTTCAAGCAATTTTTAATATCTATACCTCTCCAACAGCCTCCAAGGAGAAGAATGTCATTTTACAAGGCTTGAGATCCTTTGAGAAATCGACCTGCATTCGCTTCAGACCTCACACAAAAGAGAGGGACTATATCAACATACAGCCTAATTCAGGGTAAAAAACCTAACTTTTATTTCCATTTATAACACTTGGGTTAAGCCTGTTTTATATTTACGCTTAAAAAGTTGCTTTGTTTGAATTATGATTTTTTAAAGAATAGCTTACCCCAAATTAAAAATTTGTCATCATTTACTCACCATTAGGTTGTTTCGAACTGTATGAATTACTCTTTTTCTGTTGAACACAAAAGACAATGTTTTGAAGAATGTTGATAGGTTAAAACTGGCTGGTCGCCATTTTTCCATACTGTGGATGTCAATTGCTGCTGGAAACAGTTTGGTTACCAATATTCCTCAAAACCAAGGTGCTTTACATTGTAGTTGATTTAATGTCAGTAAATGTAATGGCTGTATGTGGTGGGGTTAAACTAAAGGATTGTAATCAGAAGTATTATTATGGAGTCCTTCCATTATGTGTGATCCATAGGTGCTACTCTTTTGTGGGTCGTCGCATTGGAGGTCAGACTGTGTCTCTGGACCGTGCTGGATGCATCTCTCTGAATATAGTGCAACATGAGCTGCTGCATGCACTGGGCTTTCACCATGAACACAACCGCAGTGACCGCGACAAGCATGTCCAAATCCTTTTTACAAACATTATTCCTGGTACATTTGATTAGTACACATTTCTTAAGCAGGTTGTGCTTCGCATAGTTGCAAATCTTTTCAGTGAGTGTTTGATGTTTATTGCTGCTAAAAGTCTGTTTGTGATTTAGATGCAGAAATAGCAGATTATGAGGATTTTTTAAATATGACTGAATATTGTTTTGATAGATTTGTATTCACTATAATAGGGCAGGAGCACAACTTTGACAAAATCAAGACCAACAACCTGAAAACTGCCTATGACTACAGCTCTGTGATGCACTATGGAAGGCAAGTCTTTCTGTAGTTTAGTCAAACATATCTATCTTCTATGAATACCCCAAAAACATCTGGAAAATTGGTTGTGACAATTGTGACTCTGAAATGTGTTTGATTACTTGAATGTGCGTGTGTTTGTGTGGTTTTAGGTTTGCCTTCTCCAAGAACAGACAGTCAACCATCATCCCTCTTCCTGACAGTAACATTTCTATTGGGCAACCTGAGAAAATGAGTTCAAACGATATTCTGCGTGTTAACAGACTCTACTGCAGTACATTTTAAATCTTTCCTGCTCTTATTAATTCATTTACGAGCATTTTGAAATCTTTGTCCTTGCATTTTATAGGATACCTTGAAAAGCAAATGCATTTGTGATCCTGGACCACAAAACCAGTCATAAGGGTACATTTTCCGAAATTGACAATGTATACATCATCTGAATGCTGAAAAAATGAGGCAAAAAAAAAAAATATTTGAAAATCTGGAATCTGAGGGTGCAAAAAAAACAAAGTATTGAGAAATTTGCCTTTAAAGTTGTCCAAATGAAGTTCTTAGCAATGCATATTACTAATCAAAAATGAAGTTTTGATATATTTACATTATATATATATATATATATATATATATATATATATATATATATATATATATATATATATAATTTTTTTTTTTTTTTTACAAAATATCTTCATGGAGCATGATCTTTACTTACCCTAATTATTTTTGTCATAAAATAAAAAATCGATAATTTTGACCCATATATTTTTGGCTATTGCTACAAAGTGCTACTTAAGACTGGTTTCGTGGTCCAGGGTCACATTTATATTTTTTACTGTATACTTATTGTTGTTTTTCTTCTCGGAACAACACAGACAAGAGCCTGTTAAGAAATGGTTAGAAACCTGACATTGATGTTTTACCATTCTTACAGGTAATTTAATGAGGACTGAATACTTTACAGATTTAGTTGAG
>NC_133363.1:35787991-35814637 GCF_049309525.1 Garra rufa
CGTTCAAAAGTTTGGGGTCAGTACATTTTTATTTTTATTTTTATTTTTATTTTTTTTAAGAAATTAATACTTTTATTCACCAAGGATGTATTAAGTTAATAATTAAAAAAATATTAAAAGTTAATAATAAATAATTTACATTGTTTTATATATATATATATATATATATATATATATATATATATATATATATATATATATATATATATATATATATATATATATATCACAGGTTCCAAAAAATATTTGGCAGCACAACTGTTGATATTATCCAACATTGATCATTCTAATAATAAATCAGCATATTAGAATGATTTCTGAAGGATCATGTGACACTTAAGACTGGAGTAACAGCTGATAAAAATTCAGCTTTTCATCACAGGAATAAATTCTATTTTAAAGTATGTTAAAATAATAATAAAAAAACATTATTTTATATTGTAAAAACATTTTGCAATATTACTGTTTTTTCTGTATTTTTAATCAAATAAATGCAGCCTTGATGAGTATAAGGGACTACTTTAAAGACTATTACAAGTCTTACTGACCCCAAACTTTTGAACGGTAGTGTATAAAAAAATAAAAATATAAATAAAATAACATATCAAGGAAAAAACATGTAACATGGGCAGCATTAACGCATTTAATGTGTTCACTACTTTTTGCCAGCCCTCTCTCCTTGCTTTTCCAGCCTTTGCAGTGTTCCCTTGCGTTTTAAATACACTCTGAAACTCCTGAAATCCCTCAATCAAGAATTCTTGCTCTGCTGCAGAAAAATACTGAGCGCGCTCCTTCGTCATGTTCGCCGACCAATCAAAGCGTTGCCGATCAATGTTTCTACTATCGATACGTAGCCCCTTTTAAGCCACCCAGTGATCTCAAATAACTTCATCCAGCTATACTAATCATCAACAGCAGGTGCGTTCGGAGAACCGGAATATCGAGCTCATAGTTAGCGCGATGATTTGATCTTGGATGTGTCATTTGATCTTGGATGTAGTAAGCGAGGTACGAAGAACGGACCCCAGAGCCCTGTCGCCGATGTTAGTAAACATATAAAACAGCCAGGCCCGGCTCCAGATATGAGCTGAAGGGTGGGCCGAGGGATATTCAAGGTGGGCCGGGGGTGTAATTTTTTTTTGGGGGGGGGGGGGGGTGTACTACAAGTGGTAATACACTACATACATTACTTTAATAGAGAGAAAAAAAGCACATTTTAGTTCAAAAAGCACATTAGTGTCTCAAAATAGCAAAATTTAGTACACTATAGATGTTCCTATGATTATCTTAAGTACTAAATCATTTTTAGTATATTAAGTATAAAATTAGTGTTTGAAAACATAGCAAGTATTATTTAAGTGCATTATAGAAGTGCACGTTTTTTTTTCCATTTGGTGTAGTTGGTGTTCCACTGTGTTTGGTTCTATGCTGATTACATTACTTGCCCACCGCTGCAGCACCTTTACTGTCATTTTGCATTTTTATAGAAATAAAAATAATTTACAGCAGTTGGAAAATGTATGCTACAATTCTAAACTGAAAGCATCTGACAAACAGAGTTACCAAGTCTATATGACATAACTAGCCCAATGGCCAGCCAAGAACAACCCAAAAAAGTGCACTGACCATATCCCAAATATCAAAACTTATTTCATATCTAAAATACACATTTTACAGTTGTGCATATTGATCATAAACACCGCTCAAAGGTTTCCTACCCGTAGCCTTCACAAAACCTAACATCCAGCAGTGTTTTATCATAGGTATAACGCAACATTTTTAAATACAGGCATTTTATTGAAATCCACTTTCTGCATTATTCCAAACCTTTAAACCACCGGGGGAAATCAACCCATGGCAACAGTTTAAAAGTAGACCAATTCCGTGGGGAAAAAACGCAGACCTGGCAACCCTGCATCCAACACGAGCTGCTGGAGTTAATGTCATTGCACACATGAGTACGAAATTTTCGCACGTTAAAAAAATAAATACGACCTCAGGTTATGTTAATCGAGTTTACACACTGCCTCTGAAACTTTCGTCCGTCATAAAAAATGCAGATCAGGTTCGATTTTCTGCATTTTGCATCCATAATAAGCATTTTCATATAAGAATGCCGAACATGAGAAAAAGCGCATACAAAAATCGGACTCAGTGTGCAATGACCTTTAAAATTTGACTGATCACGGGTCGAAAGTAAGGAGAGATGCCTTAAAAAAAGACCATGCGAGGATTTGCTGCTCAATCTTGTGTTCACTGACAAATATCTATTATAAGATGCGCTGCTCCCTTTACGCAGAGTGCGTGTTATCGCAAAATCGAAAGTAAAAGTAAACAGTGCGAGCACTCATTTAAAAGCGATTTCAATACCCTGCATATTGAAAGTGCGAAAATGATATACAATATTAGAATGTTAGCGGGTGCGGGCGGTAAGAAAAAAATATGGAGCTCAACTGAATATCATACCAATTTTGTGATTGGCTATGTAGTGTGGGGCTCGGGTGGGCCAGGCTTCTGATTAGGTGGGCCAGGCCCACCCTGGCCCCCCCGTGGAGCCGGGCCTGAAAACAGCTCATTTGCACTCAATGTAGTTCTTTAAAATGTTCTTCTATTTTTATTGTGTACAATCGCTGGAGTGTTTTTATTTAAATGCATTTAAAAGACGTTCAGTGATGTATAGTTCGCAGACGGGGAGCTCCGAGCCGATCATGTCTGTATAACACACTTGCTGAACACAGCCCTTTCGGTTTGAAATAAAATAGCTCACAAACAACTGAATTTAGCTCTTGATGTGTTCTGATGGGTGGACTGGATTCAATCGCTGGAATATTTTAATTTTAAAGGCAGTATTTATTTTCATTTTCCACCGATTTCAGAGTAACAGTAGAAGCCTGGATTTTTTAAATCCTAACCGATTATGAAATCTGGTTGCAATGCACACACAAGGAGAATCTTTGCAGATTATTTTCCCTGAAATCTTAAACATGCACACACTACAAGATTTGAAAATCGTGGCGCATCCACTGATCTATAATAGAGAACATTTCTTTTATATTCATATTTTATTCATAGTCATTTATATAGATCAGTGGGCGCATCACACACTGCAAGATATTATTAGGACTATCATGCCGGAGGGATATGGGGTTATTTTTGTGTTTTTATTTTTCAAACAAACATACTGTGTTTGAGAGGAAAACTAATTATTTTGTAATTAAAAAATAAAAGTTTGCAAAAAAAAGTCTTCTTAAATCTCAAAAATAAAGAAATTTATACAATTATTTGCAGTGCGTGTACATTTTTTTATAATCTTTATTTTTCTTTGTGCACTTTAAACACCAAAAATGTTGCTCTCTTTTCTGCTGTCTTTTTTTGCTGGTCTAAAATTTTTGTTTGCGAGGTGAAAAGTTTTGCTTGCACCCACTGAGTATCTCAGTAGGCGGTCTCTACCTACCAGGATGAAAGGCCTTTTTCTATTGGTCACTCTCGATTGAAGTGACCACGCCCACTACGTTTCCCCGCCACTGCCGCCGCCAGTCTGAATGAGGAGCGAGAAACTAAACTAAAATATAGGTCACGTTAGTAGAGTTTTGATAGATGATCATTGTAATCAAGGTAAAGACCACCATGACCACCAGCAGGAGTCGTACAGTAGCGTATCAACATTAAGTGACATGTCATCTGACGCACGGAAGGTGCGGCAGCAGTGACACTTTCAGCAGTGACCGTGATAGGGTCCATCGGCACATGTCACAACTGGCACTGAGCAGTGGCATGTGTCACGGTTTAATGGTTCACTTACTCTTTTTGTGTGTGTGTGTGTGTGTGTGTTGGGTGCATGCGTGTTTGTTGGTGTGTGTGTGTGTGTGTGTGTGTGTGTGAGCGTGGGTGTGGCTGGCTGTCGCTGATGAGCTGATCAGGTTCAGCTGCGGCTCATCAGCACTGCTATTTAATGCTGCCTTCATGTGATATGGGAAAGATGATGCTTTCCACTTGTGAAGTGGAAATTACCAATGTGTCGTGTTCAGGTGCTTTTGTTGTCGTAGTGAAGTGAAACATGGCGGACTCGGAATTTGTCCTCACATGCTACTTGGGTAAAAGTTTTAAAACGGTTATAAACTCCCTAATGCATCTGCTACCGGAAGAAGAGGATGCAGCAAAACGCAAACGGCAAATGATAGGCTGTATATCTTATTGATCATGAATAGTAGACAATACTAACTAATGGTTCTGTTTTAGCTAGCTTATATAAGTTTTTATATAAGCCTATATATATATATATATATATAGACGTCTATTAAATTTTCACTGACAGCCCAAATTCAGTCTTGTTTTAGCCTAGACCTATATTCACTGTCTATTAGACGTATACATGTAGTCGTTCAATAGTGGTCTAACTGATGTCTAGTCTATTCTTGGGCTATGGTTAGACGTCTATTAAATTTTCACTGACAGCCCAAATTCAGTCTTGTTTTAGCCTAGACCTATATTTACTGTCTATTAGACGTATACATGTAGTCGTTCAATAGTGGTCTAACTGATGTCTAGTCTATTCTTGGGCTATGGTTAGACGTCTATTAAATTTTCACTGACAGGACAGCCCAAATTCAGTCTTGTTTTAGCCTAGACCTATATTCACTGTCTATTAGACGTATACATGTAGTCGTTCAATAGTGGTCTAACTGATGTCTAGTCTATTCTTGGGCTATGGTTAGACGTCTATTAAATTTTCACTGACAGCCCAAATTCAGTCTTGTTTTAGCCTAGACCCATATTCACTGTCTATTAGACGTATACATGTAGTCGTTCAATAGTGGTCTAACTGATGTCTAGTCTATTCTTGGGCTATGGTTAGACGTCTTTTAAATTTTCACTGACAGCCCAAATTCAGTCTTGTTTTAGCCTAGACACATATTCACTGTCTATTAGACGTATACATTTAGTCGTTCAATAGTGGTCTAACTGATGTCTAGTCTATTCTTGGGCTATGGTTAGACGTCTATTAAATTTTCACTGACAGGACAGCCCAAATTCAGTCTTGTTTTAGCCTAGACACATATTCACTGTCTATTAGACGTATACATTTAGTCGTTCAATAGTGGTCTAACTGATGTCTAGTCTATTCTTGGGCTATGGTTAGACGTCTATTAAATTTTCACTGACAGGACAGCCCAAATTCAGTCTTGTTTTAGCCTAGACACATATTCACTGTCTATTAGACGTATACATTTAGTCGTTCAATAGTGGTCTAACTGATGTCTAGTCTATTCTTGGGCTATGGTTAGACGTCTATTAAATTTTCACTGACAGGACAGCCCAAATTCAGTCTTGTTTTAGCCTAGACCCATATTCACTGATGTCTAGTCTATTCTTGGGCTATGGTTAGACGTCTATTAAATTTTCACTGACAGCCCAAATTCAGTCTTGTTTTAGCCTAGACCTATATTCACTGTCTATTAGACGTATACATGTAGTCATTCAATAGTGGTCTAACTGATGTCTAGTCTATTCTTGGGCTATGTCTAGACGTCTTTTAAATTTTCACTGACAGCCCAAATTCAGTCTTGTTTTAGCCTAGACCTATATTCACTGTCTATTAGACGTATACATGTAGTCATTCAATAGTGGTCTAACTGATGTCTAGTCTATTCTTGGGCTATGTCTAGACGTCTTTTAAATTTTCACTGACAGCCCAAATTCAGTCTTGTTTTAGCCTAGACCTATATTCACTGTCTATTAGACGTATACATGTAGTCGTTCAATAGTGGTCTAACTGATGTCTAGTCTATTCTTGGGCTATGGTTAGACGTCTATTAAATTTTCACTGACAGCCCAAATTCAGTCTTGTTTTAGCCTAGACCTATATTCACTGTCTATTAGACGTATACATGTAGTCATTCAATAGTGGTCTAACTGATGTCTAGTCTATTCTTGGGCTATGGTTAGACGTCTATTAAATTTTCACTGACAGGACAGCCCAATTTCAGTCTTGTTTTAGCCTAGACCTATATTCACTGTCTATTAGACGTATACATGTAGTCATTCAATAGTGGTCTAACTGATGTCTAGTCTATTCTTGGGCTATGTCTAGACGTCTTTTAAATTTTCACTGACAGCCCAAATTCAGTCTTGTTTTAGCCTAGACCTATATTCACTGTCTATTAGACGTATACATGTAGTCATTCAATAGTGGTCTAACTGATGTCTAGTCTATTCTTGGGCTATGTCTAGACGTCTTTTAAATTTTCACTGACAGCCCAAATTCAGTCTTGTTTTAGCCTAGACCTATATTCACTGTCTATTAGACGTATACATGTAGTCGTTCAATAGTGGTCTAACTGATGTCTAGTCTATTCTTGGGCTATGGTTAGACGTCTATTAAATTTTCACTGACAGCCCAAATTCAGTCTTGTTTTAGCCTAGACCTATATTCACTGTCTATTAGACGTATACATGTAGTCATTCAGTAGTGGTCTAACTGATGTCTAGTCTATTCTTGGGCTATGGTTAGACGTCTATTAAATTTTCACTGACAGGACAGCCCAAATTCAGTCTTGTTTTAGCCTAGACCTATATTCACTGTCTATTAGACGTATACATGTAGTCATTCAATAGTGGTCTAACTGATGTCTAGTCTATTCTTGGGCTATGTCTAGACGTCTTTTAAATTTTCACTGACAGCCCAAATTCAGTCTTGTTTTAGCCTAGACCTATATTCACTGTCTATTAGACGTATACATGTAGTCATTCAATAGTGGTCTAACTGATGTCTAGTCTATTCTTGGGCTATGTCTAGACGTCTTTTAAATTTTCACTGACAGCCCAAATTCAGTCTTGTTTTAGCCTAGACCTATATTCACTGTCTATTAGACGTATACATGTAGTCATTCAATAGTGGTCTAACTGATGTCTAGTCTATTCTTGGGCTATGTCTAGACGTCTTTTAAATTTTCACTGACAGCCCAAATTCAGTTTTAGCCTAGACCCATATTCACTGTCTATTAGACGTATACATGTAGTCGTTCAATAGTGGTCTAACTGATGTCTAGTCTATTCTTGGGCTATGGTTAGACGTCTATTAAATTTTCACTGACAGTACAGCCCAAATTCAGTCTTGTTTTAGCCTAGACCTATATTCACTGTCTATTAGACGTATACATGTAGTCATTCAATAGTGGTCTAACTGATGTCTAGTCTATTCTTGGGCTATGGTTAGACGTCTATTAAATTTTCACTGACAGGACAGCCCAAATTCAGTCTTGTTTTAGCCTAGACCTATATTCACTGTCTATTAGACGTATACATGTAGTCATTCAATAGTGGTCTAACTGATGTCTAGTCTATTCTTGGGCTATGTCTAGACGTCTTTTAAATTTTCACTGACAGCCCAAATTCAGTCTTGTTTTAGCCTAGACCTATATTCACTGTCTATTAGACGTATACATGTAGTCATTCAATAGTGGTCTAACTGATGTCTAGTCTATTCTTGGGCTATGGTTAGACGTCTATTAAATTTTCACTGACAGCCCAAATTCAGTCTTGTTTTAGCCTAGACCTATATTCACTGTCTATTAGACGTATACATGTAGTCATTCAATAGTGGTCTAACTGATGTCTAGTCTATTCTTGGGCTATGGTTAGACGTCTATTAAATTTTCACTGACAGGACAGCCCAATTTCAGTCTTGTTTTAGCCTAGACCTATATTCACTGTCTATTAGACGTATACATGTAGTCATTCAATAGTGGTCTAACTGATGTCTAGTCTATTCTTGGGCTATGTCTAGACGTCTTTTAAATTTTCACTGACAGCCCAAATTCAGTCTTGTTTTAGCCTAGACCTATATTCACTGTCTATTAGACGTATACATGTAGTCATTCAATAGTGGTCTAACTGATGTCTAGTCTATTCTTGGGCTATGTCTAGACGTCTTTTAAATTTTCACTGACAGCCCAAATTCAGTCTTGTTTTAGCCTAGACCTATATTCACTGTCTATTAGACGTATACATGTAGTCGTTCAATAGTGGTCTAACTGATGTCTAGTCTATTCTTGGGCTATGGTTAGACGTCTATTAAATTTTCACTGACAGCCCAAATTCAGTCTTGTTTTAGCCTAGACCTATATTCACTGTCTATTAGACGTATACATGTAGTCATTCAGTAGTGGTCTAACTGATGTCTAGTCTATTCTTGGGCTATGGTTAGACGTCTATTAAATTTTCACTGACAGGACAGCCCAAATTCAGTCTTGTTTTAGCCTAGACCTATATTCACTGTCTATTAGACGTATACATGTAGTCATTCAATAGTGGTCTAACTGATGTCTAGTCTATTCTTGGGCTATGTCTAGACGTCTTTTAAATTTTCACTGACAGCCCAAATTCAGTCTTGTTTTAGCCTAGACCTATATTCACTGTCTATTAGACGTATACATGTAGTCATTCAATAGTGGTCTAACTGATGTCTAGTCTATTCTTGGGCTATGTCTAGACGTCTTTTAAATTTTCACTGACAGCCCAAATTCAGTCTTGTTTTAGCCTAGACCTATATTCACTGTCTATTAGACGTATACATGTAGTCATTCAATAGTGGTCTAACTGATGTCTAGTCTATTCTTGGGCTATGTCTAGACGTCTTTTAAATTTTCACTGACAGCCCAAATTCAGTTTTAGCCTAGACCCATATTCACTGTCTATTAGACGTATACATGTAGTCGTTCAATAGTGGTCTAACTGATGTCTAGTCTATTCTTGGGCTATGGTTAGACGTCTATTAAATTTTCACTGACAGTACAGCCCAAATTCAGTCTTGTTTTAGCCTAGACCTATATTCACTGTCTATTAGACGTATACATGTAGTCATTCAATAGTGGTCTAACTGATGTCTAGTCTATTCTTGGGCTATGGTTAGACGTCTATTAAATTTTCACTGACAGGACAGCCCAAATTCAGTCTTGTTTTAGCCTAGACCTATATTCACTGTCTATTAGACGTATACATGTAGTCATTCAATAGTGGTCTAACTGATGTCTAGTCTATTCTTGGGCTATGTCTAGACGTCTTTTAAATTTTCACTGACAGCCCAAATTCAGTCTTGTTTTAGCCTAGACCTATATTCACTGTCTATTAGACGTATACATGTAGTCATTCAATAGTGGTCTAACTGATGTCTAGTCTATTCTTGGGCTATGTCTAGACGTCTTTTAAATTTTCACTGACAGCCCAAATTCAGTTTTAGCCTAGACCCATATTCACTGTCTATTAGACGTATACATGTAGTCGTTCAGTAGTGGTTAACTGATGTCTAGTCTATTCTTGGGCTATGGTTAGACGTCTATTAAATTTTCACTGACAGGACAGCCCAAATTCAGTCTTGTTTTAGCCTAGACCTATATTCACTGTCTATTAGACGTATACATGTAGTCATTCAATAGTGGTCTAACTGATGTCTAGTCTATTCTTGGGCTATGGTTAGACGTCTATTAAATTTTCACTGACAGGACAGCCCAAATTCAGTCTTGTTTTAGCCTAGACCTATATTCACTGTCTATTAGACGTATACATGTAGTCATTCAATAGTGGTCTAACTGATGTCTAGTCTATTCTTGGGCTATGTCTAGACGTCTTTTAAATTTTCACTGACAGCCCAAATTCAGTCTTGTTTTAGCCTAGACCTATATTCACTGTCTATTAGACGTATACATGTCGTCATTCAATAGTGGTCTAACTGATGTCTAGTCTATTCTTGGGCTATGTCTAGACGTCTTTTAAATTTTCACTGACAGCCCAAATTCAGTTTTAGCCTAGACCCATATTCACTGTCTATTAGACGTATACATGTAGTCGTTCAATAGTGGTCTAACTGATGTCTAGTCTATTCTTGGGCTATGGTTAGACGTCTATTAAATTTTCACTGACAGGACAGCCCAAATTCAGTCTTGTTTTAGCCTAGACCTATATTGACTGTCTATTAGACGTATACATGTAGTCATTCAATAGTGGTCTAACTGATGTCTAGTCTATTCTTGGGCTATGGTTAGACGTCTATTAAATTTTTACTGACAGCCCACATTTTGCCTTGTTTTAGCCTAGACGTCAGGGCTGCTAATAGACGTCTTTTAAACGCAAAATTGCTTGCTGGGTTATTACTGATGTGCAAATGCACTGTAAATGCACTACTTACTATACATCATATTTCTGCTTGAACACAGTTCAGTATATTCATGTAGTTGTATACAGCGAGTGTTTTATAATGGATGCTTGTATTTAAATGGGTGAGCATGAGAAGAGAGACTACCTAAATTCACTTGTGACTGAGTTTAAGATGTTAAATTAGTTATCTTACTCAGTAAAAAAAAACTGTTGTTCACCATGGCTTATAGAAGTCAGTCATGCTGCGTCCGAAATCGCATACTGCTTCAGTAGGTACTACATTTAAATTCAAACCTACTTCATGACCATTAAAACAGTACGTTCTATAGAGTATGAATATGGGTAGTATGAATGAAATTCGGACGTACTACATCCGCCGCGTCTCCACTTTCCGCCATTTTTCGAATAACGACTCCTCTCCTGGAGCCTGAAGTGTCCATGGTATGCGTACTGCAGAATCCGGGCGGAAGCAGTAGGTCTTCTCGCCTACTGTATTTCGAATACTATGAATTCGGACATACTACTCGCTAGGGCTGGGCCGATAAACGATATCATATCGAATCGCGATAAAATTTATGTTAATAACGATGATAAGCTCTAGACATTTTTTGCTCGATATGGATTAATCTAAGAGCCAATCACACAGCAGAAATATGAGACAGCGGCCAATCAGCGTGCGTGTGCACGTCAAAGTACAAAGTTCATTTCCTACAGCACTTTGCGAAGCAACCCTACACCAGGACGACAAAAAAGAGAGTGGAAGCAGCGACGAAAGAGAAACTAACCTCGAGTTATTATCCAAAGATGTTGAAGTTGTCGACAAAAAAAGGTAGCACGAATTCCGTAAGTGGTTTGACTAGCTGAAAAGCGCGATTGTTAAAACTGAAACCGAAAGCAAAAAAACGCACGCGCATTCAAAAGCAATTTTAATCCCCCTTGTTTAGAGAGTGACTCCGCAATGCGCGCAAATTAGGCTAAATGACATATCTAGGCTATTATCAGAATGTAGACTATAGGTTGTGTATGTCTATAGCTCTGTATCATGCTTGAAATATTCCGTCTCTGTTTGCACTTTGAATAATGAGAGTAGCCTACTTTGATTATGGCTGAATTGTCTGCACTTAATACGATTAAGAAAGAGCTGTGTCGTAATTTTTTGATATTTATACTGTAGATTGTTTCAAAATGCAGTGGTTGCCTCTAATTTAAATAGCTCAACCTATAATAGAGAAAATAAACAATTGTGTTTATAATAATAAATAATAAAGAAATGTTACAAATTATGTTTTTACAATAATTTTATGTTTACATTTTGTACATTTACTCTCATTTACCATACTCTGTCACAACTTTTATTTATTTTTTCCATTTATTTTAGTAAGTTATTTTAATTTTTAAGGCCAAATCTGTAATCTGCTTTTGTTAATAAACTATACTTAAAAATGTAATTTAATGAATCCTTTAATTTTTGTGGCTTTAGTTTAGTCATTGTTGGGATACTATTTTAAAGCTGGCAACATCAACAGCTTATATCGAAATATATATCGTCATCGTTCAATATGGGAAAAAATTATCGAGATTACATTTTTGCCATATCGCCCAGCCCTACTACTCGCCTCACATACTGTTTTTCGCGCTCTATATAGTAGGGAAGTATGCGATTCAGGACGCAGCATCAGACTGGCGGCTACAGTCGCGGGGAAACGTAGTGGGCGTGGTCACTAATCGAAAGTGACCAATAGAAAAAGGCTTTTTATCCTGGTAGATAGATACTGCCCACTGAGATACAGCTTTACTCGCAAGCAAAACTTTTCAACTTGCAAACAAAAATTTTAGACCCGCAAAAAAAGACAGCAGAAAAGAGAGCAACATTTGTGCTTTTGCAATGAAAAATGTTTGAAGTGCACAATAATAAAAAAAAAAGATTGTAAAAAAATTTACACGCACTGCAAATAATTTTATAAATTTCTTTATTTTTGAGATTTAAGAAGACTTTTTTTTGCAAACTTTTATTTTTTAATTACAAAATAATTAGTTTTACTCTTAAACAGTGTGTTTGTTTGAATAATAAAGACACAAAATAACTCCATACAGCGGCAGCCGCCGCGTCAGCTTTAACAACCAATCATAGAATATTTAACTGAACTTATAACGGATAAAATAGAGGAAAAGATTGTTTTAAGTGTGATGGATTTCCCAGAACTGTATGAATCATCTAAAATCTCATACTTGGGGTGAATTGGTTTGCCAGGTAAAAATACAAATACGTACAAAGTGTCCAAACAATGCATTATTATGTGTGGTGTTATGATAAACTATATCTTTCAAAAGTTTGAATAATAATAATGACAATAATTAATGACAGGATGACACAAACACAATTTTCCGTTACGTTTTGTTTAATCTTTTAAGCAATTGTAACTATGGCAACGTCCGCCCCCAGACCGCGTCGAGAACACCGCCTCAACTGCACAAAACGCTTCCACTACAAGAGAAGGCGGTAGCCGGGCGGTGATTTCACCGCTTGCCGACTCCCGTTTGAAAGGGCCTTTATGCTGTCTACACTGGATGCGGGGTGGCGCGGCGCGACACGGCAAATTCCTGACAGTAATCTGCTGCCGCGTTCCATTTATGACGTGCTCACACAAAGTTTAAATGATTTGCAACGGTTGCTTTTGTCGCGTCCGGTGTTACGGTTTAACTGGTTACCGTGTTATCTGGTGACCAACTTCCTGATTCAGGTCCTCAGCGCCAAATGTGATGGACCGAACGCTGCAGATTCCCCGATTCTGAAAATAAACGATTCTGTCTAATAAACGCACACTTGCTCATTTCATGTTTTTTTATATTCTTGTAAAGATGACAAATTATTGGTATGATCGGCCGTAGCGGCTGAAATACGGAAAAAAAAACAAAAAACAAATAAGATGTTTGGCACGGGTTTTTCGAACAAGCGCTAAAAATAATTGCACTGTGAAGCGACAGCAACGAACGCACTGAGCTACCAAGCTGCTGTATCCGGATTTTTGGATACAAATCAGAATTTTACTCTCAGCGTGATGTGCAACTGGCTGAATCAAAGAAATGTGCCCGTGTTGTGACCTGTGTTTACTGTTATGAAAATGAATATTATTGTAAAAGTATATTACAATGTATGGTTTATGATGTTAAAGTACATTTAATGGAGTCCCAGACAACTATTTACTATAGTAAAAACATGGTACATTTTCTTCAGAGACTATAATGTCTCGTTTGATAAATATATAAAAAATGACGTTATTTACACGTTGTTTTTGCCGTTTTTCTCGTATAAATACTTAAATAGACATGATTTTGTTATAATCAAATAGATTTTCTAGTGACAAGTAGGTAATATTTGTGAGCAGCTTTTTAACTGGAAATAACGTCAATTTATTGCAACAGTAAAATTAGATTTTTGGCTAGCAAACAAGTTCAAACAGGCAACACAGGGTCACAAGTTAACACAGGTAAATTCAAAGAATCATAGGGTGCTTTCACATCTGTGGTTCGGTTCATTTGGTCCGGACCAAGGGCAACAAATGATACATTGTAGCATTTTTCTGCCGTTTTGGGTCCTTTTCACACCACACTGATTGCTCTGGTCCGAACCAGTTGAAACGAACCAAAATGCAGTCATGTGACAACATCCACATCACTCGTTGGCCAGATCGTGTCATTGAACCACTGATCTATAATAGAGAATTATATAGATCAGTGTATTGAACGTATTTTCTAAACTGTTAGGCACGTTTTTTCAATTCGCGAACGCGCCGCATCGAGGTAAAAACATCTCAACTTTTCAGGATGCTGCAAGCACACCGCAGGTCATGTGACATGAACCAACCAATCAGCTTCATCCTTTTCCTTAATAACATTGAAAGCACTGGCAAGTTGGAGGAACAACTTATACAGGAATAAACATTTTTTAATAAATATAATAGCAGAGCTACTGCAAGCGATTTTTAATGCTGAAAAATCCATTTATCCTTTGCTGAAACTTAGCGTATTTATGGAGAGCGCAGGTCATGGTTGCTTAGCAACGGCAGACGCCACTGGAGCGCAAGCTAGTGATGGGATTTATGGCTCTTTGAGGGGATCCGGATCTTTGGCTCTTTTTAAATATTAAGTCAGTTTTATGAAGCCAGCTTGGGGGCATCAGTTTATCCTTGAAATAATCACTGGGAGGAATGATGAGGTGAGATTTGTAGTCAAATAATTAAAACTCAGATATCACACACCAATATCTGAGTTTGAATTATTCTGAAATATTGATTATTACCTCATTTGTCATGTGTGGACTATATAGGGTTGCACAACATCCCTCTGCTTAGACAGTGACATCACTATTTTGGATCTACCTTTAGTACAAAGTGTGTTGCTGCGTCCCAATTCGCATAATTATACTATGCCCTTAAAGTATGTACTCTTTTTGTGAGGAAAAAGTACATACTTTTGAGTATGTAGCAGAATAGTAGGCAAGCTTTGGGACATACTACTTCGTCTGTTGCTTAGTTACCTAAATCCTGTCACTGTTTAAACTGCCCTGTCAGTTAATATTATCTACATTTCGTTTAATTTGATTTCCTACCGTATTAGAGAGAAATGAAAAGGCACATTCTTGTACGAGTCTTTTAGGCCGAGAACTTTGCTCGTGTATGCATAATGATGCATTTAAAAGTTAATGACCAAACCTATCATTATAAAAGTTCATAATGTTGCTGCACATGAAATATACCATGGATAACATTAAATAAATATTTTTCATTAGGTTACACATTGATTATTTATCACTAAAACCCCTTTCTCTACCTGTCCGTTGGTCGCGCTTATCCGCCATGTTTGTAGTTTTTTAACACTTTTTATGCGTGTTTGTAGTCCTAATCGGATCCTCGTTCACCGGGCAATGTGTTGTGGGCAATATTAGCCGTTAGAGTGTGCATTGATCCACACTTCGTAATCTTAAATTAAGTAGTAGACCATCCGGGAATAATTTGTGTGCATCTGTGTGAAACACGCATAGGAAAAAAGAACGACAGAAAGAACGGCTCCCACCCAGCCGCGAACCAGCTCCCATCGTTCATGTTTATGAGCCGTTCAAAAGAATCGGTTCGTTCGCGAACGTCACAACTCTAGCGCAAGCTTTCCTCGCGTTTTTAGGCGCGACATGTGAACGGCGCCTTAAACAATGAGAAAGATTGTGATGTTCTTGTGAGTTTTTGAAAGTTGGGACCTATATGATCATCAGACCAAATTTATGAGGCTCCGCACCTCCTCACAACTCCAAGTTTGTCCGCGAGCTGTCAAGGGGCTATGTTGCTAAAGCGCTAACTGTCAACAAATACTTGTCCTCATCCCATAATGAACAGCGCAGCAGACTACGGCAGCTGGATTAGTCCAAAAAGGTGCAGTACTTTTTGCGGTTGGGTCTGTTCAAGTTCGGTTCATGTTCTCACCATAAACGAACCGCTCCAGTGTTCGTTTGAAAGCGTACCGAGACCACCTCTTCAGGCAGGTCTCGGTACGCTTCTTTGGTCCGCTTTTGGTGCGCACTCGAGTGCGATTGCTATATTCACACCTGCCCAAACGAACCGCACCAACAGGGAAAACGAACTCTAGTGCGATTCAACCGAACTAAATAAGGCAGGTGTGAAAGCACCCATAGACTGAAGCTACCTTATGCCACAGTGTAAAAAGGGGCTAGTACATATACCAGTGTGGTTGAATAGCTTGCTGTGATTGCATCTGCCATATAATACCATGTGCAGTCTATTACATATTAAAATTCTGTGTCAAGCTTTTTAGCTATTTCATTTTTCTATGATCAAATATTAGCAGACACCCATTATATAATGGTGCTACACAATGTGTAATTTGTAGGCCTAAATATCTAAATATATTTGTAAATTAAAGTAGTACGTAAGGTAAGGTAAAAGGTTAGTAAGGTAAAAGCACACTCTGAAAATTGATCTAAGTTTGTAATTAGAGGGATTTCTCATTTAAAAAAAAACATACATCGGGCCTAATTGGTACCACAGTGAGTAATGGTGAAAAAAGACAAAGTTTTCCTTTAAAAAACATATCTTTACAAAGACATGCATGAAGCTTAAATAGATTGTGGACTAAGCATCATAGTAATTTTCGTTGTGCCCACTTTAAGAAATGTTTTTAAAGTTTTTTTTCATTCAAGAGATGCTTGTGTTGACTGTACTTTGCATGCGTTTTGTGGTTCTGTACCATTTAAGCCTATCTTTAAAAAAAAGTGAATTTAGTGATTTTTTTTACAACTGTCAGGGAATTAACAAATCACTGAATTGGTTAAAATTATAATCCCTTTTTTTATTTGACTTTAAAGCTGAAATGGGCTTAAAGGGTACATGGGCTTAATGGGTACATTTAGCCCAGCATTTACATGCAGCTTGTTATCTATAGAAAAGGCTATATTTTATATACTGTTTACTTTAAAAAAAAAAAAAAAAACAGCTATCTAAGGCAAATCACAATTTAACACATTTACAAAGTAACATTTATAAGCAGTGTTTCACCTAGAATTTATGTTACATTTCATTCACTACAATCAAGAAATCAAGTCATATGTTTCCAAAGTATATATAATAGAAAAACGGCAAAAACAACCTGGAAATAATGTCAAGTTTTATAATAATCAAATGAGACATAAGCTTGTCTATTAAGAAAATGTATCATGTTTTTACTATAGTAAATATAGTTTAACAATAGCGTTTGTTAATTAAACCACAGTAGCCACACATTTACAGTTGTCTGGGACTCCATTAAATGTACTTTAACATCATAAACCATACATTGTAATATACTTTTACTATAATATTCATTTTCATAACAGGTAAACACAGGTCACAAGTTAACACGGGAACATTTCTTTGATTCAGCCAGCTGCATATCACGCAGAGAATAAAATCCTGATTTGAATCCAAAACTCCATGGCTGAATTAAAGCAGCTCGGTAGCTCAGAGTGTTCATTACTATCGCCTCACAGCGCAGCTACTTTTAGCGCGTTCGAGACTCATGCAAAACAGACTTTTTTGTTTATTTTCCGTATTTCAGCCGCTATACGGGTGATCATACCAATAATTTGTCATCTTTACAAGAATACCAGAATCATCTAATGAGCAAGTGTGCGTTTATTAGACAGCTTAATATCAGGTCAGTTTGTGCTTTCAGAATCGGCGAATCTGCAGCGTTCGGTCCATCACATCTGGCGCTGAGGACCTGAATCAGGAAGTTGGTCACCAGATAACACAGTAACCAGTTAAACCGTAACACCGGTGTAGACAGAAAAATGAAGTTTTGATATATTTACATTTTTTTTTTTATTTTTTTTTTACAAAATATCTTCATGGAGCATGATCTTCACTTATCCTAATGATTTTTGGCACAAAAGAAAAATCAATACTTTTGACCCATATGTATTTTTGGCTATTGCTACAAAGTGCTACTTAGGACTGGTTTTGTGGTTCAGGGTCACATTTATGTATATTTTTTATCCTCAGAAAGGCACAGACAAGAGCCTGTATGTTATCAAATTTAGAAACCTTACATTGATGTTATACTATTCTTACATGTTATTAAATAAGACTACACCAAGACTAAATATTTTACAGGTTCAGCTGAGGTGTTTTTGATAACCATCATTTTAGAGTTGAGTCTGTTTTTTATCGTCAAGTAAAGGTTGCAGCTTTTCAAGTAGTTTGGCATGTAGATGAGTAAAAATGTTGTAAAACAGCTGAATTAAAGAAATCCATAACATTTCACTTCCTCTATCTTATGGTTTGTGTGCCAGTGATCACCCTGTTGTGTTTGTGAGGTTGCTAACCCCTAACAGAGCCATATACAGTAGTTTGTTTTACACTGAGGTCCTCTTCTTTTGAAATAAGGGTCTGTTAAATGGTGAAATATGATGGAGCAAAGGTTTTAGAGAAATCTTTAGAGATGCAAGTTTACACTGTAAAACCTAACAGATAGATTTACTAAATGACTACAACTAAATCTACTACATTTCCTAAAATGTCTGAGTTTATTTTACTCGAATACTACTGAAAGTACATTGTTCTTCATAGAAAAGAAGTTATGTGAAATCAGTAACAGCTTATATTAAGCAGAACTCAAACTAAATGAGTTACAGCAGATATAATTTTCCCATCAAGCTTCAAACTAAAATTGTATAATTATATTTTGTGTGTTTTTGCACAAGATGGGGGCTCTGTTATTTTGGAATTTTTTTGGTTACTATTTTTGAGGGGTTGCCATTGTGGTAAGGAGTAGAGCCTACATGTTAAGACATAGTTTTTTGTAAGAAAAAGAAGCAATACTTGTGCACGCTATAGTGCGGTGGTATTCTCGTAATTTAGGACTGCACACATCTTTGTGTTTTCTAGTAGGTTTAAGAATAAATGTGCATTTTATAAGTAAGAAACATTCTCTCTTTTCCTGAACTTAAAAACATAAGTGCATAAGTAGCAAAACACAGAAATTGATTTACATCTCTTACAGTGCAAATAAATTTAATTTTTAAGTTTTGAGTAGTAGCTGTTAAGGTTTGTGCTGGAGTGAAGAATAGGAGTGCATAGTAGACTTATTTGTGAGTTTATTCATCAGCTATCAAGTAACTATACTAATCATACAACTGTTGACTGTTAGTTCACAGTAGTTGAAAATGTGTTAACATACACTGGTTGAGAGTTTGGTACACGTATAAAAAATACATTTTTTCTAAAAGAACATCTAAAGAAGGTTAACAGTTTGTGTCTTTTGAAATATTTCAACATTCTCTTTAGGAAGAAAAGGTTAGTCACATGACTCAACATCTGGTCAACAGTAAACCAGAGATAAAAGCTTCCTCTTTGTAAACCAGGTTTGTGGTCTGCTGTGGGGAGGAATTGCATAGTGAAAATGCTATTGTTGTTTTTTTCCCAGCATACACCATGAAGATATGAAAAATAATTCATTTCATTACAATTTCTCACAGGCAAATAACATACATATAATTTTATTTCATTTTACAATAAAATATGCAAAATTATATGAATTATATCAATAATATTATATTGGAGTAATTTTGTAATAGGCTGTAATGTTATTTAATATATTAATATAATTCTATTAATATATACTTGTAACTTGGAGGTTATGGGTTCAATTCTCGGTTTCATTCTTGGATTCTCTGGTATACAGTATAAAATGACAATGATTTTTGCACATTTTTGATGTTTTACTATCATTCTATCAAGTCAAGTCACCTTTAGTCATATAGCGCTTTTTACAACTGATTGTATCATAGCAGCTTTACAGTATTAAACAGAAAAACAGTGTCAATAATGCAAAAAGACAATAGTTAAAGTCAATTAATCATTGATTCAGTGCTGTCATCGTCCAGCTCTGTCAAAGAATGTAATAAGTCATACACTTCTAACTGCATTATAGGTTTGTAATGTTGATAGAGAACAATAATGCTAAAAGTTGAAATGAAATTACTTGATATGGCATGCATTAGATATAGGACTGATTCTGAAACATATTTCAAAACTTTTCTAAATTCTAGTAAAGAGTTGAGAGGAAGACAGATGTAGGTATATAGGAAATTACAAAATATTGAGAAATGAAATTAATAGTTTTTCAGTTTCAACCAAAAAAGTGACTAAAAATTAATTTTAAATACTTTTTAAAGTAGAACATCTGCATGCCAAGAAGTAACGGTAACAAGTGACAGGTGCAAATGGGGAGAAGGCACAGAAATGAGCTGACTGAAATCAGCATCGTCAAGATAAAAGGCAAGGTCACCCAGAAATATGACTGAAATCTACAGTATCCATACATTAACATGCTTTTCAGACATGCTATTACTGTTACAACTTACATTGCATCAATTCATACATTCTGCAGGAATTGACTGTTTACTGTTTTAGGAAAGCTATAAAAATGTATACAAATATATGTAGTGCTATAAAAAAGTATATATATGTAATGTATACAAATGTACTAGTAAATCAATTAGAAATAAATAAATAATTGAATACATGCATAAAATATAGTTTTGGAGCTGTATAGAAAAAGGCTCTACCTCCTCTTGTGGATTACCAGATATCCATCCACCTAAGGTAGTATCTCCCTAAAATAATGAACTAAAAACATTGTATTCAAAACTGAATTACTCATTACATAATTACTCTGAATTACTCAGCTTTCAAATCATGTGGTAACTGGTTGTGGATTCATGAAAGCTTGGTTACGGCACAAAAAAGGAAGTTAAGGCTGTCAGAAGAGTATATAACTCCCAGGTCTGTTTGAGCCAGAACAGTTTCTCAAAAAAGTTTTCATCATGTACCTGTTGGTGGTGGTCATCTCTCTTCTGCTGAGCTCTGTTCCCGCTCAGAGTCGTCCTTTTGAGGTGAGAATAAGAGAATAATATCTGAAATGGAAAATTCATACTATCATCAGCAGCAGCTTTTCATTGTTTTTTTCCACGGGTTTCTAATATACATGTATTTAAAATCCATAAACAGGACCTAACTGAAAAGATCTCTGGGAAGGCTGGTAAGATGGACACAAAAAATATACTAACTTGTAAATTTTGTAGTGTTTTATTATTAATTTACTGATTCATGTGTCAGGTAACATTACTGAAAAAGACCATATGCCAGTGTCAACTATAATTGAGACCAACAATCATGCAGGTAAGAGTAGGAAAGCTATATGAGTTGATACTGCAGGCACATCTTTTGTGGAGTTGACTGCAAATTTCTGGGCTCTCCTCATTCTTTAAAACAATTATACTATCAGAGTCAACAGACTGAATTATTTTGTGCTATACCACACAGGACAAGAAGTGGATGGGGCCTTGATCATGTTTGGAGACATCGCCGTACCAAAAGGATTCCAGAATGCAGATCAGTGCACATCTCGTGGATGCAAATGGGAGCAAAGCAGAAATGGATTAGTTTATGTGCCCTATGTGATCGCCGACCAGTACTGTAAGTGACAGCAATCACTACTTTTAGTATTATCTCATCGGTGTCACATGTTCTGTTTAATAGTTTACCTCTGAAACAGCTGAAAATGAAATACAAGTGATTGAACAAGGCTTACGGTCCTTTTCGGAGGTTTCCTGCATTCGATTTGTACCACATGAAGGCCAGAGGGACTTTCTCCACATACAGTCTCATTCTGGGTAAGTCTATCCCATTTCTGTGTAACTAAATAGTAAATGTGTTTCCCAAACATAAAAATACAACCTGACTGCTGATGTGTTGTATGTGATCCACAGTTGCTATTCATATTTGGGGCGCCAAGGTGGAGGACAGATTGTTTCTCTCCAGCGTCGTGGTTGTGTCTATTACCGTATTGTTCAGCACGAACTCCTTCATGCTCTCGGGTTCCATCATGAACAAAATCGCAGCGACCGCGACGAACACATCAGAATCGTTTTTGAGAACATCATACCTGGTATTTTTCTTTAGAAAAAAAATCCAAAATGATAAAATAGAACAAATAATATGACAATAAAAATGCATAACCCTGCTGAAAAACACAGCATATGCTGGTTAGGTAGGTTTTGGTGCTGGGATGCTGGTTTATGCTGGTCCTTTGCTGGTTTATGCTGGTCCTTTGCTGGTTTATGCTGGTCCTTTGCTGGTTTATGCTGGCCATTTGCTGCATGGCCAGCATAAACCAGCAAAGGACCAGCATAAACCAGCAAAGAACCAGCACAAACCAGCTAAAACCAGCATCCCAGCACCAAAACCTACCTAACCAGCATATGCTGTTTTTTTCAGCAGGGAATACATTGCATGTTACATTTAGTCACAATAATTGCAGTCTAAATTTCACTGTGTATTTACCTGGTTTACATTTATAGTCTTTAATAGCCTACTTTTCTGTACACTGTAACAGCACAGGAGCACAATTTCAAGAGAAGAGACACCAATAATCTTGCAACCCCCTATGACTACAACTCTGTGATGCACTATTCTAGGTAAGTGTTCTTGTAGTTCAGTTCAAATGTTATTTTATTAGGGGGTCAAGCATGTAGGGCTGAAACCGTGTTGTTATTGTTAGTAGGGCTGTAATCAACCAAAGAAAATCTTGGTCGACTGAAGTCCTGAATCTTTCGACTAAAAATGGACTAAAAATGACGTTGTGGAGTGGAGAAAAAAAAAACGTACGTTACATTAATTAGATACGCACTGTGCTCAGTACTTGGTAGCCTTGTTGTCTCCCTAAATTAATTATAAATAAACATAAAAAACTAATAGGCTATTTGCAGTATATTAAATCGTTTTTGACCTAATTATTTTGCACTGAAATGAGTCTGACACACGAGTCTGTCGTCTCTGACAGCGGTGCATCACGTGCACCTGTGCAATATCATAGCCTGTGATTTCTGAAAACAGTACTATGTTGTCAACTAGTGATATCACAAGAACTTTTGAGGAATGTGCAACATAATTTAGAAAATTATTTTTGTCATATGTTATAAGTATAACGTACTCGGTTACTAACGTAACCTCTGTTCTCTCTAGAGAGGTCTCTCGTACTGCGTAAGTATCTTACGCTAGGGGAAAATCCTTTTCTGCGAGATATTGAAGCCAAAAATTATCCTTAATTTTGAAATAATGTAAAGCGCGTTGCAGCAGCATACAGACATAGGCGAAACAGCTTGCGCGCCTATTGGCTGCTCTGCGGCAACTGGTCCAGACCTATAAAGACCGCTCGTAGACAGCTATTATCTGGTTTTTCATCATCGAAGCAACCAGAGCGTGCGCATGCACGGCAAGATACGCAGTACTCGTTCCCTCTCTAGAGAGAACAGAGGTTACGTTAGTAACCGAGTACGTTCTCTTACGAGAGGTCTCTCGTACTGCGTAAGTATCTTACGCTAGGGGGCCCAGTGTAAAACGCCGTGCATGCTGAGATCTGACACCAAAGACCCAAGGGCGAAAGCCCGGGGTTCATACAGTTCATAATCACCTATAGAACTCACAGGGAGTCCGGGGAAGAGGGAGGGGCAACGCCGCACTCTTCCACATAGTGCAGCGTCACTCAGACGCTAAGTAAACGTACATACAGGGCGGGGTTACGGCCTGAGCTGACGTAAGAATAAGAGTCTTCACACAGTTTGCCCAGACACATCTTGTGCTATTACTTTCACTGTCGACCCTAGAACTGTGCTCAGTAGACGCAGCATTCCGAGCTGATAACATCAGGTCAGACACCACTGAACATCTAGACTGACAGCAATCTGGCCTGTAAGGCGGGAACCTCCAGGTTGTAAAACCTTATAAATGTAGACGGAGAGGCCCAGCCCGCCGCCGTACAAATATCTTGCAAGGCAATCCCACTCGACCAAGCCCACGATGAGGCCACGCCCCTCGTGGAATGTGCTCTGACACCTAGCGGGCACTGCATGCCCTTGGAAGCATATGCCAACGCAATAGCATCAACTATCCATCTGGATAAGCTCTGTTTCGACGCGGCCAGTCCCTTGGGACGCCCGTAAAACGAAACAAAAAGCTGCTCTGTCTGTCTAAAAGCAGACGAGCGAGACACGTAAGCTCGTAATGCCCTGACTGGGCATAGGAGGCTCGCGTCCGTTTCCTCATCAGTGACCGGTAGGGCTGACAGCGCGATGACCTGTGCCCTAAACGGTGTGTTGAGGGATTTTGGAACGTAACCATGTTTGGGTTTGAGTATGACTTTAGAGTCATTAGGTCCAAATTCCATGCACGTCGCGCTCACAGAGAGTGCGTGCAAATCCCCTATGCGCTTCACTGAAGCGAGAGCCAGCAGAAACACAGTCTTAAGAGACAGGTATTTCAAATCAATCGTCTGCAGAGGCTCGAATGGTCCACCTTTCATGGCCTCTAGTACCACAAAAAGGTCCCATACGGGGACTGAGGGAGGTCTGGGGGGATTTAGTCTTCTAGCTCCCCTCAGGAAGCGAATAACTAAATCGTTCCTTCCTATTGACTGACCTAGCGTTGTGCTCGAAAACGCTGTTATGGCCGCCACATAGACTTTGAGCGTGGACGGGGTTCTGCCCTTGTCCAGCAGCTCTTGTAGAAAGGAAAGCACCTCCATCACACCACAGTTAGTGGGTGACGAGACGCGGGCTGCGCACCCTCCCGAAAACACTGACCATTTTGAGGAATAGAGCCGTCTCGTAGAAGGGGCTCTAGCCTGCGTGATCGTGTTTAATACTCCTTTAGGGAGTTCATCATATATTCGCTGGTGGCCCAGACATGAAGGGACCACAGCTCTGGGTGAGGATGCCAAATCGAGCCGCTGGCCTGAGAGAGAAGGTCTCTCCTCACTGGTATCGGCCACGGGGCAGTGCTCGTCAGCTGCATCAGTGCTGGGAACCAGGGCTGGTTTTCCCAAAACGGCGGTATCAGCAGTATTGAACATCCTTTTTCCCTGACCCTCTCTATCACCAGAGGTAGGAGAGAGACGGGGGGAAAAGCATAGAGATGACGGCGGGGCCATTCGTGGGCCAGCGCGTCTCTGCTTTTTGAGTAAAATTCCAGACAGTGAGCGTTGTTCGGAGACGCAAACAGGTCTACATCCGCTCTGCCGAATTTTTTCCACAGTAGTTGTACTGTCTGTGGGTGTAGAGACCATTCGCCTGCTGGAACATTGTTCCTGGACAGTCTGTCTGGCCCTATGTTTAGAAGCCCTGGCACATGCGCTGCTTTCAGCGAGCGCAGGTTGCGCTGAGCCCATACCAGGAGGCGTTCTGCAAGTCTGTATAGGTTTTTGGACCTGAGACCGCCCTGGCGATTTATATAGGAAACCACTGACATGTTGTCCGAGCGGACTAGTACATGGTTTCCTTTTATTTGGGGACAGAAGCGCATCAGCGCGTTCTGTACTGCCAGCATTTCGAGGCAGTTGATATGCAGGAGCTTTTCCCGTTCTGACCACTGGCCAAAAGACGGTCTGCCCTCGAGCAGAGCCCCCCATCCCGAGGTGGACGCGTCCGTAGACACCACTTTTATTCTCGAGGAAGTCCCCAGGCTTACACCTGACTGGTACCAGTCGACTGCTTTCCACGGTTTCAGGGCTGTGACACATTTCTGATTGACCGTGAGACGAAGCCGACCGGACGCCCACGCTTGACGCGGGACGCGTGCTTTCAGCCAGAACTGCAGTGGGCGCATACATAGCAGACCCAGCTGCAGAACTGATGACGCTGAGGCCATGAGACCCAGCATTTTCTGAAATTTTTTGAGCGGGACGGACGCATCGCAGTGGAACGAGCCCGCTGTGTGCTGAATGTCCGCTGCGCGCTGTGATGACAGCCGCGCTATCATTGACAGCGAGTCCAATTCTGTGCCCAGGAAGGAAGTTTTCTGACTGGGGGACAGGGAGCTCTTCGCCCAATTGACTCTGAGACCCAAATTCTCGAAGTGATCGAGTAACATGGTCGTATGCTGTACAAGCACTGAGCGAGACTGCGCTAGAATCAGCCAATCGTCCAAATAGTTCAGTATGCGCACGCCTTTCAGTCTGAGAGGAACGAGCGCTGCGTCCATGCACTTCGTAAATGTACGGGGTGCCTGGGACAAACCGAACGGCAGGACTGTGTACTGATATGCCTGGCCCTCGAAGGCGAATCTCAAAAATCGCCTGTGACGTGACGCTATCTGTATTTGAAAATACGCGTCTTTCAGATCCACTGACACGAACCAGTCTCCTTGGCGAACTTGCGCGAGGATTTTTCTGGTCGTGAGCATCCTGAACCGACGCTTCACCAGCGCTTTGTTCAGTTGCCTTAGATCTAATATGGGTCTGAGACCACCGTCTTTTTTCGGTACCAGGAAATATCTGCTGTACATCCCTCCTTCGCTTTGAGCTTGAGAAAGGGGCTCTATGACCCCTTTGCTCAATAGTTTCGCCACTTCGGCTCGAAGCAGGTGTGCTGCTTCTGTCTGCATTGTGGTCTCGACGCGCGCTGTATAGCGGCGCGGGCGTCGGTGAAACTGTAGCGAATAGCCTCCTTTTATAATGTCCAGCACCCATTTCGAAACCCCTGGAAGCTTTTCCCATGCGTTTGCATGAATAGCTAGAGGTTGAATACAAAGCGCGCTCCGTTCTTTCAGTAACGGAGTGGTTTCGGTGTGCTGTGGCACCAGAGACGTGCTCGTGACATTCGGGGCGTGGGGCACGCTGATAGCGGGAACTATTATGTCTGTGTGTGGATGTGGTTGTGTGGCAACAGGCACATTTAACACACTGCAAACACCGTTCGCCTGCATGCACTTTAGTTTCGTTTTTACAGAAACCTTTTGACGTGCATAATGTGATGTCTGTGGGCACTGTGAAGTGGGCACGTTTACCACATGTGAAGCGCAATCGATCTGAGTCGATTTTATGTGCGCGGGGCCTGTGTGACAGGTTGTGCTTGTGTGTAGAGATGGGCACTGGGAAGTGGGCATTCTGACT
>NC_133363.1:35815137-35838924 GCF_049309525.1 Garra rufa
ACTCCTGAAATCCCTCAATCAAGAATTCTTGCTCTGCTGCAGAAAAATACTGAGCGCGCTCCTTCGTCATGTTCGCCGACCAATCAAAGCGTTGCCGATCAATGTTTCTACTATCGATACGTAGCCCCTTTTAAGCCACCCAGTGATCTCAAATAACTTCATCCAGCTAAACTAATCATCAACAACAGGTGCGTTCGGAGAACCGGAATAGCGAGCTCATAGTTAGCGCGATGATTTGATCTTGGATGTGTCATTTGATCTTGGACAGGGGTGTCAAACATGCGGCCCGCGGGCCGAGTACGGCCCACTAAGTCGTCCAATACGGCCCGCGGAATGCTTTGAACAATAATATTTCATATTAAATCTTTTTTTATTATCATCATTAGTAGTAGTAGTTGTAGTATTAAATAAAGTCTATGTACGAGTATTCGCGGCAATATCGTCTTTAGTTTTATTCATTTTTATTTTTTTATTGATAATTTCATTTTGCTTCTATTGCGCTTCAGCAGGAACCGCTAACACGCACGCGCATTCTAAAGCGCATTCAAATTTCGAAGACGTCGGCTAACTGAAGAGATGTGTGGCAAGCACTCGCGTGTATGGTAAAGGCAGCGGAGCTTGTGTGTCCTGAGAAAAAAAACAGGCTTTTGCCAGTATTAGCTTGTCAAGAAATACAGTGGCTGAAAGAATTGGGGACCTTGCAAGAGACTTGAACCATCAGAAAGACAAAGTTAAGATATTCATTGCTTTCTCTGTAACACTCGATGAGAGGACTGACGTTAACGACGTAGCTGGTTGCTGATGTTGATGCACTGTTTACGTTAACGTTACCCTGCCCGCTCCGTCCGGGAGGCGAGTGGTAAAATAACAATTATTATTGATTACTAATTTTATTCAGTACATTACAACTAAAATAATACCTTAAAAATGAAAAGAGACAGAATTTTACCATCTGAAATTTCTTATACTGGTGAACCCCTTTTAGTCCAAGGATCCAGTATGCGTTCATATAGTAAGTTCAGAACAGCTCTAATATAGAGAAAACCTGACCGATTTCATCAGAGATTGCGGAGAGTCACGTCCAGATGTCAGTTAACGTTATTCTTTTCAGCGTGGATTTGTTTTAAAAGCACGAGTTATTAAGCGTATATATGTGTGTGTGATCAGATCAGCTGTTAAAATGAACCATCCATTCATCATATCATCATGCAAAACTTAGAATTAGAATAGAATAACTGCAATAGGAAGATCGGGTGCAGTTAGCTAAATCAGAGAAATATACAGGGGCGGATAATTTATTTGAAGCTGCGGATTCGAGTGACGTTTGAGCTCATCTGCACATCTCAGTACGCATGTATATGTGCGTATGTCAAACCTAATGCATTACAAATGCATTCTAGATGTTTATTTGTTAA
Source organism: Garra rufa (assembly GCF_049309525.1). Taxonomy (NCBI): domain Eukaryota; kingdom Metazoa; phylum Chordata; class Actinopteri; order Cypriniformes; family Cyprinidae; genus Garra; species Garra rufa. The sequence continues at coordinate 35,816,553 of NC_133363.1, forward strand.
AGTTCTCATTTCTAGTGCCTGCTTATTGTTCCTATCCAAAGTATTTTTTTCGTTAGAATTAACCATTATTTTTTACATATAAGCTTTTGAGTTCTTAAATATGTTAAAGGCAGTTTTTTTTTAATTGTCAAGTGTTTTTCTAGTTTGTAAATTATATTGTAGCATATAGCTTCATATTTAATGTAACTGTCTGTACACATAATCTTTAGCATTTGTTATTTCTTATTACTAAAAAGTATCTGACAAATAATATTAATGTTCAGAGGAAAGGGTTTTGTTTGCCATTACTTAGACAACTTTGTTTTCCCAAAAAGGAATACGAGTGTTAATGATCAGTTTCTTCTGAGGACTTATTTAATGCAGTTTTACAGAATATTGTGTATTTCTAGTTTTCTTTTATTTATTTATTTATTTTTTTGCAAATTCATTTGTAATTTGGTGCACTATGATTTGAAAGGAGATTCTATGAAAAAAGGAGATTCGGCCCGCACATGGTCACATTTCTTCTCATCCGGCCCTCACCCTAAATTGAGTTTGACACCCCTGATCTTGGATGTAGTAAGCGAGGTACGAAGAACGGACCCCAGTTCTCCATCTGTGTCAACAACACTCAAAAAACACTTCTCTCGGACAAACACAGACAAGATCATTTCAAAATACATCTTAGCTTAACGAATATAATCGAAAACAGTCGTTTATGTCTCAGGTGAACATAAACTGTTGAGAAATAAATCAAATGTGGATCATTATATTGGATTTCAACATTAAAGCTGCCACATTCTGCTTTCTGTCTTCAATGTTACTCCATAAAAAAATCGTTCATTTGTCTTGGCTTCTTTTATGTATTTATGTATGCATTTATTTATTGCTCTAACAAGGATCAATTTATAATGAAAACTATGCAATATTAATATGATTCAGAGATGAAGGCAATAATGGTAATGTTGTCCACAAGAGGGGGCCACAGGATAACTAATCCTTCAAGATCTCAATTCAACACTATTTTTTACAGTGTTTCATTTAGGTGGCATAACTTTGAAATAGCAAACAGGGTAAACAATTAAAAGCATATGAAAACAATAAAAATTATTATTTCACATCCAGCTAGCCAACTCTGTTGAACCTGTTGTCATAGCCTAGTCTGCTTTTTTATTAGAATATGAAATAGCAAGGGCGCATTTTCGCAGCGGGGCAGCTCGAGAACGCTGGACACACAAGTACTCTGGCTCTTTTGCCCCAAGGCTGCCCAGGTTGACTCTCCAAGCCAACATTTAAAGTTTGTTATCAAACTTTAGCTTCTAGTTGTGTTTTTTGTTTCTTCTTAGAGTCCATTTATTTAGTCATTCTGTCCAATTGTTGTCTCATTAATGATCTAAAGAGTTCCCTCTGTTTATAAGCCCTCAGTTTTGCCTTAGTCCTAGTTCTTGTAGTAATGTGGTTTTCTCTTATGTGTATCCTGTTTCCTGAGCACTTCTAATTAAAGAATATTCACTGGTACTATTTCTCATTGAGAGAGTTTCTCCAAAACCACATTCCGTAACAATAGAAGTTAGATGTTAGACATTTCCTCTCTTATATAAAAAAATGTGGCAAAAAGTACAAAAGCACTCTATTTTTTTATATACTTAATTAAAATGTACTGATAGATTTATGTAGCAGTTTTATATAAGCTACTTAATTTAATTTTATATTAACATACATTTTTTATAATCCTACTGCTCAAAATACCTGGGATTTTCCCAAAATAACCACTATATAGAGTCAAGATATGTTTTTGTTGTTGACATGGACTACCTGACAGAAACCAGTGAGAAAAAAATGCTTTAAAGCTTTTTGTTTTGCAGAATGTCACAGTTATATATGATTGAGAATAAGGCCTTAAGTAAGGAAGAACATTTTAAAGAAAATATAATTGTAATATTTAAAAAAATGTTATTTCATTTTTTCTCAGACCTTGTCTGTGGTGTAAAAACAAATATGGCCAACGCCCCCAGAAAGCATCACTTCCCACTTTGATAATTACTGTAGTAACTATGATCTGAACATCCCATCCTTTCTTTTTCCCTCAGATATCTATCTAGGTGGTTGAATAAACACATTATATATAAAAATTACCTCAAATTAGCACCAGCAACCTTGTTAGCTAGAAAGTTAGCATCAGCTAACAGTATTGACTTATTTTCAGTATGGTTATGAATAAACATTCTCTACTTGGCTTGATCCAAACAATATAAAAATATATAGCCTACTGTTAAACAATATAAAAACAGACGTCACATAGGGCTAAATGCATAGCATTTTAATAAAACTGCTAAAGTTACAGCAGCGGGGAAGATGAACGTGCATGAGGTATTTTATACAATCTGTGTTATTTTAATGTTTCGTTTTTGACCTAAAACAGAGACACTTATGTTTATGTGTCTGCATTCAAGCATTTCAGTGGACTTAAACATCACCCTTTACAGCAGATTTAGTTTACAAACACCTGACAGTTTTGACTTCAATATGATTTTCAGTTACTATAATAAATCCTAAAATTCGACATTAGTAACTTACTATCTGCAGCATCAGTCGCGCGCGCGCTCACATTCACAATATCTCACTGTTCTTACTTGTGAATTCAGTTCACTGGAGACTCGCTCTAAATGGATCACTTGAATCAATCAGTTGTCGACTTGAGAACTGCAATCGGATCATTCCAATTCGTGAATGAATCGTTTGTTGCGATTTGCTAACTGATTTAACAGGTTCATTGAAAATAATCAGTTTATGAAAATAAAAAATAAAACGACTCCAGTAAAGTACAGACACTAATGATGCAAAATTGCTGGCTCACATTTTTGCACAAAGTATAAAGTTGTGCTTAGATACAATTTAAGATGATACTCTGCCTTTCTGCAAACATGAAATATTAGTGATAACAAAAAAAGTACAATTTCCACCCCGTTGAAAACAAAAAAAAATATATGTTGTTCATAAGGGATTTGTCACTCAAAGGTAGGACTATTTTGTGCAAAACTTGTTTAGTCTATCCTGCTAAAGCATTATATACATACCACATTTTTTTCTTAAAAACATTGATTCAACTTTATTCAACTTTATATGGAAAAACAAGTTGGTCCAATAAAGTTTCTTTTGAAATGTAACTTTGAGGTTAACAAACTTCTCATTCAGTTATCCAATTTTCACAGACAGGCTTTTAATAACAAATACTGTACCAACGGATAGAATTAAAAAGATGAACTCTGTCATCAAACACATCCGTCATACAGCCTGGCTGCACTTCAACCTGAGAAAAAAAGAAAAGCAATGAACATGAAAAGAAAGACCTTGTTCAAGCAAGAAGGAAAAAAAACAAAACATTTTGGTAGACTAGGTAAGTATTGCAAGTGAACCGGATGGGCATTGGGCCCATCTGTTAATCTGCAAAAGCACCTTGGAAGTGTATATAAATTCATGGTGGTCTATAGTGGTGAATCACAAACATTGTTTTAATTTAAATAACAATAAAGGCTTAACATACTGCAGTAGAGTCTGTTGATCCGCAGGATGTCATTGGGGCTCATACTTTGAGCTTCACCAATCGCAACGTTCCTATCCGGAATAGGAATCATGGTTGGCTCGTTGTTCCTTGAGAAAGCATACCTAAAACCACACACATAGAGAAGCAAAAGTAAGCTTCTATGATTGTTTTATCATATCCCCCATCAAAAAAAATAAAAAAAATAATAATATATATATATATATATATATATATATATATATATATATATATATATATATATATTCATTATATAGCAAGCTTGAAACCACCTAAATCAATTATTTAAAAAGCAGTTTTGTGAAATCCAGGTAATTTATCATAGAAGTATTGTTTTTCAATATGTATGACTGTTATAGGGCCAGCTGTAATTAGATCACCTTAAAACGTTGCATACTTGTTTAGAATCACCCGTCGCATGTGCTCAGCATGTTTCGTGAAGTTTTGAGTTTTCCTTTAGGCTTTATAGCATTTTGGGTAAATTTGGATAAGCCCCTTTTTCTAAACGACCCCGTTATAGCTTCCTAGAGGGTACATTTCAAATTTTTTATTGAGACACGGAAATGTCCTTATGGACACTTGTGGCACTTTGCACCAAGACATGCTCAACGATTTTCATGATGATAGGACAAATAGTTGCATAGGTATAGCCATTTTTATGTTTTTCCCCTCTTATAGCGCCACCAAGTGGCCAAGCTCTGCGATTTTTGTTCTGTGTCCTCAGATTGAGCTCTTACATAAATGTTTTGAATTTGGTGGAGATACCTCATTCATTTCAGGAGTTATAGGCATTTTACTAAAAGTGGCCCTGCCCCTTTCGAACATTTTGGAGTTCCTTTGCAGAAAGTTCAACTTTTTGGGGTAATTATTGATATTCACTCTAGAGAATCTTTATTCTCAGGTCTGGTTCCAATCATTCGAAAAACCTAGGACTAGTAGGCATTTTCAAAATAAAGCAAAATACTCAAAACTTTTGCCAGGCTCACGAATGAATCTGATGCATGCGTTTTGTCCAGCGAGAGCCATGGACACTTGAGCCTGACTGACGGTTTAGCTGTTAAGGTCATTGCACACTGAATCCGAAATTATCGTATTGTTTGTTTGTTTGTTTGTTGTATATTTGTCATTATTTCCTATCAAAATGCTTGCTAGGGATGTGAAAATGCAAAAACTCTAACTTGATCTGAATATTTTATGACGGGCAAAAGTTTTGGAGGCAGTGTGTAAACGTGATTGACACAGCGTGAGGTCATAGCCTATTTATTTTTTAACGTGCGAAAATTGAAAATTTCGGACTCACAGTGCGTTCCAAACGGGATATATCCCCCTCTGAAGGGCACTTTGAAGTGAATACAATCATGGCCGCCGCATTGAAGGGTTGTTCCAAACCGAAGTGCTCAAAACTGGCCACTTCAAAGGGCCCCCGGAATGAAGGATTTTGAAGGGTACAACTGATGGACACTTTGAGCACCGATGATCCTTTGTGCTAATTCTTTCCATGATGACGATGGCAGCGCATTGTTCGCTGTAAAAATGAACATGGATTGACACGAAAATTTTCCATAAATGCATATAAATGAAGTCCGCTGTTTCACAGTCAACACGTGGCTTTTTGGTTAGGTTTAAAATAAGGAAAAGTGCAGTTTTAAAGAAAAAGGCAACATAATACGTGCACTTGTCTAGGTAGAAAAGTTCTTTAAAGGATTGTTTTTAATAAAGATTTAATGCAAAAGAAAAGCTTGAGAGCCGACTGTTTCTGTCTGTGGTTAGTTTTAATTTAAATATTTTTTGACAGCCCAATTTCAATTAGAAAAGGAAGCTATAGCCTCCCTATGTTGTGTTTAAATGTGTTGCAACTTGCTTGAGCAACTTAATATACAAATCTAGAAGTCAAGTGCATTGAATAATATGTTGTTTTTTATTGAGTTTAAACGTGAATATGTCTGTTATTGTATTAGTGTACTGTGATAAAAGAGGATCACAATGCTGAAAAAGCACTTTTGGATTTAAAATCAAAATAACGGATAAATAGGGTGTTTGTGGTAAACAGCATTTTCTGCAAATCTGCATTTTACTTAAATAAAAAAAAATGTGCTTTGTCAAATATCTGTATCTCTTTTAAATAGTTAAGTGGAAGCATGACCTTAAAAATGGTCATACATATTTTGTTAATGCATAAATTCTCTTCGTGATATATGAACTATATGGGCCTAATGTTTATTGGGTCACAAGGATTTATCGACTTTAAAACGTGGGTCCCCAGAAAAAAAGTTTGGGAAACACTGGATTAGGGCATAGGGAAGAACGCTTCTGAATGGAACGCAGGGTCAGTGTGCAATGACCCATCGGGCCAATTGGGGTGAGCCTTTGTGACATTGTCGGCGGTGTGATTACTACCATCCCTTCTGCACTATCAGTTTAAGTGGAGATTGCTGGTCTTTGGCTATTCTAACAATAACAACACGGTTTCAGCCCTACATGCTTGACCCCCTAATAAAATAACATTTGAACTGAACTACAAGAACACTTACCTAGAATAGTGCATCACAGAGTTGTAGTCATAGGGGGTTGCAAGATTATTGGTGTCTCTTCTCTTGAAATTGTGCTCCTGTGCTGTTACAGTGTACAGAAAAGTAGGCTATTAAAGACTATAAATGTAAACCAGGTAAATACACAGTGAAATTTAGACTGCAATTATTGTGACTAAATGTAACATGCAATGTATTCCCTGCTGAAAAAACCAGCATATGCTGGTTAGGTAGGTTTTGGTGCAGGGATGCTGGTTTTAGCTGGTTTATGCTGGTTATTTGCTGGTTTATGCTGGTCTTTGCTGGTTTATGCTGGCCAAGCAGCAAATGGCCAGCATAAGCCAGCAAAGGACCAGCATAAACCATCATCCCAGCACCAAAACCTACCTAACCAGCATATGCTGTTTTTTTCAGCAGGGTTATGCAGTTTTATTGTCATATTATTTGTTCTATTTTATCATTTTGGATTTTTTTTTTCTAAAGAAAAATACCAGGTATGATGTTCTGAAAAACGATTCTGATGTGTTTGTCGCGGTCGCTGCGATTTTGTTCATGATGGAACCCGAGAGCATGAAGGAGTTCGTGCTGAACAATACGGTAATAGACACAACCACGACGCTGGAGAGAAACAATCTGTCCTCCACCTTGGCGCCCCAAATATGAATAGCAACTGTGGATCACATACAACACATCAGCAGTCAGGTTGTATTTTTATATTTGGGAAACACATTTACTATTTAGTTACACAGAAATGGGATAGACTTACCCAGAATGAGACTGTATGTGGAGAAAGTCCCTCTGCCCTTCATGTGGTACAAATCGAATGCAGGAAACCTCCGAAAAGGACCGTAAGCCTTGTTCAATCACTTGTCTTTCATTTGAAGCTGTTTCAGAGGTAAACTATTAAACAGAACATGTGACACCGATGAGATAAAACTAAAAGTAGAGATTGCTGTCACTTACAGTACTGGTTGGCGATCACATAGGGCACATAAACTAATCCATTTCTGCTTCTCCCCCATTTGCATCCACGAGATGTGCACCGATCTGCATTCTGGAATCCTTTTGGTACAGCGATGTCTCCAAACATGATCAAGGCCCCATCCACTTCTTGTCCTGTGTGGTATAGCACAAAATAATTCAGTCTGTTGACTCTGATAGTATAATTGTTTTAAAGAATGAGGAGAGCCCAGAAATTTGCAGTCAACTCCACAAAAGATGTGACTGCAGTATCAACTCATAGCTTTTCTACTCTTACCTGCATGATTGTTGGTCTCAATTATAGTTGACACTGGCATATGGTCTTTTTCAGTAATGTTACCTGACACATGAATCAGTAAATTACTAATAAAACACTTCCAAATTTACAAGTTAGTATATTTTTTGTGTCCATCTTACCAGCCTTCCCAGAGATCTTTTCAGTTAGGTCCTGTTTATGGATTTTAAATACATGTATATTAGAAACCCGTGGAAAAATACAATGAAAAGCTGCTGCTGATGATAGTATGAATTTTCCATTTCAGATATTATTCTCTTATTCTCACCTCAAAAGGACGACTCTGAGCGGGAACAGAGCTCAGCAGAAGAGAGATGACCACCAACAGGTACATGATGAAAACTTTTTTGAGAAACTGTTCTGGCTCAAACAGACCTGGGAGTTATATACTCTTCTGGCAGCCTTAACTTCCTTTTTTGTGCCGTAACCAAGCTTTCATGAATCCACAGCCAGTTACCACATGATATGAAAGCTGAGTAATTCAGAGTAATTATGTAATGAGTAATTCAGTTTTGAATACAATGTTTTTAGTTCATTATTTTAGGGAGGGACTACCTTAGGTGGATGGATATCTGGTAATCCACAAGAGGAGGTCCTTTTTCTATACAGCTCCAAAACTACATTGTTATGCATGTATTCAATTATTTATTTATTTCTAATTGATTTACTAGTACATTTGTATACATTACACATATATACTTTATAGCACTACATATATTTGTATACATTTTTATAGCTTTCCTAAAACAGTAAGCAGTCAATTCCTGCAGAATGTATGAATTGATGCAATGTAAGTTGTAACAGTAATAGCATGTCTGAAAAGCATGTTAATGTATGGATACTGTAGATTTCAGTCATATTTCTGGGTGACCTTGCCTTTTATCTTGACGATGCTGATTTCAGTCAGCTCATTTCTGTGCCTTCTCCCCATTTGCACCTGTCACTTGTTACCGTTACTTCTTGGCATGCAGATGTTCTACTTTAAAAAGTATTTAAAATTAATTTTTAGTCACTTTTTTGGTTGAAACTGAAAAACTATTCATTTCATTTCTCAATATTTTGTCATTTCCTATATACCTACATCTGTCTTCCTCTCAACTCTTTACTAGAATTTAGAAAAGTTTTGAAATATGTTTCAGAATCAGTCCTATATCTAATGCATGCCATATCAAGTAATTTCATTTCAACTTTTAGCATTATTGTTCTCTAACAACATTACAAACCTATAATGCAGTTAGAAGTGTATGACTTATTACATTCTTTGACAGAGCTGGACGATGACAGCACTGAATCAATGATTAATTGACTTTAACTATTGTCTTCTTGCATTATTGACACTGTTTTTCTGTTTAATACTGTAAAGCTGCTATGATACAATCAGTTGTAAAAAGCGCTATATGACTAAAGGTGACTTGACTTGACAGAATGATAGTAAAACATCAAAAATGTGCAAAAATCATTGTCATTTTATACTGTATACCAGAGAATCCGAGAATGAAACCGAGAATTGAACCCATAACCTCCAAGTTACAAGTATATATTAATAGAATTATATTAATATATTAAATAACATTACAGCCTATTACCAAATTACTCCAATATAATATTATTGATATAATACATATAAATTTGCATATTTTATTGTAAAATGAAACAAAATTATATGTATGTTATTTGCCTGTGAGAAATTGTAATGAAATTAATTATTTTTCATATCTTCATGGTGTACGCTGGGAAAACAACAACAATAGCATTTTCACAATGCAATTCCTCCCCACAGCAGACCACAAACCTGGTTTACAAAGAGGAAGCTTGTATGTCTCTGGTTTACTGTTGACCAGATGTTGAGTCATGTGACTAACCTTTTCTTCCTAAAGAGAATGTTGAAATATTTCAAAAGACACCTTCCACAAACTGTTAACCTTCTTTAGATGTTCTTCTAGAAAAATATATTTTTTATACGTGTACCAAACTCTCAACCAGTGTATGTTAACACATTTTCAACTACTGTGAACTAACAGTCAACAGTTGTATGATTAGTATAGTTACTTGATAGCTGATGAATAAACTCACAAATAAGTCTACTATGCACTCCTATTCTTCACTCCAGCACAAACCTTAACAGCTACTACTCAAAACTTAAAAATTAAATTTATTTGCACTGTAAGAGATGTAAATCAATTTCTGTGTTTTGCTACTTATGCACTGATGTTTTTAAGTTCAGGAAAAGAGAGAATGTTTCTTACTTATAAAATGCACATTTATTCTTAAACCTACTAGAAAACACAAAGATGTGTGCAGTCCTAAATTACGAGAATACCACCGCACTATAGCGTGCACAAGTATTGCTTCTTTTTCTAACAAAAAACTATGTCTTAACATGCAGGCTCTACTCCTTACCACAATGGCAACCCCTCAAAAATAGTAACCAAAAAAATTCCAAAATAACAGAGCCCCCATCTTGTGCAAAAACACACAAAATATAATTATACAATTTTAGTTTGAAGCTTGATGGGAAAATTATATCTGCTGTAACTCATTTAGTTTGAGTTCTGCTTAATATAAGCTGTTACTGATTTCACATAACTTCTTTTCTATGAAGAACAATGTACTTTCAGTAGTATTCGAGTAAAATAAACTCAGACATTTTAGGAAATGTAGTAGATTTAGTTGTAGTCATTTAGTAAATCTATCTGTTAGGTTTTACAGTGTAAACTTGCATCTCTAAAGATTTCTCTAAAACCTTTGCTCCATCATATTTCACCATTTAACAGACCCTTATTTCAAAAGAAGAGGACCTCAGTGTAAAACAAACTACTGTATATGGCTCTGTTAGGGGTTAGCAACCTCACAAACACAACAGGGTGATCACTGGCACACAAACCATAAGATAGAGGAAGTGAAATGTTATGGATTTCTTTAATTCAGCTGTTTTACAACATTTTTACTCATCTACATGCCAAACTACTTGAAAAGCTGCAACCTTTACTTGACGATAAAAAACAGACTCAACTCTAAAATGATGGTTATCAAAAACACCTCAGCTGAACCTGTAAAATATTTAGTCTTGGTGTAGTCTTATTTAATAACATGTAAGAATAGTATAACATCAATGTAAGGTTTCTAAATTTGATAACATACAGGCTCTTGTCTGTGCCTTTCTGAGGATAAAAAATATACATAAATGTGACCCTGAACCACAAAACCAGTCCTAAGTAGCACTTTGTAGCAATAGCCAAAAATACATATGGGTCAAAAGTATTGATTTTTCTTTTGTGCCAAAAATCATTAGGATAAGTGAAGATCATGCTCCATGAAGATATTTTGTAAAAAAAAAAAAAAAAAAATGTAAATATATCAAAACTTCATTTTTCTGTCTACACCGGTGTTACGGTTTAACTGGTTACTGTGTTATCTGGTGACCAACTTCCTGATTCAGGTCCTCAGCGCCAGATGTGATGGACCGAACGCTGCAGATTCGCCGATTCTGAAAGCACAAACTGACCTGATATTAAGCTGTCTAATAAACGCACACTTGCTCATTAGATGATTCTGGTATTCTTGTAAAGATGACAAATTATTGGTATGATCACCCGTATAGCGGCTGAAATACGGAAAATAAACAAAAAAGTCTGTTTTGCATGAGTCTCGAACGCGCTAAAAGTAGCTGCGCTGTGAGGCGATAGTAATGAACACTCTGAGCTACCGAGCTGCTTTAATTCAGCCATGGAGTTTTGGATTCAAATCAGGATTTTATTCTCTGCGTGATATGCAGCTGGCTGAATCAAAGAAATGTTCCCGTGTTAACTTGTGACCTGTGTTTACCTGTTATGAAAATGAATATTATAGTAAAAGTATATTACAATGTATGGTTTATGATGTTAAAGTACATTTAATGGAGTCCCAGACAACTGTAAATGTGTGGCTACTGTGGTTTAATTAACAAACGCTATTGTTAAACTATATTTACTATAGTAAAAACATGATACATTTTCTTAATAGACAAGCTTATGTCTCATTTGATTATTATAAAACTTGACATTATTTCCAGGTTGTTTTTGCCGTTTTTCTATTATATATACTTTGGAAACATATGACTTGATTTCTTGATTGTAGTGAATGAAATGTAACATAAATTCTAGGTGAAACACTGCTTATAAATGTTACTTTGTAAATGTGTTAAATTGTGATTTGCCTTAGATAGCTGTTTTTTTTTTTTTTTTTTAAAGTAAACAGTATATAAAATATAGCCTTTTCTATAGATAACAAGCTGCATGTAAATGCTGGGCTAAATGTACCCATTAAGCCCATGTACCCTTTAAGCCCATTTCAGCTTTAAAGTCAAATAAAAAAAGGGATTATAATTTTAACCAATTCAGTGATTTGTTAATTCCCTGACAGTTGTAAAAAAAATCACTAAATTCACTTTTTTTTAAAGATAGGCTTAAATGGTACAGAACCACAAAACGCATGCAAAGTACAGTCAACACAAGCATCTCTTGAATGAAAAAAAACTTTAAAAACATTTCTTAAAGTGGGCACAACGAAAATTACTATGATGCTTAGTCCACAATCTATTTAAGCTTCATGCATGTCTTTGTAAAGATATGTTTTTTAAAGGAAAACATTGTCTTTTTTCACCATTACTCACTGTGGTACCAATTAGGCCCGATGTATGTTTTTTTTTTAAATGAGAAATCCCTCTAATTACAAACTTAGATCAATTTTCAGAGTGTGCTTTTACCTTACTAACCTTTTACCTTACCTTACGTACTACTTTAATTTACAAATATATTTAGATATTTAGGCCTACAAATTACACATTGTGTAGCACCATTATATAATGGGTGTCTGCTAATATTTGATCATAGAAAAATTAAATAGCTAAAAAGCTCGACACGGGATTTTAATATGTAATAGACTGCACATGGTATTATATGGCAGATGCAATCACAGCAAGCTATTCAACCACACTGGTATATGTACTAGCCCCTTTTTACACTGTGGCATAAGGTAGCTTCAGTCTATGATTCTTTGAATTTACCTGTGTTAACTTGTGACCCTGTGTTGCCTGTTTGAACTTGTTTGCTAGCCAAAAATCTAATTTTACTGTTGCAATAAATTGACGTTATTTCCAGTTAAAAAGCTGCTCACAAATATTACCTACTTGTCACTAGAAAATCTCATTTGATTATAACAAAAATCATGTCTATTAAGTATTTATACGAGAAAAACGGCAAAAACAACGTGTAAATAACGTCATTTTTTATATATTTATCAAACGAGACATTATAGTCTCTGAAGAAAATGTACCATGTTTTTACTATAGTAAATAGTTGTCTGGGACTCCATTAAATGTACTTTAACATCATAAACCATACATTGTAATATACTTTTACAATAATATTCATTTTCATAACAGTAAACACAGGTCACACACGGGCACATTTCTTTGATTCAGCCAGTTGCACATCACGCTGAGAGTAAAATTCTGATTTGTATCCAAAAATCCGGATACAATTACAGCAGCTTGGTAGCTCAGTGCGTTCGTTGCTGTCGCTTCACAGTGCAATTATTTTTAGCGCTTGTTCGAAAAACCCGTGCCAAACATCTTATTTGTTTTTTGTTTTTTTTTCCGTATTTCAGCCGCTACGGCCGATCATACCAATAATTTGTCATCTTTACAAGAATATAAAAAAACATGAAATGAGCAAGTGTGCGTTTATTAGACAGAATCGTTTATTTTCAGAATCGGGGAATCTGCAGCGTTCGGTCCATCATATTTGGCGCTGAGGACCTGAATCAGGAAGTTGGTCACCAGATAACACGGTAACCAGTTAAACCGTAACACCGGACGCGACAAAGCAACCGTTGCAAATCATTTAAACTTTGTGTGAGCACGTCATAAATGGAACGCGGCAGCAGATTACTGTCAGGAATTTTCCGTGTCGCGCCGCGCCACCCCGCATCCAGTGTAGACAGCATAAAGGCCCTTTCAAATGGGAGTCGGCAAGCGGTGAAATCACCGCCCGGCTACCGCCTTCTCTTGTAGTGGAAGCGTTTTGTGCAGTTGAGGTGGTGTTCTCGACGCGGTCTGGGGGCGGACGTTGCCACAGTTACAACTGCTTAAAAGATTAAATAAAACGTAACGGAAAATTGTGTTTGTGTCATCCTGTCATTAATTATTGTCATTATTATTATTCAAACTTTTGAAAGATATAGTTTATCATAACACCACACATAATAATGCATTGTTTGGACACTTTGTACGTATTTGTATTTTTACCTGGCAAACCAATTCACCCCAAGTATGAGATTTTAGATGATTCATACAGTTCTGGGAAATCCATCACACTTAAAACAATCTTTTCCTCTATTTTATCCGTTATAAGTTCAGTTAAATATTCTATGATTGGTTGTTAAAGCTGAGTTATTTTGTGTCTTTATTATTCAAACAAACACACTGTTTAAGAGTAAAACTAATTATTTTGTAATTAAAAAATAAAAGTTTGCAAAAAAAAAGTCTTCTTAAATCTCAAAAATAAAGAAATGTATAAAATTATTTGCAGTGCGTGTAAATTTTTGTACAATCTTTTTTTTTTTTTTTATTGTGCACTTCAAACATTTTTCATTGCGAAAGCACAAATGTTGCTCTCTTTTCTGCTGTTTTTTTTTGCGGGTCTAAAATTTTTGTTTGCAAGTTGAAAAGTTTTGCTTGCGAGTAAAGCTGTATCTCAGTGGGCAGTATCTATCTACCAGGATAAAAAGCCTTTTTCTATTGGTCACTTTCGATTAGTGACCACGCCCACTTTCTATTCGAAATACAGTAGGCGAGAAGACCTACTGCTTCAGCCCGGATTCTGCAGTACGCATACCATGGACACTTCAGGCTCCAGGAGAGGAGTCGTTATTCGAAAAATGGCGGAAAGTGGAGACGCGGCGGATGTAGTACGTCCGAATTTCATTCATACTACCCATATTCATACTATATAGAACGTACTGTTTTAATGGTCATGAAGTAGGTTTGAATTTAAATGTAGTACCTACTGAAGCAGTATGCGATTTCGGACGCAGCATGACTGACTTCTATAAGCCATGGTGAACAACAGTTTTTTTTACTGAGTAAGATAACTAATTTAACATCTTAAACTCAGTCACAAGTGAATTTAGGTAGTCTCTCTTCTCATGCTCACCCATTTAAATACAAGCATCCATTATAAAACACTCGCTGTATACAACTACATGAATATACTGAACTGTGTTCAAGCAGAAATATGATGTATAGTAAGTAGTGCATTTACAGTGCATTTGCACATCAGTAATAACCCAGCAAGCAATTTTGCGTTTAAAAGACGTCTATTAGCAGCCCTGACGTCTAGGCTAAAACAAGGCAAAATGTGGGCTGTCAGTAAAAATTTAATAGACGTCTAACCATAGCCCAAGAATAGACTAGACATCAGTTAGACCACTATTGAATGACTACATGTATACGTCTAATAGACAGTGAATATAGGTCTAAGCTAAAACAAGACTGAATTTGGGCTGTCCTGTCAGTGAAAATTTAATAGACGTCTAACCATAGCCCAAGAATAGACTAGACATCAGTTAGACCACTATTGAACGACTACATGTATACGTCTAATAGACAGTGAATATGGGTCTAGGCTAAAACTGAATTTGGGCTGTCAGTGAAAATTTAAAAGACGTCTAGACATAGCCCAAGAATAGACTAGACATCAGTTAGACCACTATTGAACGACTACATGTATACGTCTAATAGACAGTGAATATGGGTCTAGGCTAAAACTGAATTTGGGCTGTCAGTGAAAATTTAAAAGACGTCTAGACATAGCCCAAGAATAGACTAGACATCAGTTAGACCACTATTGAACGACTACATGTATACGTCTAATAGACAGTGAATATAGGTCTAGGCTAAAACAAGACTGAATTTGGGCTGTCCTGTCAGTGAAAATTTAATAGACGTCTAACCATAGCCCAAGAATAGACTAGACATCAGTTAGACCACTACTGAACGACTACATGTATACGTCTAATAGACAGTGAATATGGGTCTAGGCTAAAACTGAATTTGGGCTGTCAGTGAAAATTTAAAAGACGTCTAGACATAGCCCAAGAATAGACTAGACATCAGTTAGACCACTATTGAATGACTACATGTATACGTCTAATAGACAGTGAA
Organism: Garra rufa; assembly: GCF_049309525.1. NCBI lineage: Eukaryota > Metazoa > Chordata > Actinopteri > Cypriniformes > Cyprinidae > Garra > Garra rufa. The sequence goes on from NC_133363.1 coordinate 35,832,101, forward strand.
TATAGGTCTAGGCTAAAACAAGACTGAATTTGGGCTGTCAGTGAAAATTTAAAAGACGTCTAGACATAGCCCAAGAATAGACTAGACATCAGTTAGACCACTATTGAATGACTACATGTATACGTCTAATAGACAGTGAATATAGGTCTAGGCTAAAACAAGACTGAATTTGGGCTGTCCTGTCAGTGAAAATTTAATAGACGTCTAACCATAGCCCAAGAATAGACTAGACATCAGTTAGACCACTATTGAATGACTACATGTATACGTCTAATAGACAGTGAATATAGGTCTAGGCTAAAACAAGACTGAATTTGGGCTGTCCTGTCAGTGAAAATTTAATAGACGTCTAACCATAGCCCAAGAATAGACTAGACATCAGTTAGACCACTATTGAACGACTACATGTATACGTCTAATAGACAGTGAATATGGGTCTAGGCTAAAACTGAATTTGGGCTGTCAGTTAAAATTTAAAAGACGTCTAGACATAGCCCAAGAATAGACTAGACATCAGTTAGACCACTATTGAATGACTACATGTATACGTCTAATAGACAGTGAATATAGGTCTAGGCTAAAACAAGACTGAATTTGGGCTGTCAGTGAAAATTTAAAAGACGTCTAGACATAGCCCAAGAATAGACTAGACATCAGTTAGACCACTATTGAATGACTACATGTATACGTCTAATACACAGTGAATATAGGTCTAGGCTAAAACAAGACTGAATTTGGGCTGTCAGTGAAAATTTAAAAGACGTCTAGACATAGCCCAAGAATAGACTAGACATCAGTTAGACCACTATTGAATGACTACATGCATACGTCTAATAGACAGTGAATATAGGTCTAGGCTAAAACAAGACTGAATTTGGGCTGTCCTGTCAGTGAAAATTTAATAGACGTCTAACCATAGCCCAAGAATAGACTAGACATCAGTTAGACCACTACTGAATGACTACATGTATACGTCTAATAGACAGTGAATATAGGTCTAGGCTAAAACAAGACTGAATTTGGGCTGTCAGTGAAAATTTAATAGACGTCTAACCATAGCCCAAGAATAGACTAGACATCAGTTAGACCACTATTGAACGACTACATGTATACGTCTAATAGAAAGTGAATATAGGTCTAGGCTAAAACAAGACTGAATTTGGGCTGTCAGTGAAAATTTAAAAGACGTCTAGACATAGCCCAAGAATAGACTAGACATCAGTTAGACCACTATTGAATGACTACATGTATACGTCTAATAGACAGTGAATATAGGTCTAGGCTAAAACAAGACTGAATTTGGGCTGTCAGTGAAAATTTAAAAGACGTCTAGACATAGCCCAAGAATAGACTAGACATCAGTTAGACCACTATTGAATGACTACATGTATACGTCTAATAGACAGTGAATATAGGTCTAGGCTAAAACAAGACTGAAATTGGGCTGTCCTGTCAGTGAAAATTTAATAGACGTCTAACCATAGCCCAAGAATAGACTAGACATCAGTTAGACCACTATTGAATGACTACATGTATACGTCTAATAGACAGTGAATATAGGTCTAGGCTAAAACAAGACTGAATTTGGGCTGTCAGTGAAAATTTAATAGACGTCTAACCATAGCCCAAGAATAGACTAGACATCAGTTAGACCACTATTGAACGACTACATGTATACGTCTAATAGACAGTGAATATAGGTCTAGGCTAAAACAAGACTGAATTTGGGCTGTCAGTGAAAATTTAAAAGACGTCTAGACATAGCCCAAGAATAGACTAGACATCAGTTAGACCACTATTGAATGACTACATGTATACGTCTAATAGACAGTGAATATAGGTCTAGGCTAAAACAAGACTGAATTTGGGCTGTCAGTGAAAATTTAATAGATGTCTAACCATAGCCCAAGAATAGACTAGACATCAGTGAATATGGGTCTAGGCTAAAACAAGACTGAATTTGGGCTGTCCTGTCAGTGAAAATTTAATAGACGTCTAACCATAGCCCAAGAATAGACTAGACATCAGTTAGACCACTATTGAACGACTAAATGTATACGTCTAATAGACAGTGAATATGTGTCTAGGCTAAAACAAGACTGAATTTGGGCTGTCCTGTCAGTGAAAATTTAATAGACGTCTAACCATAGCCCAAGAATAGACTAGACATCAGTTAGACCACTATTGAACGACTAAATGTATACGTCTAATAGACAGTGAATATGTGTCTAGGCTAAAACAAGACTGAATTTGGGCTGTCAGTGAAAATTTAAAAGACGTCTAACCATAGCCCAAGAATAGACTAGACATCAGTTAGACCACTATTGAACGACTACATGTATACGTCTAATAGACAGTGAATATGGGTCTAGGCTAAAACAAGACTGAATTTGGGCTGTCAGTGAAAATTTAATAGACGTCTAACCATAGCCCAAGAATAGACTAGACATCAGTTAGACCACTATTGAACGACTACATGTATACGTCTAATAGACAGTGAATATAGGTCTAGGCTAAAACAAGACTGAATTTGGGCTGTCCTGTCAGTGAAAATTTAATAGACGTCTAACCATAGCCCAAGAATAGACTAGACATCAGTTAGACCACTATTGAACGACTACATGTATACGTCTAATAGACAGTAAATATAGGTCTAGGCTAAAACAAGACTGAATTTGGGCTGTCAGTGAAAATTTAATAGACGTCTAACCATAGCCCAAGAATAGACTAGACATCAGTTAGACCACTATTGAACGACTACATGTATACGTCTAATAGACAGTGAATATAGGTCTAGGCTAAAACAAGACTGAATTTGGGCTGTCAGTGAAAATTTAATAGACGTCTATATATATATATATATAGGCTTATATAAAAACTTATATAAGCTAGCTAAAACAGAACCATTAGTTAGTATTGTCTACTATTCATGATCAATAAGATATACAGCCTATCATTTGCCGTTTGCGTTTTGCTGCATCCTCTTCTTCCGGTAGCAGATGCATTAGGGAGTTTATAACCGTTTTAAAACTTTTACCCAAGTAGCATGTGAGGACAAATTCCGAGTCCGCCATGTTTCACTTCACTACGACAACAAAAGCACCTGAACACGACACACTGGTAATTTCCACTTCACAAGTGGAAAGCATCATCTTTCCCATATCACATGAAGGCAGCATTAAATAGCAGTGCTGATGAGCCGCAGCTGAACCTGATCAGCTCATCAGCGACAGCCAGCCACACCCACGCTCACACACACACACACACACACACACACACACACACACACACACACACACACACCAACAAACACGCATGCACCCAACACACACACACACACACACACACACACACACACACAAAAAGAGTAAGTGAACCATTAAACCGTGACACATGCCACTGCTCAGTGCCAGTTGTGACATGTGCCGATGGACCCTATCACGGTCACTGCTGAAAGTGTCACTGCTGCCGCACCTTCCGTGCGTCAGATGACATGTCACTTAATGTTGATACGCTACTGTACGACTCCTGCTGGTGGTCATGGTGGTCTTTACCTTGATTACAATGATCATCTATCAAAACTCTACTAACGTGACCTATATTTTAGTTTAGTTTCTCGCTCCTCATTCAGACTGGCGGCGGCAGTGGCGGGGAAACGTAGTGGGCGTGGTCACTTCAATCGAGAGTGACCAATAGAAAAAGGCCTTTCATCCTGGTAGGTAGAGACCGCCTACTGAGATACTCAGTGGGCGCAAGCAAAACTTTTCACCTCGCGAACAAAAATTTTAGACCAGCAAAAAAAGACAGCAGAAAAGAGAGCAACATTTTTGGTGTTTAAAGTGCACAAAGAAAAATAAAGATTATAAAAAAATGTACACGCACTGCTAATTGTATAAATTTCTTTATTTTTGAGATTTAAGAAGACTTTTTTTTGCAAACTTTTATTTTTTAATTACAAAATAATTAGTTTTCCTCTCAAACACAGTATGTTTGTTTGAAAAATAAAAACACAAAAATAACCCCATATCCCTCCGGCATGATAGTCCTAATAATATCTTGCAGTGTGTGATGCGCCCACTGATCTATATAAATGACTATGAATAAAATATGAATATAAAAGAAATGTTCTCTATTATAGATCAGTGGATGCGCCACGATTTTCAAATCTTGTAGTGTGTGCATGTTTTTCAGGGAAAATAATCTGCAAAGATTCTCCTTGTGTGTGCATTGCAACCAGATTTCATAATCGGTTAGGATTTAAAAAATCCAGGCTTCTACTGTTACTCTGAAATCGGTGGAAAATGAAAATAAATACTGCCTTTAAAATTAAAATATTCCAGCGATTGAATCCAGTCCACCCATCAGAACACATCAAGAGCTAAATTCAGTTGTTTGTGAGCTATTTTATTTCAAACCGAAAGGGCTGTGTTCAGCAAGTGTGTTATACAGACATGATCGGCTCGGAGCTCCCCGTCTGCGAACTATACATCACTGAACGTCTTTTAAATGCATTTAAATAAAAACACTCCAGCGATTGTACACAATAAAAATAGAAGAACATTTTAAAGAACTACATTGAGTGCAAATGAGCTGTTTTCAGGCCCGGCTCCACGGGGGGCCAGGGTGGGCCTGGCCCACCTAATCAGAAGCCTGGCCCACCCGAGCCCCACACTACATAGCCAATCACAAAATTGGTATGATATTCAGTTGAGCTCCATATTTTTTTCTTACCGCCCGCACCCGCTAACATTCTAATATTGTATATCATTTTCGCACTTTCAATATGCAGGGTATTGAAATCGCTTTTAACTGAGTGCTCGCGCTGTTTACTTTTACTTTCGATTTTGCGATAACACGCACTCTGCGTAAAGGGAGCAGCGCATCTTATAATAGATATTTGTCAGTGAACACAAGATTGAGCAGCAAATCCTCGCATGGTCTTTTTTTAAGGCATCTCTCCTTACTTTCGACCCGTGATCAGTCAAATTTTAAAGGTCATTGCACACTGAGTCCGATTTTTGTATGCGCTTTTTCTCATGTTCGGCATTCTTATATGAAAATGCTTATTATGGATGCAAAATGCAGAAAATCGAACCTGATCTGCATTTTTTATGACGGACGAAAGTTTCAGAGGCAGTGTGTAAACTCGATTAACATAACCTGAGGTCGTATTTATTTTTTAACGTGCAAAAATTTCGTACTCATGTGTGCAATGACATTAACTCCAGCAGCTCGTGTTGGATGCAGGGTTGCCAGGTCTGCGTTTTTTCCCCACGGAATTGGTCTACTTTTAAACTGTTGCCATGGGTTGATTTCCCCCGGTGGTTTAAAGGTTTGGAATAATGCAGAAAGTGGATTTCAATAAAATGCCTGTATTTAAAAATGTTGCGTTATACCTATGATAAAACACTGCTGGATGTTAGGTTTTGTGAAGGCTACGGGTAGGAAACCTTTGAGCGGTGTTTATGATCAATATGCACAACTGTAAAATGTGTATTTTAGATATGAAATAAGTTTTGATATTTGGGATATGGTCAGTGCACTTTTTTTGGTTGTTCTTGGCTGGCCATTGGGCTAGTTATGTCATATAGACTTGGTAACTCTGTTTGTCAGATGCTTTCAGTTTAGAATTGTAGCATACATTTTCCAACTGCTGTAAATTATTTTTATTTCTATAAAAATGCAAAATGACAGTAAAGGTGCTGCAGCGGTGGGCAAGTAATGTAATCAGCATAGAACCAAACACAGTGGAACACCAACTACACCAAATGGAAAAAAAAACGTGCACTTCTATAATGCACTTAAATAATACTTGCTATGTTTTCAAACACTAATTTTATACTTAATATACTAAAAATGATTTAGTACTTAAGATAATCATAGGAACATATATAGTGTACTAAATTTTGCTATTTTGAGACACTAATGTGCTTTTTGAACTAAAATGTGCTTTTTTTCTCTCTATTAAAGTAATGTATGTAGTGTATTACCACTTGTAGTACACCCCCCCCCCCCCCCCCCCCCCAAAAAAAAAAATTACACCCCCGGCCCACCTTGAATATCCCTCGGCCCACCCTTCAGCTCATATCTGGAGCCGGGCCTGGCTGTTTTATATGTTTACTAACATCGGCGACAGGGCTCTGGGGTCCGTTCTTCGTACCTCGCTTACTACATCCAAGATCAAATGACACATCCAAGATCAAATCATCGCGCTAACTATGAGCTCGATATTCCGGTTCTCCGAACGCACCTGTTGTTGATGATTAGTATAGCTGGATGAAGTTATTTGAGATCACTGGGTGGCTTAAAAGGGGCTACGTATCGATAGTAGAAACATTGATCGGCAACGCTTTGATTGGTCGGCGAACATGACGAAGGAGCGCGCTCAGTATTTTTCTGCAGCAGAGCAAGAATTCTTGATTGAGGGATTTCAGGAGTTTCAGAGTGTATTTAAAACGCAAGGGAACACTGCAAAGGCTGGAAAAGCAAGGAGAGAGGGCTGGCAAAAGTAGTGAACACATTAAATGCGTTAATGCTGCCCATGTTACATGTTTTTTCCTTGATATGTTATTTTATTTATATTTTTATTTTTTTATACACTACCGTTCAAAAGTTTGGGGTCAGTAAGACTTGTAATAGTCTTTAAAGTAGTCCCTTATACTCATCAAGGCTGCATTTATTTGATTAAAAATACAGAAAAAACAGTAATATTGCAATATGTTTTTACAATATAAAATAATGTTTTTTTTTATTATTATTTTAACATACTTTAAAATAGAATTTATTCCTGTGATGAAAAGCTGAATTTTTATCAGCTGTTACTC
>NC_133363.1:35839424-35888991 GCF_049309525.1 Garra rufa
CGCTTACTACATCCAAGATCAGGGGTGTCAAACTCAATTTAGGGTGAGGGCCGGATGAGAAGAAATGTGACCATGTGCGGGCCGAATCTCCTTTTTTCATAGAATCTCCTTTCAAATCATAGTGCACCAAATTACAAATGAATTTGCAAAAAAATAAATAAATAAATAAAAGAAAACTAGAAATACACAATATTCTGTAAAACTGCATTAAATAAGTCCTCAGAAGAAACTGATCATTAACACTCGTATTCCTTTTTGGGAAAACAAAGTTGTCTAAGTAATGGCAAACAAAACCCTTTCCTCTGAACATTAATATTATTTGTCAGATACTTTTTAGTAATAAGAAATAACAAATGCTAAAGATTATGTGTACAGACAGTTACATTAAATATGAAGCTATATGCTACAATATAATTTACAAACTAGAAAAACACTTGACAATTAAAAAAAAACTGCCTTTAACATATTTAAGAACTCAAAAGCTTATATGTAAAAAATAATGGTTAATTCTAACGAAAAAAATACTTTGGATAGGAACAATAAGCAGGCACTAGAAATGAGAACTTTAACAAATAAACATCTAGAATGCATTTGTAATGCATTAGGTTTGACATACGCACATATACATGCGTACTGAGATGTGCAGATGAGCTCAAACGTCACTCGAATCCGCAGCTTCAAATAAATTATCCGCCCCTGTATATTTCTCTGATTTAGCTAACTGCACCCGATCTTCCTATTGCAGTTATTCTATTCTAATTCTAAGTTTTGCATGATGATATGATGAATGGATGGTTCATTTTAACAGCTGATCTGATCACACACACATATATACGCTTAATAACTCGTGCTTTTAAAACAAATCCACGCTGAAAAGAATAACGTTAACTGACATCTGGACGTGACTCTCCGCAATCTCTGATGAAATCGGTCAGGTTTTCTCTATATTAGAGCTGTTCTGAACTTACTATATGAACGCATACTGGATCCTTGGACTAAAAGGGGTTCACCAGTATAAGAAATTTCAGATGGTAAAATTCTGTCTCTTTTCATTTTTAAGGTATTATTTTAGTTGTAATGTACTGAATAAAATTAGTAATCAATAATAATTGTTATTTTACCACTCGCCTCCCGGACGGAGCGGGCAGGGTAACGTTAACGTAAACAGTGCATCAACATCAGCAACCAGCTACGTCGTTAACGTCAGTCCTCTCATCGAGTGTTACAGAGAAAGCAATGAATATCTTAACTTTGTCTTTCTGATGGTTCAAGTCTCTTGCAAGGTCCCCAATTCTTTCAGCCACTGTATTTCTTGACAAGCTAATACTGGCAAAAGCCTGTTTTTTTTCTCAGGACACACAAGCTCCGCTGCCTTTACCATACACGCGAGTGCTTGCCACACATCTCTTCAGTTAGCCGACGTCTTCGAAATTTGAATGCGCTTTAGAATGCGCGTGCGTGTTAGCGGTTCCTGCTGAAGCGCAATAGAAGCAAAATGAAATTATCAATAAAAAAATAAAAATGAATAAAACTAAAGACGATATTGCCGCGAATACTCGTACATAGACTTTATTTAATACTACAACTACTACTACTAATGATGATAATAAAAAAAGATTTAATATGAAATATTATTGTTCAAAGCATTCCGCGGGCCGTATTGGACGACTTAGTGGGCCGTACTCGGCCCGCGGGCCGCATGTTTGACACCCCTGTCCAAGATCAAATGACACATCCAAGATCAAATCATCGCGCTAACTATGAGCTCGCTATTCCGGTTCTCCGAACGCACCTGTTGTTGATGATTAGTTTAGCTGGATGAAGTTATTTGAGATCACTGGGTGGCTTAAAAGGGGCTACGTATCGATAGTAGAAACATTGATCGGCAACGCTTTGATTGGTCGGCGAACATGACGAAGGAGCGCGCTCAGTATTTTTCTGCAGCAGAGCAAGAATTCTTGATTGAGGGATTTCAGGAGTTTCAGAGTTTATTTAAAACGCAAGGGAACACTGCAAAGGCTGGAAAAGCAAGGAGAGAGGGCTGGCAAAAAGTAGTGAACACATTAAATGCGTTAATGCTGCCCATGTTACATGTTTTTTCCTTGATATGTTATTTTATTTATATTTTTATTTTTTTATACACTACCGTTCAAAAGTTTGGGGTCAGTAAGACTTGTAATAGTCTTTAAAGTAGTCCCTTATACTCATCAAGGCTGCATTTATTTGATTAAAAATACAGAAAAAACAGTAATATTGCAAAATGTTTTTACAATATAAAATAATGTTTTTTTATTATTATTTTAACATACTTTAAAATAGAATTTATTCCTGTGATGAAAAGCTGAATTTTTATCAGCTGTTACTCCAGTCTTAAGTGTCACATGATCCTTCAGAAATCATTCTAATATGCTGATTTATTATTAGAATGATCAATGTTGGATAATATCAACAGTTGTGCTGCCAAATATTTTTTGGAACCTGTGATATATATATATATATATATATATATATATATATATATAAAACAATGTAAATTATTTATTATTAACTTTTAATAATTTTTTAATTATTAACTTAATACATCCTTGGTGAATAAAAGTATTAATTTCTTAAAAAAAATAAAAAAAAATAAAAATAAAAATGTACTGACCCCAAACTTTTGAACGGTAGTATATATATATTGCAAGATACTTTTTTTTCCCCACGTGAGTCAGTCCGCGTCAGTTGTGCTCTTTAACCAATCAGATGTGACCTCGCCATTTCAACCAATCATAACCCGCCAGGAGCGCAGCCTAAATCCTGTTTACATGAAATAAACCTGCTCCAGAGCAGGTTTAAGCGAGATAGGGCCGATTGCAGAACAGCAGAACCATACGTCACAGCAGTCACACGGCAGCAGCGCCAAGGCAGCAGGCTCAGACGGTAGTGGGCGGAGTCTCCATCTGAGATCGAAAGTGGGTGAAAATAATGATCAACTTATAGACCTTTTTCCTGAGTAAACGATGAGCGCCGCCATTACGAATTCTAACGTCAGATTGAATGCTTTTCTGTTCCGGTCTCCATAGGAACCCATTCAAATAGCATCCATCTGTTTTTAATGTAGCTAACTTCCGCTGCTTCGTGTCATCTACACACTCATTAAAGTGAGGCACTGACAAATTACGGTCATTGCGACATTGCCAAGTGATGGCGCTATGGAGCCATGTGCTTTTTAAAAACATTTTAATAGGTTTAACATTAGTTTATTAGCTCGGAATATACCCTAATTTGACTAGAAACAATGCAGACCGGAAATGCAAAGCATTCTTTCAGTTAAGAGTCGGACTTACTTCCGCGTTCAGGAACAACGTCTATATTTTTCCATATATTTTTAAACAGTATAAACTGAGTACAAAGCTCAAACAAAAAACAAAACAAAACTTGAGCAATAGAATGTTTTTATTTAGTTAAACTATATTTTTTACCTAATCATTTCAGTATTAACCAATTTTTCATTGTACATAATACCATGTACTATACACTATACCCATCACAAACTGGATTTTCCAAAAAAAATATTACAAAATCAAACAAAACATATAGCACAGAAGGCACACATTTAACAACAATAATAACCACACATTACTCACCTAACTAAATTAGTTTAAACCTAAAATAAATCAAAACTCTTTAAACATGCAATTAATCCAGAGGCATGATTTGTTCACACACTCATTAAGGAAATGTCCATATCATCCTTAAATTCAAAGTGAAACATGAAGGGCTCTTTGGCCAGCAGACTCTCATCATTTGTTTCTGCCATTATAAAAGTTCATTATGTTGCTGCACATGAAATATAATGCGAATAACATTAAATAAATATATATTTTTATAAGGTTACACACTGATTATTTATAACTTAAAACCCCATTTTTCTACCCATCCGTTGGTCGCGCATATACGCCATGTTTGTAGTTTTTTACACTTTTTATGCGTATTTGTAGTTCTAATCAAATCCTCGTTCAACACTCAATGTGTTGTGGGCAATATAATAGCCGTTAGAGTGCGCATTAATCCGTACTTCGAATTCTAAAGGTAAATTGTAGTAGACCGTCCGGAAATCTTTGGAATACTTTCGAATACTATTTAGGACGGATATTTTGTGGGACCTGATTGGGCTGCAGCAGGAGACTCCGCCCACTACCGTCTGAGCCTGCTGCCGTGGCGCTGCTGCCGTGTGACTGCTGTGACGTATGGTTCTGCTGTTCTGCAATCAGTCATTATTGGTTTAAGCTTGCGCACCTGTTGCTATGACAGCAAGTCCCGGATGAGCTTCGAAGAACCGAGCGATCCAAGATCACGCAAAATCGTCAACAATCAAATCCAGCTAACTGAGTTAGCGAGGTACGAAGAATGAGCCCCTGAGCCGTGTGGCGGATGTTAGTAAACATATAGACCTTTTTCTGAACACGGAAGTAAGTCCGACTCTTAACTGAAAGAATGCTTTGCATTTCTGGTCTGCATTGTTTCTAGTCAAATTAGTGAATATTCCGAGCTAATAAACTAATGTTAAACCGATTAAAATGTTTTTAATGCTGCCTTCATGTGATATGGGAAAGATGATGCTTTCCACTTGTGAAGTGGAAATTACCAGTGTGTCGTGTTCAGGTGCTTTTGTTGTCGTAGTGAAGAGAAACATGGCGGACTCGGAATTTGTCCTCACATGCTATTTGGGTAAAAGTTTTAAAACGGCTATAAACTCCCTAATGCATCTGCTACAGGAAGATCAAAACGCAAACGATAAATGATAGGCTGTATATCTTATTGATCATGAATAGTATAGTTTTTTTAAAGACAATACTAACTAATGGTTCTGTTTTAGCTAGCCTATATAAGTTTTTATATAAGCCTATATAAGTATATATATATTTTATACAGCCTATATAAGTTTTTTTAACTTTTAACATCATGCAATGTTTACCATTCAGTATAGAGGGCAAATTCCAAATGGAAGTGCGCATCCCTACGCCCTACTCCCTCCGAAGGGCAGATCCCTTTGAAGTGAGTTCTTTTAAGGGAATAGGGCATTTCTGTCTCTTTTAACCGTTTGGAACTCCCTTGGCGAAGGGAATGACTGACGAAATGTTACCTTGACAACGCTGCGCAAACGTGATCACTAACGGAAATCACTTCCGTGAAGTGACCATGGAATGTTCCCTTCCCTAACGGCCTTCTGGAAGGGCCCTTCGTGAAGGGATTAAGTTGCTCACTTTCGTTTGGAACGTCCCTACAAATGGCATCCCCTTCTAGAAGTGCCCTTGAAGGGCGCAAAATAGCCGTTTGGAATTCGCCCAGTTTCGTTGCTGTCCGCCATGTTGAAAGGTCAAAGTTTATCCCATCTCGGCAACTCGGGTATCATAAAAAATTTCGAGCTTTCCAGTGGAAATTACAACGTGAGTGGGTGTTCATGTGCAATTTCGATGTCGGATTTTGGTATTTACCATAATTACGATAGCACATGAAGGCAGCATAAAAAGCACAAGGCTCCATAGCGCCATCACTTGGCAATGTCGCAATGACCGTCACTTGTCAGTGCCTCACTTTAATGAGTGTAGATGACATGAAGCAGCGGAAGGTAGCTACATTAAAAACAGATGGACGCTATTTGAATGAGTTCCTATGGAAACCGGAACAGAAAAGCATTCAATCTGACTTTAGAATTCGTAATGGCGGCGCTCATCGTTTACTCAGGAAAAAGGTCTATAAAACAGCTCATTTGCACTCAATGTAGTTCTTTAAAATGTTCTTCTATTTTTATTGTGTACAATCGCTGTTGTGTTTTTATTTAAATGCATTTAAAAGACGTTCAGTGATGTAGCCTATAGTTCGCAGACGGGGAGCTCCGAGCCGATCATGTCTGTATAACACACTTGCCCTTTCGGTTTGAAATAAAACAGCTCACAAACAACTGAATTTAGCTCTTGATGTGTTCTGATGGGTGGACTGGATTCAATCGCTGGAATATTTTAATTTTAAAGGCAGTATTTATTTTCATTTTCCACCGATTTCAGAGTGACAGTAGAAGCCTGGATTTTTTAAATCCTAACCGATTATGAAATCTGGTTGCAACGCACACACAAGGAGAATCTTTGCAGATTATTTTCCCTGAAATCTTAAACATGCACACACTACAAGATTTGAAAATCGTGGCGCATCCACTGATCTATAATAGAGAACATTTCTTTTATATTCATATTTTATTCATAGTCATTTATATAGATCAGTGGGCGCATCACACACTGCAAGATATTATAGCGGTATAAATTAAAAGCGGATATAAACAGGACCTAACTGAAAAGATCTCTGGGAAGGCTGGTAAGATGCACAAAAAAGATACTAACTTGTAAATTTGGAAGTGTTTTATTAGTAATTTACTGATTCATGTATCAGGTAACATCACTGAAAAAGACCATATGCCAGTCTCAACTATAATCGAGACCAACAAACATGCAGGTAAGAGTAGGAAAAAATATGATTTGACAAAAATCCAAAAGGATTCCAGAATGCAGATCCATGCACAGCTCATGAATGCAAATGGGAGAGAAGCAGAAATGGATTAGTTTATGTGTCCTATGTGATCGCCGACCAGTACTGTAAGTGACAGCGATCTCTGCTTTTGATATTATCTCATCAGTGTCACATGTTCTGTTTAATAGTTTCCTCCTGCCATAGTTCCAGATGAAATGAAAGTGATTAAACAAGGCTTACGGTCTTTTGACAAGGTTTCCTGCATTCGATTCGTACCACATGAAGGGCAGAGGGACTTTCTCCACATAAAATCTGATTCTGGATAAATCTCTGGATTTAGGGCTCATTTCTATCCCATTTCTGTGTATATAGTAAATGTGTTTCACAAAACATAAATATACAACCTGACTGCTGATGTGTTGTGTGTGATCCACAGTTGCTATTCATATGTGGGGCGCCCAGGTGGAGAACAAGTTGTTTCTCTAGAACGTCCTGGTTGTATCTATCGTAGTATTGTTCAGCACGAGCTCCTTCATGCTCTCGGGTTCCATCATGAACAGAACCGCAGCGACCGTGACGAACACGTCGAAATCCTTTTCGAGAACATCATACCTGGTATTTTTCTTTAGACAACTCCTGTGAGAGTTTGGGAAATATTTAAATTTTACGTTTTAAATTAAAAAAAAAAATAGTGTCACATTTAATCGCAATAATTAATAATCATTGCAGTCTAGATTAAATTTAGTGTGTATTTACCAGGTTTACATTAATATTGCTTTTAATACTTTTCTGTGCACTGTAACAGAAGAGGAGGACATTTTTTAGAAAATTGACACCAATAATCTGGAAACCCCTTATGACTATAACTCTGTCATGCACTATTCAAGGTAAGTGTTCTTGTAGTTCATTGCAAAAAGTTTTTTTTGTATGCTAAAAACTAATTATCTGAGTTTGTTGTTTCTTCTTTATGTGTTTTTTTTAGCTACGCTTTCTCAAAGAACAATGAGCCAACCATTATTCCCATTCCTGATAGGAACGTTGTGATTGGTGAAGCTGAAAAAATGAGCTCCAATGACATCCTGCGGATTAAAAGACTGTACTGCCGTATGTTAAGTCTTTAATCTTATTTGAATTACAGCATTTGTTATTCTCTGCTGAAAACACCGTCATAGACCACCAAGAATTTACATGCAGTTATAGAGTGTTTTATGCAGTTTAGAAGGTGGGTTGCCATACAAATGCTGTTCACTAGCTATACTTACCTGGTCTACCAGAATGGATTTTTTTTCTTTCTATTTATTATTATTATTACTACACTGTAAAAAAAAAAAAAAACACACACACAATTAGTTCAGTAAACTTAAAATAATTTGTTACCCTGCTGCCTTAAAATTTTAAGTCCATTTACAACCCTAGGATTTGCCCCTAGAATGAAATGCTCTGTTATTACCTTATTTGCAAGGCTCGTGAATATTAATGATGAGCTCTGCTCTGATTGGCTGTTTCACAAAGCTGCTCATCTCAATAGCTCACACATGGAGGAAATATATATTTAATTACGGAGCTCTAGCCGCTTTTAATATGCGGTTTATTGAATCTGCCGTTTTGAATCTGCGACATTTTACTCTCACTATTGTGATCGCATGTGCTCTGTGTAACGTTATACTGCAGCAACAGTGCTTACCACACAAGTTTTAATGCTTGTGATGCTCGGGATCTGTAAATCATTCGCCATCATCAGTGCAGTCATCTCTCCGTTTATGTGGTAAATGCAATGTAACAGGCTAACGCTAGCATTAAGCTAACTATGTCCCTTCAGTGGCTCGGCTTATTTTACTGATGTACTGACGTTACTGATGATCGGGCTATGCAAATGTTGGAGGCGTAACTATTAACGTCCGTGACTATTGCGTAATAGTCGGTGTTATGTTGGAATTGACCTATTTTCCAGTGGCCAAACACCAGAATTATATAAGGAGGAAATGGTGCTGTTTGAGACTCATGGTATGTCATGTCCATGTACTGAACTGTTGTTATTCAACTATGCCAAGGTAAGCACCTTTAAGTTCAGTCAGCTCGAATAAGTTTATTCAACTTGAAATGTTAAGTTGTACTAAGGGACAACTTAGATATTTAAGTTGACTTAACCAAAAATTGGTTTGTTACACTTAAAAGCTGGGTAAGTTACCTGGCTGCCTTAAGATTTTGTAACTTAGTACAACTTAACATTTTAAGTTGACTAAACCTTTTTGAGTAGACTGAACTTAAAATTTTAAGGCAGCCAACAAATTATGTTAAGTTGACTCAACGAATAGTTTTTACAGTGTATTATTATCATTGTTTGCCCAGACTAAATTAGTCAAGTAGGCTGGCGGTCTTTACAGTAGATTTTATAATATTTAATTCTTATAAAGGATGTCTTTTATGACAGAGTTCATCTTTTTTTTTCTGCCTTCCTTTTTAAAAAAAATACATCACAGTTTCAAAAGATTTTGTGCATTTTAAAATCAGACACCTCTCCAAATATAAATGGGAAAGATAGTACTGTGTTCCAGTGTCAGAAGCTTGCAACAAACCAACAAAAGAAGCAAACAGTGTTATCTCAAAATGTTCTTTGAAATGAGATGTTGCTCAAAAAAAAAATACAGCACCTCTATGATTGATGGCTTCTGTGGCAGATTTATTGTTGTTTTTTAACTAACCTATATTTTATAACAGCTTTTTATCTTTTTTGCCTTTTGATAATACTTTTGCAGAAGTAAAACTGGTCTATGCAATCAAGTGTGTTCTTGATATTAATATCACTAGATCATGCATATAAGTAAGAACCAAGCACTACATCCATAGTACTGTATGCACATCAGTAAATGTCCTTAATACAAAGAGAAATACTTCACTTTCCAAAAAAGTAAAAAAATCTTTATCACATTTAGTAAATAAATACCAACATAAATGAAAAAAATCTGCATTAGATGGTCCTCTTGATGTTGCATACATTTAACAGGCTGGAAGCAATTCATGTTTTTATACATACAGATTTTTCCAAAAGAGTGACTAAAAATATTTTAGTTAAAAATAATCGTTTACTGTTTTTGGAAAGCTTTAAAAAAAATCAAATGTTGAGTTGATTTTCTTCTGAGAAATGAAATACATTATTTGTAGAGCCTAATCATTAACTTATAGACTGAATCCTTTTATTAGGCATTGAAGTAAGTATAGGTAATGATTATTACCTCTGGGCCATTTTCATTTAACCTTACTAATTGTAACAGATAAGGAATGAATAACAAACAAATGTTAATGTATTATGAACAAGCAATTAAAATAATTTACAATTAGTTGATAAAATATGTTTAAATGCAGCAGAAAGCATATACCTGTACACATTTTATTGAAACACAACATTATACAATTCACAACTTTGAATTATCCTTTAACCCCTTAACTGTCACCCCCATTTTTTAAAATAGGCATGAAAGTGCACTATCCAAACTTCAATTGTTGTAATTCATGAACACTTTGGAATACAGATCTAAGGTTGGTCTCTTTTTAAAGAAGACAATCGGCAGATTATTGCAGAAGTGGAATTTTTTCAAAAAAATTAAGTATCAACAAATTATAGTAGTTTAAATTTACTGTAAACAAAATGCACTGTACAATTTTTATTATATTTATATAAAATACATATTTTACATAACAGGTTTTATCTTAAATTTGATATCAAATTGAAGCCTCACATCTAAATAAGTTATGTTCCAAATTTGAAGTTGATATGAAAAAAATTAAGGTCCCTGTCAAAGTTTGTTTAGGGCGTTATACCACAAACAGCCACCGGGTGCCATACAAATGCCATTTATATTTTTTCTGTCACAAAAGTCTAAATTTTTCTGAAAATTTTTATTCAATCACAAAATAACCACCAAATATGCAATCCTGAGACACAGACCTTTTCAATGATATGTTTTTTGTCAAGATTGTAAAAAGTTGTGATTCTAAAAGACCGTAATGCATTTTGTAATATGACACCGCTAAGGGGGAGGAGACCGCCAAATGATTTTAAAGTAACATTTCCATGGTAACGCAATGTCCAATTTCAAAATGGTTTTCACTGGATGATTCTTCAGCTTCTAAGCTTTCAAATGATATATAATTTATGATGGTCACTAAAAAATTTGATAGAGAAAAAGGACAACGGAAAAAAGAGCGCCAAGCGTCCCACAGGTGGGACGGTGACAGTTAAGGGGTTAAGTATATAAAGTACATTTTTAAAATCAAGTATTGATAAAACATTGGGCTGATATGCTTATGCATGGGTGAGACAACAGGATTCTAGATATCTGAGCTACAACATCTAAACCAATGGATGATTCATTTCAAGTAAGAAAATGAATAGGAAATCTAACACAAGTAAGGATGACAGGACACTTAATGAAGTAAAAACTCTTACTGTTTCTGATTCATCTGCGTGTGAAGGCACCATGCTGTGACAGGGAAAATCACACCTGTTCATAATTGAACATTGAAGGTTACAAAAGACTGAACTCACTGACTAAAGAAAAAACCTCACATGTTTATCACTGTTTTTCTCAAACATTTCAAAGATAATGTTTCTGTTCATATCAGCATGTACTGTTTTGAGCATTTCTCACCTCTGAACATGTGGCCACCGCTAGAATTCAGGACTCATAAATAGCTGTGGTCACAATTTTGAAAAAAATGTCAGGTATTTTTATATTACTGTATTTGCATGACCCAGATTTGAGCTGATAACTACCTATTTAAGTTTAAGCACAGATTTAATTAAAAAAAAGTTTGTTAGAAAAAGTGATTGTTAACTGCTGTTGGTAGTTTTGTTTGCAGATTTGACTTTTGTGGCATCTTAGAACCAGTGCAAAATCAAGTGAGTGTGAACTGATCAACTATAATAATAATAATACCATTACTTAAATTTAATGTTGTATGGCAAACTGTTTTCTATATGGTGGACAGAATATAAAATTATAATATCTTCATGGTAATTGTTACTAGTTTATATTAAATGGTTAATCAGCTTTTAAAATAAAAAATACACAATTGTTTTAAGAAGGGACCAAATACAAATAACCAATCTGTTCTGATGTTTTCATCAGAGTTGTTTATGCATGTTCCAATGAAGGAAATTTCACACCTGTTCTTTTTCAAACAAACAATCTTAACTCTTTTGCCCATATCTGTAAAGAGCATTCTGATATAAACTCTCACCAGAGTATAAAACGTGTTGCTCTACGAATCTTGTGGGACTGAGGTGAAAATAGCGGTATGTTTGAGGTGTCTATTCAACCTGATTCATGCAGTTGCTAGATTGTTTGAATTGAGTAGGAAATAAGGAAAGACGTATATTTTTAATGGAAGCTCAAATAAGTTGTGTACCATTTGATCTGCTTATGGTTATGGGTAATGACAAAATGATTGAATATTGTGTACAGTATCTGTAAATTCTGTCTTAACAAACTGCTGTGCCTTGGTTTTCATTATAGGTCTTTGGCTGCCATGTTTGTGACCAAGGTTACTTTTGGCCTGTTGGCCTTGCTGGTTTTCTCAGCTGAGGGAAAGGTAAAATTTTCATATATACATACTATATACATACACACATATATCACAAGTTTCCAAATGATGCATGCAATTGACCCTTCGCAGGGAGTTTGATTGACAGGTGTTCTGACCAATCATAACAGAATCTGCCCTTTTTGTCCCAGGCAGAATAGGTATAGACATTTTTCCATGTCTAAAACACGATACACTACTAGTCAAAAGTTTTTGACAGTACGGTTTTTAATGTTTTTTAAAGAAGTCTCTTCTGCTCATTAAGCCTGCATTTATTTGATGCAAATTTTGAAATATTTTACTACTTAAAATAACTGTTTTCTTTAATATATTTTAAAATTTAATTTATTCCTGTGATCAAAACTAAATATTCAGCATCATTACTCCAGTGTTCAGTGTCACATGATCCTTCAGAAATCATTCTATTTGCTAATTTGAATAGAAAGATCCAAAGATCAGCATTTATCTAAAATAAAAAGCTTTTGTAACATTATTCTACTCATTGTCTTCTCGTACTCATTAATTTCTACTCAGCTGTTTTTAACATAATAATAATAATAAATGTTTTTTGAGCAGCAAATCAGAATACTAGAATGATTTCTGAAGGATCATATGACTGGAGTAATAATGCTAAAAATGAAGCTTTGAAATCACAGGAATAAATTACATTTTAAAATATATTCAAATAAAAAAACAGATCCTACTGCTCAAAAACTTTTGACTGGTAGTGTACCTTGTGATGTTCGTTCATGTTTATTTTATAATAGAACTAGTAAAGAGGAAGAGATGATCGTTTACTTGCCGCTTGAAATGAGGTGCTTAAACAATCTGTCACATCTGTCGCGATCTGTGACATAAAAGTGTGACATTTTTTTTTACTGTTTGAATTTCTTAAATGACAACATTTGAAAACTGAGACTTTGTTTTATACCTAAAGTAACCTGCTCTGTCTTATCTGTCAGCGTGTTGTCAAATTCCTCTTTTTTGAGAACATGAATTGCTTGTTGGACGTAACAACAGTAAGGGGGAACGGGTCTTTGCAAATGGTCAATTGTTTTATATACTAACTCATGTAATATTGAAAAATATAATATGACAGCTTTGATGTCATATAATGTTTCACTGTTTCTTTTCCATGTCCATTTTGTGTGTGGTGTTCTGGCATAACTCACATATAGCCCAGTAAGTCAAATACTTCAGCAGCTCTGACTGTACATAATTGTGAAGGCCTTTGAGATGAAACATTAAACAATTTAGCAAAGGCCGACAGTTTCTGCATGATGAATTGATTGAAGTAATGGTTCATTAGTGGACGTGTTGATGTGTTTTTATAAAAGTTGTTGAGGACAAGTCTCAGCTGTCTGTGTCTGAACTGCTGCACAGAGCCAATAGAGGCATCGGTATGTATTCACCATACTCACCAATACACATCAATATGTAGCAAATCTTTACTAAAAGGTCCCAAATGAACTGTTTATGTGTTAGTTCCTGGACCTGATGAGCCCAAGCTAATGGATGACATTGCTATAAATGATAAAAATGCTGATCCATGCACCTCCTACGGATGCCTCTGGCCCAAAGACAGTGATGGCAAGGTTTATATACCTTACGTCATCGCTAACAGCTACTGTAAGTCACTATTATGATTTATGTTTTTACTTAAGGTTTTACTTAGTAGGTCAAATTCTCTATCCTTGTTAAAGTCATGAAAGTACCTCATGCATTTTGCTGAGGCTTAATGAAAAGATGAACCTTTCCATAGCAACCTCTGACCTTTGCCCTTTCAGCCCCAAATGAGGTGGATATCATCCAGCGCGGTCTGGACTCTTTCTCCCTCAGCACCTGCATTCGCTTCTTTCCCCGCAGCAGTGAGAGAGACTTTGTCAGCATTGAATCTCGCAGTGGGTACATAACACAATCAAAACCAAAATCAGAAAAACATCACAAACAAACAGAGAATTAGTTTCAAGACGAAACACAGAAGTCAAAATTAAGGTTTGCATCAGCATCATGGGACTACAAACAAACATGTTTAAAATAAGAATCAGAGGGAAAAGCAGCGGATCAAGATGATGAAGGTAATATTCAGAGATGGGTCAAAAATGAAAATGTAATGGATTTCTGTCTTATAGATGCTACTCATACGTTGGTCGTCAGGGTTATGGCCAGACCGTGTCCCTAGAACGTGGTGGCTGTGTTTACCACAACATTGTGCAGCATGAGCTTCTCCACGCTCTTGGCTTCAACCATGAACAGACCCGTAACGACCGCGACAATCACATCCAAGTCGTCTGGGAGAACATCATGGATGGTACGTTGTTAACTACAAATCCATTTTTGAAGAATACTTATAAAGATTAGTGAGAGATTAGTACATCATTGAAGGTACAGTACATGTTAAAAGAAGCATACATGTTAGGTGATTTAGTTAAGTTTGTTAGTACAAAAACAGATCTCTGCAATCACCAGTAAATGTTTTGTTTGCTCATCAGACATGAAGTACAACTTTGACAAAATCGACACCCTAAACCAGGGAACTCCCTATGACTACAGCTCTGTGATGCAGTACGAGAGGTGAGTGAGCTTTCAGGATAAAGGAGATGTGGTTTCTCGGTGTCTGACTTTGTCATCTAACTGCATCTGTCACTTGCTCTGTCAGATATGCTTTCTCTAAGAATGGCCTCCCCACTATGATTCCCATTCCTGACAATAATGTTGAGCTGGGCACATCCACTGAGATGAGCCAGAATGACATTATCAGAATCAACAGGCTGTACCAGTGCTGTGAGTAACAACACTCATACTATATGAGTTCATGAGAACTCATACAATTCTTAGAAATAGGACAACAAAATACATTACATTTGGTGAAAGTTTGTAGAACTAAGTGGCGTGTACAGACCTCTGGAGGGGCAGGAGCGAAATGACATTATGAGGGCACAATAGCGGAGCAGGGGCGGTGGTTCCTCAGCAGATATCAGACCAGGGGCACCTACACTGGACAGAAAGGGCACTTTAGTGATGGACCTCAAATGGGCTACAAAACTGAATGAATAAGCTTTCCATTGATGTATGGTTTGTTAAGATGGACAATATTTGTCAGAGATACAACTATTTGAAAATCTGGAATCTGAGGGTGCAAAAAAATCGAAATATTGAGAAAATCGCTTTTAAAGTTGTCCAAATGAAGTTCTTAGCAATGCATATTACTAATCGAAAATTAAGTTTTGATATATTTACAGTAGAAAATGTACAAAATAATTTAATGGAACGTGATCTTTACTTAATATCCCAATGATTTTTGGCATAAAAGAAAAATCGATCATTTTGACCCATACAATGTATTTTTGGCTATTGCTACAAATATACCCTGGCTACTTAAGATTGGTTTTGTGTTCCAGGGTGACAAATATGGTTTTCTCTTTCACAGGAACAACAGATCATGCCTTCAGCATCCAGACATGCAGCCTAAACTACAACAAAAGTTGACTCAAGTATCAGGGATGGTGTTGAATTTTGAACGTAACTTGAATCACCAATAAATTTTCAATCAGTTGATTTTTCTCTAGCCTGACTGACTTATTAATTATAAACCAGTGTGAATACCATTTGAACCAGTAATACATATTGCCTTCTATCATTTGCTATTTTAAATTTAACAATGTAAAGAAAACATGAATTTATAGTAATAGTTATCTTTTACTGAATTGATGTGAGAACAAATTGTTTCCTGCAAGTTCAGCAGGCCTACCATACTCCTATATCAAAAACACTGAATTAAATTTTGGAGCTGTTGGGTCACATTTGTTGCGAAATGTCATGCTTACATCATGTCTGTAAACACAGAAAGCGGGTAGTGTTGTTGTGTAAAATTCGAACAAACTGTTCTCATTCTCAACCCTTCTTTGCCATCTGTGGAATCGCATACTGTAATAAAGAAACCTCAAACAACTGCTGTTGCACAAAATATCTTATCACACCAACAGCATGATTTCAAAAGTAATTTTGTTCAATGAACAAGTAATTAATATTGAGCAATTAACTCAATAGCTTTTAAAAATATTAAAGTGGGGTGACAATTTTGAGAATTTCTATAATTTTTTATATATTTCCCAAATTAGATTTAAGTCAACATGTATGTTTGTAACAACCAAATTCTATTAAAGGAATGGCATTTTATCATCTGATGTTTAAAAAACAAATATAGTATTTGCTAAAATAGCTATAGTGCCTTGCAAAAATATTCATACCCCTTCATTTTTTTTTTTTTTTCCTTTTGTTATGTTGCTGGCTTATGTAAAAAAAATTAACCTCATCAATCTACACTTCATGCACCATAGAGTCTGGCAGACTTTTTTTTGGTTTCTCCAGAAATGTTTGATTGGGTTCATGCCCAGGCTCTGACTGGGCCACTTAAGTACATTCACAGAGTTGTCTATGAGCCACTCTTGCTGTGTGCTTAGGGTCATTGTCCTGTTGGAAATGAAACCTTCTGTCCAGTCTAAGGTTCTCTATGCTCTGGACTAGGTTTTCATTAAGGCAATATTCTCAATATTTTGGGGCACTGAGCTTTCCTTTTTCTCTGACAAGTCCTTTAATCCCTGCCTCTGAAGAACAGCCCAACAGCATGAGGCTGCTACCAGCACACTTTCTTTTGGGTGATAGTAAAGTGTCTTTACTCTGCAGGTGATAAGCAGTGCCTGGTTTCCTTCGAACAACCAATTGCTTAGTTTGGCCAGGAGGCCAGCTCTAGGAAGAGTCCTGGTTGTTTCAAACTTCTTACATTAAGGTTAACAGAGACTACATGCTTCTGTGAACCTTCAATGCAGCAGAATTTTTTCTGAACTCTTCCCCAGATGTGTGGCTTGATGCAGTCATGTCTCTGAGCTCTACAGGTGCTTTTTTTACCTCAGGGCTTGGTTTTTGCTCTGATATGCATGTTCAGCTGTTAGACCTTTTATTAAGACATGTGTGCCTTTCCAAATCATACCCACTCAATTCAATTTGCCACAGGTTAACTTCACTCAAAGTGTAGTAACACTGCAAGCAATGTGAATGCTCCTGAGCTAAATTGTCCTAGATAAGGTTATGCATACTTATGCAATAGAATCATTTAGGCTTTTAAATTTAATAAATTTGTAAAGATGTTAAAAACCTGTTTTTTGCTTTGCCATTATGTTGTATAGAGTGTAGACTGATGTGATTCACATAAAAAATGTGAAAAATATAAGGGGTATGAACACTTTCTCAAGGCACTGTAGATTCTGTATTTTTGCTGAAGTCATGAAAGTGAATTGAATTGGACATGATGATTAGTGGCTCAAACATGTACATACCAAACATGTACGGTGATAATGTTCTCACTGTTTCATCAGGTTTGTGTGTGACATGTGTTCCTATATGAACCAACAAGTGAGGGAATTTCACACCTGTTCTTTTTCAAACAATGTGTCAGCATGTCTACTGTACTTCTGGCCATATCAGTAAAGATTGTATAGATACAGTCTAGGTATAAAACCTTCTTGTGGCAGCCGTGTTCCACTGGCTTTGGAACTCTAAGGTAAGAGAACTGGTATGTTTCCCTCTGTCTGTTCAACGTCATTTCTATTTTACAATGTTAAACTGTAACAATGTTTGAGAACTTACAGTATGTGATTCTAATGTATGTCTAAAATGTATTGTCTCCCATTTGATCAGATTTTTACATTGTGTCCTCCTTATGGATCTGTAGTATTACAGTTACACACAGAATTGTTGAATATCATTGTAATGGTGACATATTATAATATGAGCCCTGTGATGGACTGGCCAGGTCCCCAGGGTGTTTTCCTGCCTTTGCCCAGTGACCATATTCAGAATAAGAGGGTAGAAAATGGATAGATATTATGAAATGTTGATATTAGTAATATTAGTAAAAGAGCTGAAACTGACCTTCATTTGAGGCATTTTGCCTAAACAGCTGTGCCCTTGTTCTTTCTGCAGGTTTTTGGACGCCATGTTTGTGACCAAGGTGACTTTTGGCCTCTTGGCCCTGCTCCTCGTCTTCTCTGTTAGAGCTGAGAAGATGGTAAGACACACACACACACACACACACACACACACACACACACACACACACACACACACACTTATATCAGTAGGTTGTAAATGATGCATGCAAAAACATTGCTTTATGCATTATGCATGCACCTCTCTGATGCTAATAAATGTTATAATTAAGAATGTAAAATGATGAGTTTGACTTGAGGTAATGTTTCTTTTCCATGTTCATTTTGTGTGTGGTGTTTTGGCATAACTCACTTGCAGCCTGGTAAGTCAAATACTTTTAAAATGAAACATTAAACAATTTAGCAACAGATGAGAGTTTCTGCATCATGAACTGATTGAAGTAATGGTTCATTAGTGAACGTGTTGATGTGTTTTTATAATAGTTGTTGAGGACAAGTCTGCTCAGCTGTCCGTGTCTGAACTGCTACACAGAGCCAACAGAGGCATCGGTACGTACTCACACCATACACACATCAATATATTGCAACTCTTTACTAAACAGTCCCAAATGAACTGTTTATGTGCTAGTTCCTGAAGCTGATGAGCCCAAGCTAATGGATGACATTGCTGTGAATGAGAAAAATGCTGATCCCTGCACCTCCTACGGCTGCCTCTGGCCCAAATACAGCGACGGCAATATTTACGTGCCTTACGTCATCGCTAACCACTATTGTAAGTCACTAGTATTATAATTTATGCTTTTATTCAGAGCCCGAAAAGGACTCTCAACTGTTCCTGATTTTAGAGCAGAGCCTTACTCTCAAGTCTTATAATCAGTGCGAAAGCATGTTAGTTTGAAACAAAGAAAATATTTCCATAGCAACCTCTAACCTTTGCCCTTTCAGCCTCCCGTGAGCTGGAGATCATCAAGCGCGGTCTGGACTCTTTCTCCTACAGCACCTGCATTCGCTTCTTCCCCCGCAGCAATGAGAGAGACTACATCAGCATTGAATCTCGCAGTGGGTATGTAAGAGAAACGTACCAGGGAATAGATTATAGTGAAAGTCAGACTGAACATTTCACATTATTATTATTATATTAAATTTTAAATTAAATTTTAGAATGATGACAGTGAAAAGGATACTTATCTGTGATCAAGAGATGAATTTTAATGTCTTACAGATGCTACTCCTACGTTGGTCGTCAGGGTTATGCCCAGACCGTGTCTCTGGCTCGTAATGGCTGCCTTTACCACAGCACTGTGCAGCATGAGCTTCTCCACGCTCTTGGCTTCAACCATGAACAGACCCGTAACGACCGTGACAATCACATCCAGGTTGTCTGGGAGAACATCATTGATGGTACATTGTTAACCTCAAATCCATTTTTGAAGAATACTTTTGTGCACACCTACTAGACTAAATGTCTTGTTTGTTTATCAGACATGAAGTACAACTTCAACAAAATCAACACTCTAAACCAGGGAACTCCCTATGACTACAACTCTGTGATGCAGTATGAGAGGTGAGTAAGCCTTCAGGAGATGTGGTTTCTCTGTGTCTCACTTTGTTATCTAACCGCATCTGTCACTTGCTCTGTCAGATACGCTTTCTCTAAGAATGGCCTCCCCACTATGATTCCCATTCCCAACAATAATGCTGCTCTGGGCACATCCACTGAAATGAGCCAGAATGACATTATCAGAATCAACAGGCTCTACCAGTGCTGTGAGTGACACATTTCTGTCTAGAAACGAAACCACTATTTAGCGATGGATGTATAGATGAGTGATTGCATACATTATCATTGCATTGTCTAGTAATTCTGAGATGATATATTACACAAAATTGTTTTTACTAATGTGCATATTACTTTCATGTATTTATGTATACTTTTTATACTTTTAGCACAAAAATAAGCAAGGGGAATTTTAAATTGACATTTGGTGATTTCCCTATCCTTTAGGAGCAGTGGAAATGCAGACATGCAGCACAGAAAAAACTATTCACTGAAGATCCAACGTCTCACTGATGTTGACCACTGTGCTGAAGTAGCATTATTCTATCAGATGTATTAAGCAAAATAATACACCAAATACATTTTCAAAGAAAAAGAATTTGAGTGAGTTTCTGTGAAGAAATGCATCATTTGTTTTTAATAGTCAAATATATTTAATAATAAATATAATAATTTACATTTAATATCAGTTTAATTTAATAATAACCCCCACACACACACTTTACACCCTGGATCAGTGATTATAATTATTAATGACTGATTTGATATGGGGTGTTTTGATTGCAGAATGTAGTAGCCTAATGTAATGTAATTAATTAAAAAACTGTACATATCTGTATATCCCTAATTTGAACTAAATGGTAGAGTGGGGGAACATGCCCCCTACTGTTTTTTTCCAAAATAACCACAAGATAAAGCCAAGATAAATTTTTATTGTAACTATGGACTATGTTGACAAGAGAGCTTATGGTGACGTATCTGAGAGAAAACTAATTTTTAAGTAAATTATCACATTTTCGGCAGTAAGAAAAAGTGTTTTAAAACTAATCACAGTTATATATGGTATGAGAACAGTGGGGCCTGTAGATAGGGAATATGTGTTATTTAATAAAAATATAATATATTTTCAGAATGACAGATTTTTTTAAACATAGTCTGTGGGGTAAAACGCCCCCAATAAACATGGCTTAATTACTGTAGTTACTATGTTCTAATCATCAAATCCTTTGTTTTTCCATCAAATGTATTTTAACTAGTTTGTTGAATAAAAATATTTGAACTTTATTTTGAAAAAAAATACCTCAAGTTAGCATCAGTTAACTAGTTAGCAAGGTACTTTTAACACCAGTAATTCCTTAATACGACTACTCCCCAGATTTAAAACTCACTGGTTGATGTTTATATTGTCCTATCAATGTTTTTCGATATTTAAATGAGCAGAGACAAAGAAAAGTAAGATTTCTCACAATACTATTAGATACTGCACGCTCAGGCTGTTCTAACAGCGGTCTCACTTGCTATTTAATCACCGAATCGCTTTTAGTATTCAGCTTTGTAGAAAATACTTTTTCTAAATGCTTATACTTTTTCTAAATACTTTTAAATTTGTGTTTTGGATGTTCTGTGCTTATGAGAAGACGAAATGTTCTGTGCTTATGAAAAGACAAAGTGTACACTATGTAACAGAATCTGTTTAGTAAAATGTGTGTGTGTAGTTGCGAACTCTCTACATTTATGTCATTTCTGAGAAACCTTTGTTTACAGGCACGTAGGAGAAAAGAAGCCCTGCAAAAGTAGTAGCAATTTGAAGGTCACTTTAGACTAGGGTGACCATATTCTGAGAATCCAAAAAGAGGACACCCTCCCCAGGATGCACCCCCCCCCCCCCAATAATAGAAATCACACATTTATTTAAATTCTTAGACACATACTGCCCTCCAAAGGCAAAGTGCAGTAACTACGCATTTGGTCAAAATTCAGGCTTAAAATGGACTTTATGAAAACTGTTTTGTCTTGTGGCAAAGTCTCCTGATCAATTTTGTCCCAAAGAAACGAGAGTGTTTCCGAGAAACAAGAGTGTCAACATGTTTGACTAGCTGGCCTAAAAACTTTAAAAGGCATTTTTCTCTGTTTCAGTGTTGGTGTAGTTACTGCACTTTGCCTTTGGATGGCAGCATAGGTGCAGATGGTGCACAATGCTTCCCATTTATCACGACCACGAATGAACATCGGGTATTTTTTTTTTTTTTTGCAATTCGTCTGTGAAACTAGTAAACTACATTTGCGTTTTGGCATGTTAGTGACACACAGCACTTGCAGCGCAGCTCCACCTTTGTTTTGTTTTGACAACTGGGTCTTTCACGTCATCAGACAGGTACCTCAGAATAATGCCGGTGGGCAGTGGCTGCATTTAAAGTGTTCAATTAATGACGGTCAGTGAAAATGAGGTAAAAAAAACTGACATTTTATGATATTTTACAAAATCCCCCCGGACATAATTTTATAGCCAAAAAGGAGGACATGTCCGGGTAAAAGAGGACGTATGGTCACCCTACTTTAGACTAGACTTTTGGTCACTCTAAGAAGAAGAATGGGATGGGGCTGTATTTTCTTTTCTGTGCAGGAGCGGTTGGCGATAACAGGCCCTGATTGGAGGAGAATGGTCGAACGATATCAGGAGGAGAGACCTGCAGATCAAGAATATAAATACTTGCATTTAGTTTTGTGAGACATTCTGGACTGCCCAGATGTCAGATTTGATATTGGCTGTTCTGTAATCCTGAGCTCAGCACTCTTTGACTTTACCATTAAATTTGAATTTAACTTTGATTTTAACGCGGACTCGAACTGTTTTATTTAAAGGGCGAATAAACGGACTGGGGGGAAGTAGGTATTTTTAGAATACCGGCAACTTCCAACAGCTTCTAAACTCTTTCTGTGTGTAGTCGTGATAAAAGATTTTCAATGAATTCCCAGTGTTTGACGTAAATCGACGTCCGCGTGACTTATGTGGCGAAAATCTGCTGAGCCGAAGCCTTCGCCTTTCGCGCTTTCGGGAATCACTCAGCTTTCACCTGTACATTTTCTGCTTCACGTTCGATTTTTTTGTAAGTGTTTAACTGGGTGTTAAAAGTGTCCACTGCATTTAACGCGTAAAAGTAAAGTGAAATTAAAATAGCTGTGGGATTTTGGCATGGGTATTTTAATGTAAATTCTACTGACTAAAAATGGCTTGTGCTGAATAACAACAGAAGTCATGCCTTGGTACAGTTCATCAGCGGCTGTTAGGCTGTTTGTTATCGCCAAACCCACATAGAATCCACATTTTCTGAACTGATTTTGTCGAAAAATCTGGAATTCTGCAGAATTTATTTAAACATAGTAAAATATGTTATGTAAAGAGTACTAGTACACTCTTTTTAATACATTTTGCTAAAATATTGAATTCATTGCTGATAAGATGGGCTTTAAATCCTGCCGAATAAACAGGCATTACAACGATACAAAACTGGTTGAAAGTCGATGGCCTTGTTTTTTAGCTTTTGTGTTGTGAACACAAATTACATGTGGGCCTAGTACAGTACAGCACTTCTTTAAAACATTAATGTTCTTTAAAACATTGTTTGCAATGTGTTGTATTATAGCTGTGATTTATATCCTTTAGTCGTCACTTTAATATGACTTCTTATAACTGATCTATGCTGACCTTTGCCCTTATAGCCTCCTCTAAAGATCATCCAGCGGGATCTGGACTTCCTTTATTCCATGTTCCATATCTGTGTTTTCAAGCCCTGCACCACTAAAAGAGAAGATGTCAGCTTTGAGTCCCACAGCTCTATACTGCGTGAGCCACTTTTGAACCAACAGACAACTGTATCTGTGTCACCTGGAAGAGCATCAAAGAAGGTACATATTCCTCTTACTACGAGCTACCTATTGTTTCTTTTAATATGTAACCTTGGAACACAAAACCAGTCTTAAGACAGGACAATATTTAACTATTTGAAAATCTGGAATCTCTGGGTGCAAAAAAATCAAAACATTGTGAAAATCATCTTTAAAGTTATCCAAATTACATTCTTAGCAATGCATAGTGCTAATCAAAAATTAAGTTTTATTATATTTACTGCTGGAAATTTACAAAATGTTTTCATGGCACATGATCTTTACTTAATATCCTAATGATTTTTGGCATAAAATTAAAATCGATCATTTTTCACCCATATAATTTATTTTTGGCTATTGCTACAAATATAGCTGTGCTACTTAACAAACCTTACATCAATTTATTTATTTTATTCATTCATTTATTCAGCATGATGTATAAATCTCAATTTAAAAAAATAACCCTTATGTCTGGTTTTGTGGCCCAGGTTCACAGTAGTAATAGATGTAACTAGGCACGATTTTCTAAAGTATTATTTTATTTCATAAATCACCAAATTTAATTATTTCTATATATTCAGACAAGGTGTGGTGTGATCTTTCCATCAGAGAGCATTTGACATTTGAGCACAATTATTACATCCATTTTCTTTTTTTCTTTTTTTAAACAAACCTTACTGACACTGATTCCTGTCCCTTCGTTGACACCCTGTGGATTGGTTTGCCATTTTCCCAGCAAGATCTTAGTTTGATCTGACAGCATTTTCATGTAGTCAACAAAAATATGCTCCAATACACAGTTCTTATATGTAAAATAATGAGCCATCTTGTCACTGCTTACAC
Source organism: Garra rufa (assembly GCF_049309525.1). NCBI lineage: Eukaryota > Metazoa > Chordata > Actinopteri > Cypriniformes > Cyprinidae > Garra > Garra rufa. The sequence goes on from NC_133363.1 coordinate 35,863,749, forward strand.
AGCTTGTGAAAAATGATTTTTGCACAAAAGAGGAGAGAACTATACTGAACTCCACCATAGTATTTTGAGACATGTTTTGTTAAAATCAACACACCATCTGGCATAGGGTTGTGTCTGTTTAGCTTGTGTTTAAATGGTTTATCATAAAAATAGCTCACAATAGAGGAGAACTGTGTTTCACACTGGATGTCTTAGTTATGAGGAAATTAAGAAAATTACATTTTTAAATTATGTGGAGGTCACTTAGGGGTTACCGTGGCTTAATGAATAAGGTGCCTTTATTACAACGTCTTAAGCAAAACCACTTTATGAGCATGAGATCACTTCTTCACTTTGCTTCAATTTCAGTTTTATTCCTCATTGTTTGAGCGCAGTGATTCTTTTGTTGTCGTTTTGAATTTTAGAAAAGGACATCACTGTTTTAGAATGCATGCATGTGAGAGAACATGTTTGAGAATTGAGCGACATGATTCGACTATAAGATGAGATTCCGTGTGTGGCGCGGAAGGAAGGTACAGTTCCCTCTCTCCTGGCAGAGGGTGTGAAACAAACGCACGCGGGGGATGCATGAGGTGGTATGTGGCAGACTGCTGGTCTCTTAGCAACAGCACACGTACAGGAGAGATGAGAGATGAATTCTCTCTTCAAAGTGATATATCTTACATTTACCGATGTGGTGATATCATCTTTAAAAAAGAGATATAATGCTGATAGTGAAAAAGGGATTTCCTTGTCTAAACTCGGATCACTCACAAGTGCTAAACAGCTGACCTAACCTAACCCCAATATTATGAACAGCAATTGTGAAATTTTAATCAAAGACAGAAGATACTCCACGTTTGAGTGATATTGTGTTACTGATCGTTCTTGATCCCTGTGTAATAATGATAGTTCACACAAAAATGAAAATCCTGTCATCATTTACTTACCTTCATGTCATTGCAAACCTTTTGTCTGTAGAACATAAAAGAAGACATTTTGAAGAAAAGCTGTTTTGGTTACCATTGACTTCCACTGTATGAACACATGTTCCAGAGAAGAAAAAAAGTCATACAGGTTTGGAAAGACCTGATGGTGAGTAAACGATGACAGGATTTTTAGTTTTAGGTGAACTATCCCTTTAAGGGTGCCAGTGAGAGGAACTCTTTACTGTGGAATCATCCGCTAGGCTGAATTGTAATTGTACACATTTCATTTTATAATGATGGAATAATTGTTCTTCCTATTAATCAGTGTGGAAAGAAATTGAGAAGCAGGATAATGTAGTTTTGATTTAATGCGTTGATTTGCAAATAAGTAATGAACAAATGACCCAGAAAAATAGGTCAGACGATGAAATGGGTGTGCACAAAATTTCATGACCTATTTACTCTCACCTACCAGACAATTAAAGAACACTCACACTCTCTCACACACACCACACATTTTTATATACAGAGAGCACATTCTCTCTTTTTCATTAGCTTCTCCTTAAATAGAGCAAATATCACAGAATATCATTTGTGGTTCTCAATTATCCGCTGCGGTGTCTTCAGCGGCTCCTCCTAGACAGTGTGTTCCAGTTCATCCAATACTGTCCCTCTTCCTCCCCCATCTGCTCCTCAGGAGGTGAGAATGGGTTTGAGAAGTCCCCCTGGGGACTGGATAAGCTACCTCCCTCTCTCTCTTTCTCTGATCTTTTGCGCTCGCTTGCTCTCCCTCTGTCTCTCACTTTGTGGCAGATGGTGGTTTATCAGTGAGAGCACCAGATCAAGACTCAAACAAATGCTCATAACAATCGCGAGTCCCCTAAGTCTCCTTTTCTATTCATTTCCAGTTGGCTATGAAGCTGTTGATTCGATTTTTTTTTATTTTTTGGAGGGCACTTTTTTTAGTACTTCCCATGAACACATCAATGAGATTTCCTGGCTTAGTGGGAGGTGTGTCTTTGCTCTGATCTGTAACATCAGTAGTTCTGATTGTGAGATGTGAAGATACACATTTGAGTGAACAATTCAAATCACATTAAACACAATACAAATAACCCATGTGATTTCAAAATAGAAATAGAAATAATACCAGATTACATTATAAAAACTAGGAGAAATCAAGGTCATTTCATGACTTGTGCAGTTGTGTAACTCAAGTGTGATACAGTGGGCATGGGGTGCTATGTGGGTGCCTATGAAAAATTTAAGTGAAAAAAAAAAAATGTAACAAAGGTAACTGTTTAACTGTTTGACTGTGCGACCTTATGGACATTTTTGTCCATTTCAGTTTTGTTTTTTGTTATAAGTGTGCCTGTGTTAATGCCAACTGCATAAATCTTGGCTCAGGTGTGTATTTTTATTGAAATTGTAATATTTCACCCTCATTTCCTTCAAAAAAATTATTTTACCCTCCGTACAAAAAATACTCACACTCAGGACCTTAAGGACAAAAATGTCCACATTGAAACCCATTAAAACTGCAATTTTTTAACCCAGGGCCATTTGACTATAAAATGATACACTATTTGCTAATAGGCATTCATTCTATCGGCAAGGCTTCAAATTTTAATTTTTTACCATTTTTTACTAGATTGTGCCATTTTTTTTTTCAAATTTGGTATATAAAAGAAATACTCGCATTTTAATCCTTGATTGCACTTTTTCATTTGTTATTGTTTTTGTACAGAGATAAAAGGTGAGCTCGAATTTGATGTAGAAGTTCAGAAGCCTCTAAACACATTGTTTTTGTTTTCACCACAAGAAAATGATGATTGTTTAGTCTGGTAGATTTTGTACAAAGTTTGAGTGTTCGCACAGCCAAACAGGTGTTCGCAAAGCAAAACCTATACATATTTGGTGCTTGAGGGCTTGGTCATTTCATTGCTTGCAAGATGAAGAGACGTTACTCAGCAGAGGAAGATCTGTAGCTGGTGTTGCCCCCTGACACTGAGCATTATGAAAAGAAACCAGCTTTTAAAGCATTACAATTCTGAAAATGAATGAAAGTTTGGTAATTATGAATAGAAGAGATGCTGATAAAAAAAACAACAGTCAGTGAAAGTAGAAAAAAATATGAATATATAACATTTCTATGACAGTTTTTTGACATGGACATTTTTGTCCATTATGGGCCTAAGTGTTAGTTTTTTTTAAAATCTGACACTACATAAAAAATAAAAATGCCTCAAAATTAATGTTGTTGTTCTTCATTGACACACCCAAGAAGCTAATAAGCAAAGAAAAAAATTTCAGCTTATCATTTAGTATATGGAAATTAACTACTATTTTTCATTTTTTCATTAAAAACACCTGTGGCATTACCTGTAACAAACCAGCATTTAAAGGGTTAAAATTCTGAAAATTAATGAATGTTTGGTATCTATGGATAGAACAGATGCTGGTTAAAAATCAACATCAGTGAAAGTGGAAAAAAATATTAATCAATTATATTTTTATGGCAGTTTTTTGACATGGACATTTTTGCCCATTTTGCACCCATGTGTAACTTTTTTTTTTGAACGCACAAGGGTTAACCTAAAGGGTTAGTTCACTCAAAAACAAAATCATGTCATTCCAAACCTGGATGACCTTCATTCATCTTCGAAACAAAATAAGATATATTTGATGAAATACAAGACCTTTCTCACCCTGCATAGACAGCAACGCAACTACCAAATTTATGGCCAAAAAGGTATAAGACATCGATAAAATAGTCAGTGTGACATCAGTGGTTCAACCTTAATTTTACGAAGCTATGCTTGTAATAAAACTAAAACAATGACTTTATTCATCAATTTCTTCTCTTCTGTGCCAGTCTTGCAAGATTTATATCCTTCTAAAGTCACATTGACTATTTTAACGATGTCCTTACTATTTTTCTAGGCCTTGAACATGGTAGTTGCTGTCTAAGTAGGGCTGGATCAAAATTTATATCACAATATATTTCCTAATTTTGGTCGATATGATGTAATTCCAATATAAAGCAATATTATAAAAAAGCCTTAGAAAACTGCCAATAATGCCCACAACAGATGTCTGTACCTACAAACTTCTGAAAAAAGAATTTGCCAAGTCTATGAAACCTCCTTCCATAAAACTATATAATATTTTAAAAAAGAAAGAAAAAATGACACAAATAAATTAACGTTCACCTTTTATTTGTATTTAGCCTTCATACAAGCAAGAAATCACTGTCAAATAAACACAAGACTCTCAGACTCACCTTATTATTATTTTTAATATCTTCAACTTCAAACTATAACATAGGCTGAATGTTCTTATACAGATTGAAACAGAAGTGCTTCTGCCAGGATAAAGAACATAAAAAGTCCTCAGAGTTGCTGCAGAAAACAAACAAAAACATGTTGCTTGAGACGGGCTTATTGAAAATGCAAATGCATTCTCTGCCAGCGCTCATGAGCGCTACTTTATCAGATAAAATGAAAATTTCATCAAAACATTTCTGAAGACAGTCGGTTCCCTTCAAAGATACATTCATATAAAAGACCCGCACCACGTTTTGATTTTGAAATGTGCAGTGCTCATGTTTATTCAACAAAGTCAATCGCCAAATAAATCAATGGATGGGAAACACTAATGTATACCGTCATTGAAAAAAATTATATTGTGATATACATTGGTATTGAATTACTGTCCAGCCCTGTGTCTATGCAGGGTCAGAGAGCTCTCGAATTTAATCAAAAATATCTTGTTTTCTGAAGGTGAATGAAGGTCTTACGGGTTTGGAACAACATGAGGATGAGTAACTAATGACAGAATTTAAATTTTTGGGTGAACTATCCCTTTAAGATATGAATATGTTTAACAGTTATTAAAGAAGTAGTTTGCCCAAAAACGAAAATACTGTCATCATTTCCTCACCCTCAAGTTGTTCTAAACCTGTGTAAGGTTCTTCTGTCGAACCCAAAAGAACATATTTTTAACCATAGTATGGAAAACAATACAGAGGAAAACTGTACTTGTACTTGTTTGGAACAACTTGAGGGTGAGGAAATGATGACAGGATTTTCATTTTTGGGTTAACTATTCCTTTGAGCAACAAATGTTTTACCTTGACGACTGAATTTCATGATGTTGCCGTTATGAAGAAGTTTGAAAACCCTTGCTTAATTAAATGGTATATTATTGATATATTCTTTATATTGAAAGTGACTGCTTTTCTTTTAAAATTCTGCTACCTGCACAGTTTGTTTGCAATTCCTTCAGTTAAAGATGCATAAATAGCCATAAAGTACTAAAATAAACCAGTCACAAAAAGAACAATACTACTGACAGCAGGCAAATTTCACAGAAACCATCCGGCGAGGCACAAACACTCAATAAGCCACACAATCACCCTGCTTGAAGTGACAAACTGATGAGGTGAGAAAGAAAGAGGGAGTGGAGAGACAGAAATTGCGTGAGGTGAGAGATTTGGTGGTCTGTAGATTAAGCCTGAGAACATACATCTATTTATTCTATCGCTATCTCTGTCATTCCCTCTCTCTTTGAAGGAGTTATTTCGAGGAGATGGAGAGAAAATGAGCAATGTCAGAGAGAGGATGGTGGCAAACTGGAGCTCAGGAAATTTGTTCCATCTAATCCCCGTAACTGGAGAGATCTGTCAAGGAAAATTCCCTCTCTGTCACTCACTCCCTTTTTGATACACACACACAAACGCACAGACACATTTCTTGTCACGGATTGCTGCCATGAGGCATGAGGTTTGGCACCTCTCGTTCCAGAGCAGCTTGTCATGGTCTAAGCGTGAAATTGAAGGGATGTATTACTGATTTCATGTTGCTCAGTTAACTTCCCCTGGCTCCCATGCTCATGTAGTGCTGCTAGCAATGCTAATAAGCTAAACAGCAGTTTGTGTTTGCCTTCTGACTTGCCTTTACAGCTTGCTCTACTAGTCACCTCATGAACCAAAAGGTTTTCATAGTTCCTCATGGTTTTTTTTTTTTTTTGGCAAAGTATTTTATTCCAGTGAAAAGTATGTTCAGTAATGTTCAGTCTTAAAATGCCACCATTCTGCTTTTTCACACCCTCAGAGCAGGGTATCAAAGACATCAGGCTCTTAAAAGATTAGTTCACTTTCAGAATAAAAATGTCCTGATAATTTACTCACCCCTGTGTCATCCAAGATGTTCATGTCTTTTCTTCAGTCAAAAAGCAATTAAAGTTTTTGAAGGAAAACATTCAAGGATTTTTCTTCATATAGTGGACTTCAATGGTGGTCAACAGGTTGAAGGTCCAAATTGCAGTATCAGTGCAGCTTCAAAGGGCTCTAAAAAAGTAAAATGTATATAATGCTCATCTTGCATTAGCTTAACCTCACGAATTACATGATCATACATGTGTGACGTAGATGGAAGTACTGACCCAGTGTTTACAAAGCGAATGTGCAAAGAAAGTCTAACGTTCTTTTAAAAAAAAGATAAAACAACGATGCCGGGCAAATTTGAAGTAGGAGGATAAAATGAGATAGACTTCCTCACCCTACTCTACCTTTCTGAACCAAAGTACACAGATGAAGAACTAACCACGTGTGACTTTTCCAGCGTGTTTACAAAGTTAAAGTACAAAGAAAGTCTAAAAAGAAAGAAAGAAAGATGGACTTTCTTGCCCTACTCCAAAAGTGAACCAAAGTTCACAGACGAAGAACTAACCATGTGGGACTTTTCCAACATGTTTACGTAGAAGACATGAAGACACGTGTGCTAGGGCTGAATAAACAGAAGATTTAACTTTTTTCATTGATTCAACGTGACATAAACACACAACTATGACAATATATGATTAGAATTATTAATTTATAATAAAGTATATAATAATGCACTGCGAATCGACAGCTTTTATCACTGCTTAGAGTACTCAGAAATATGTTGCATGCCTTATTCTGTGTAAGAAGCCACATCATCTCACAAAATGATTTATTTCAAACAGTCGACAACAGTCAAGCAAAAACGTTATTAAATGTGGTATTTTTACGTTCTTTCAGATGGAGCAGCATTTACTACACAGAGTTGTAGTTCACTGAAAAGCTACGCAAACAATTTTATTATCAATAATATCAATGATATAATATCAATATAATGTGAACATGATTTCGCGTAGCTTGTCAGTGAACTGCAGCTCTGTGTAGTAAATGCTGCTCCATCTGAAAGCACTCATGTGATGGAAATTTACTACTGATTACAGAACTGGCTTTACTGACAAGATTCACATGGTTATCGCGTGGGATTTAGCATGTGTGCATTGCAGAGCTAGTGCAAGACAAGCATTTGTGGTTAAAAGTATAGAAATTTTACTTTTTTTAGAAAATGACCGATGGTTTCACTAGATAAGACCCTTATTTCTCTGCTGGGATCTTGCAGAGCTCTTTGAAGCTACATTAAACCTGCAATTTGGACTTTCAACCCACTGATCCTCACTGAAAAATCCTAGAATGTTCCTGTTGAGATAGTGGGTGAGTGAACTAATCCTTTAAGAAGTCTCATGCATATTAAAAAACTTCTCAGAGGTGTTGTTTTTTCCTTTTGATTTGACCAACAGATATTTACTGATATAATTAAAGTATGATGATAAGAATCATTATAATAGTCATTATATTATTGTCAGTGAAGCTCACAGAACAAATTGGATCCGGGAGAATGAACTAAGAGTTCAACAGCTAGCATGATATCGCTGTATAAACACCTGTTCCAGAGGAATGGCTCAATTAAGAGCTCAGACCGGGCAGCCTCGATGTCTGAGGAGCTTTAAAGTGGCTGCGACTGAAGTTTAGAAAGGAGTCTTTCATCATAATAGCATTTCAGTCACCATGAGTTTAGTCTTCACGGCTGAGTCCGCTTGAGGAGGGGTTTGAGCAACCTGTTTTCTTCAGATGCTCATTTCAAGCAGCACTGAGTCACAGGAGGAGAGAGCGAACGAGAGAGAAAGCTCATCTCTCCACATGACCCGTGTGAAAGTCATAGAGAAGCCTTTTGCACTTTAAAAGGGGACGATTCAATTTCACATCTCAATGAACACCTTCAAATCAATTACGCAAGAAGACCCTACTGTATAATAACTAAATATAGCTATTGTTGTCCCAAATGCTCATCTTCCAGAGACTAGATACAAGCATTCATCATGGCAAACAATGAGAGAGGGCCAGAATGAATGTTATGGAAACAGATTAATCCGCTCAGTGCCAGAATGATCAGGATGGGGTGGGGAGAACTGCTGGGAACAGGAAGATAGACCCAGTCCATATGGTGCCTGCAGAGAGAGAGAGCGAGATACACAGACACAGAGCAAAACAGAATGGTCATTTGTGTTAAAACACAAACATTGTAAAGTGGAGTAGCTAACAAAATCAGTCTATTACTCTGTGTAAAATGTCTCTCCTCAGGGACTCTGAGTAATGACTATGATTATGTGCAGAGGTGTGAAATTACCACACAGTTGTGGCAAAACTAAAATATATGCATATGCATACATATGCAGGATTAATGCATCCAGCCGTTTTCATGTTGAGTAAGTGCCCATAAACACATGCATATTCACAAAATGTGATTATAAGAGATCATCATGTCTGGTTTGGCTTGCTCTTAAACAGATGTTTGCTCATGTACACACAGGCAACACCCCCTGGAGTCTCCCTATTGATAGTCCTTCCAGAATGGCTGTTCGTTCGTGTGCTCCAGAGCCCCCCAATCAGCTTGCAGCACCCCGATTGCTCTTAAATCCTCCAATGACTGTATTGGAGAGTGTGTGTGTGTGTGTGCGCGTGTGTGTGTGTGTGTGTGTGTGTGAGTGAGAGTGTGCGCGCATGAATGTGTGGGTGTGTGCTGCACCAGACATCAGCAGCAGGTTGAGAGCCGACACACAGAGGAAGCAAGAGAGAGAAGAAAAGAATAAGGGGGAGAAAGAAAAAGAGAAAGAGACACTCCTTCATTCACTCCTCTGAGAGAACTTCAAGACAGCTTCCTGCAGCTCTGACCGCACAGGTAAGGACAACAGCATGAGGATGTGGCTTCTCTTTATCTCTGTCTATCTTGTGATGCAGTGGCGATCGCACCCCACCGCTTTGTATTCGTCTTTTATCTGATCGGCGTAAACACTCCATCAGAGGTGCAAACTCTTGTAGCTCTTTGTGCTGCATGCTGTCACTGTCATTATATGACCATACGAGATGAGGGGAATTGATCTACTTTTGTGATGATGCTCTCCAGTTCTCTGTGATGCTGACGTTGCTATTGTTGAAAATAGCAGAGAGCAGAGCTGCAACAGAGGTAAACCTTTGGCTGAACGCTTTGAAAACAGCACACGTGGGGTTGATACTGACAAAGCCAGGTCATACGCTCTCTGCGCTCATATCTACACCACCTCGGGACAGCGCGAGCTGGGGAGAGAGACAGAGAGGGGCTCTTTGTTGCTGATAGTGATCTGATACAGATCTGCACTGCCAGGGAGATTTCCCCGAAGACACTAAAAACCCATTCAGCTTGCGCATATATGTGCGTGTGGAATCAGAAACTGCCTGCTGTCCAGTCCTGTCAAAGTGAATATTTACACAGATCAACTCATTAAAATTGTATGAAATGACTTATCTGGCTTTCCGATAAATGTCGGTTTCTCTATTTATAGATCTTAGCATGTAGGTTAAGATAGAGGAAGGGATGTTTCCATGGCAAAATTCAAACACTAAAGCACCATGCACTTCTATTCACACCGTATGTCAAAGACGTTTTATTGTGCAAGCATCACTGTAAATGAAAACACTAATTAGCATTGATTCACATCCGCAGCATGTTTAATTGGATGTGTGGAGAGGGAATGCATACAGTCCATTGCAAGGACACAAAACACTGATTTTATTATAGAATTATACATCATCATTTCTTAGCTCTATAAAGTTACTTTAAATATTTGTAACCTTTTCAAGTGCAGAATGGTGTATTTATTTGAGAAATGGTGCATTGTTATTAACAGAGCTGGGTAGATTACTACTTACAAATTGTAATCCATTACTGATTTCAAATTACATGACAAAAATTGTAGTTAGTAATGCAATCCATTACATTACACATTTTAAGTAATGTAATCAGACTACTTTTAGATTACTTTTGACCTAACTCGCTTATCACATTGATTTAAATAGATAATCTTGTGCCATACTGATATAAAAAAATACAAAGAGTAAGAAAATAGTAAGAAACGATCGTTTCTTTTTCTAAAAAATTAAAGTTTATATACTTTTTAACCTCAAACGCACGTCTTGAACTCGTCGATCCTCTATGTTGATCCTGCATCACTGCAGACGTACCGACCCAGTGTTCGCAAAGTGAACATGCAAAGAAGATCAAACACCCTTAACAAAAAAGGTAGATGGGTTTTTCAACATACCCTAATGTGTCTAGAACTGGAAAAAACAGAGTTCAGGCAGAGCAAGACAAAATGAGCGTTTGAGGTTAAAAAGTATATAAATTGTAATAAAAAAACTATAATTTTGCTGAATACTTTTTCCTCAGCTGGGATCATTTTGAAAGTTCAAACTCGGGACACCATAGAAGTCCACTATATAGAGAAAAATCCTGAAATGTTTTCATTTCTTTATGACTGAAGAAAGGAAGGCATAAACATCTTGGATGACAAGGGGGTGAGTACATTATCTGTACATTTTTGTTCAGGAAGAGAACTTATCCTTTAACAACATGAAGTGCATTAAACAGTATATTACGTCAAGGTTTCCCAAAATGGTGTTTGTGAAGGAACTGCAGGGGGTTTATGAGTTTCATGCATAGCTAATAATTAGTTAAATCATTCAAATTAAAATTTGTTTACCTGCATGTCATGTGACCATAACCCACATCAGAGAACCAATGACCATGCAAATTTGATACTTAAAGGAACACTCCACTTTTTTTGGAAATAGGCTCATTCTCCAACTCCCCCCGAGTTAATAAGTTGATTTTTACCATTTTGAAATCCATTCAGCCGTTCTCCTGTTCTGGCGATAACACTTTTAGCATAGCTTAGCATAGATCATTGAATCCTATTAGACCAATAGCATCGCGTTCAAAAATGACTAACGAGTTTCCATATTTGTTGTATTTAAAACTTGACTCTTCTGTAGTTATATCGTGTACTAAGACCGGTGGAAATGCAAAGCTGCGAGTTTCTAGGCTGATAAGATTAGGAACTACAATTCCATTCCGGCGTAATAGTCAAGGAAGTTTGCTGCCGAAGCAGGCAGAGTATTATCAGAAATGAGTTCCCAGCTAGTTTAGCATTTGCACATGTGCTGCGTGATATTACTGCTCCTGCTTCGGCCATATTACGGCAGCAAACTTCCTTGACTATTACGCTGGAATGGGAGTGTAGTTCCTAATCTTATCAGCCTAGAAAATTGAAGCTTTGCAATTCCACCGGGAGTTGGAGAATGAGCCTATTTCCAAAAAAAGTGGAGTGTTCCTTTAATTATTAAAATTATTAAAATTTTAGGGGGACTTCAGGTAAATATATTAGGTGAAAATGATCAGATGGCAAAAAAGTTTGTAAATTTAAATTTAAAAGACAGAACGCCTTCCAAAGACATAGAAATACATGGTTAAATAACCTACCTAATAAAAATCTATGTGTTATCAGTAGTTGATGCAATTTTGAAACACTTCGTAGTTCGTAAACCTGAAATGATTTTCGTAAATCTGGTCGAATGCTGTGTAGCCACCTCACTTGAAAACTTTTTAAATGTATATAGGAAAGGTGAAAGGTGTATATTTTAGAAAGGTGAAAAAGAAGAATTAGTGCAAATCAATAAATTATGAATAATTTATTGCTATTGTGTAAATAATATGTAATCAAGTAATCCATAAAAAAGTAACTGTCTGATTACAAGTATTTTAAAATGTAACTTAATGTTATTACATGTACTTAATTTTTGGAATCTGTTTACGTAATCCAGATTATATGTAATCTGTTGCTACCCAGCTCTGGTTATTAAGGACAGTGAAATGATTTTTGCTTGTAGCATTGAGATGAGTAATATCCTAGTCTGAGTGAGAGGTATTATTATTTGTTTATTTCACGTTAGGCTGTGCATGACGTATTTTGCTGTTGTCTAACAGAAGAGGTGTTGTTGTGTTTTTATTGGCAGCAGGTTGTTCATACGCTGGGTCATTACCCATGTCACAGATGACAGATTACACACACACATATAGGGCAGCAGGCGAGCCGTGCCGTCACACAGCTTTATTCAATTTGACTGCTGCAGATTACACGGAAATATCGAAGCATGAAAAATATTCAAATTGATAGTAGTTCAATTACAACCACTTCGTAGTCTAATGGAATGCTGTAACAGTGGAGAATGACTGATTCTGTCTGTCACCGGGAGTTTCGGGAGACGCCAGCTGTCGGGTTCAAGCCCTCATTACACTCGCAGAGTTGTGCCTGTCATCGTCCCAATATTTAAATGGCTCCTCACTTGTCTTTCATATTCCTCCTGTTCTACTTCTGTCGTTGATTATAAAACCGTATCCATTTCTTTCTCTGTCTTATCTCCAGCACCTATATCCTAAAGACTGCTGCATTTTGTCTGTGTGTGTTTGAGAGTGTGCTGCCAGAATAGAGGGTGTGTGTGTGGGGCTTTGGCTGAATGGTTCACTGAAAGTGGCAGTATCAGAGTGTGGTACCAAAGGCTGTTAGGGAAAGAGAGAGGGAGAAAGAGAGAGGAGATAACTGGGCCCTGGAGCACACGCTCACAGGCGCTGCACTCTTTAGAGTATGTGCCGATACTCCACAGACCCTCATTAAACACCACAGCCGTGTCACACACGCTGCCCCTCACGCGCTGAGTGGAGTTTCACAAGCAAACTGAGGCCAAGTGTGTCCACTCCTCTTTACCTGCAATCGCATTTTGCTTTAAATCACTTTAGTGCTCCTGTTGATGGATGTTTCCTGTGATAAAAGCAATTGTATCCACAGTTTGGAGTATCAATAATGTATCACTTCTCTCAGCAAAAGCTCTGTGAATGCTACAGGCCACCTAGTATCAGTCTATGGGGAAATGTCCATTGGTGTCTCTCTGTGACGTAAGGGGGTATTTACACTTTCTGACCCGGCATAGGTGCAACTGACATGTTTAAAGAACAGAAAGGTAGTAAGGACATAAAATATTAAACTGTTAAAATAGTCTATGTGACATCAGTGGTGCAACCAAAATTTTATGAAGCTACAAGAATACTTTTTGTGCCCAAAAGACTCTATTCAACAATTTCTTCTGTTCCATGTCAGTTTTCAACACGTGTTTACGAGAGTACAATGACGTTTGCATGTGGTGCTGCTGACATAGAACGTCAATGTGCTGTGCCTTGTTTACTAATAGATGAAGATGCATGCTGTATAAAACAATCTTCATAAACAGAAGATTTTTTGCCCAGCCTTACTTATTGAGCCAGAATGTACAGACAATGAAGATGAGATGGATGTTCTACGTCAGAACGCCTGCATTACATGCATGCGTCGTGGTATTCTTGTGAACACGCGTAAAAGACATGGAAGAAGAGCTTGGAATTGATTCCTAAAAGAATTGTTTCTGAGGCATTAGGAATTGAGATCCAATTCCAAAGGTTGAAATCGATCCCATCAAGGGGAATCGACTCCTCATCCAGAGCTGTTTTCAGTTCAACAAAGCTTATCTGGGTGCCTCTCAAACGGAATGCTGCATCGAAGGCTGCTATGTCATCAAACGTCCCTGAATGTTGATTCACAGAAATAAACGGAATGAAAATGAGTCAGCTGAGCTTAGCTGTGAGTTCGTTTGATGCAGCCTTTCGTTTGAGAAGCACTCATTAATTTGCTTCTTGCTTGCTAATAGTGTATAAAAGTCTGATTCATTTCCACAAAAAGTTTATTTTGGAAAGATCATTATTTTACGGTGAAACTGGTTTATGTTGTCCACAATTTTGAGTACTGCATGAGAGAATATATCATGACATTATTGAGTGTCTTGATATTATTTCCATCTTTCTATCAGCCAATGATAATTCTGAAAGAAAACGCCAAGAGCACAGATCAGTGGCAAAGAGCGCATCTAATTGACAGATAAACCACAAGCACTTATATCAGTGTTGTTGTTAATGTTCTGGTTATTTTGTACAGTTTGTAATTTTTTTGTACAAAGCATACAGTTAAAGTAAACATCATTCAGCTGAACTGTGCACATATATTTTAGACAATTTTTTTAGATTTTAAACAATAAACGCATGTCCACTACTTTTTTATCCTGGAGTAATGGCCAGAGGTGTAAAAAGTACTCAAAAATTTTACTCAAGTGAAAGTACAGATACTCAGTGAAAATTTTACTCAATTAAAAGTACAAGTATCTGGCCAAAAACATACTTGAGTAAAAGTAAAAAAAGTACTTTAAATTATACTCAAGTATTGAAAAAGTAAAAGTACTTTTTTTCTGACAGACATACAGAACTAAGTGTTTTAGACTCAACACAAGTGTATGGGACATCCAAAAAATGACACTTCAAGAATTATACACAAAGTGAAAATGACAGTAATTTATGCAACCCCTGTTAATGAATCAGGGTCTTCTTAAGTGAAACGAAGAAGAATACAAATACTAATATTTTAAGCTTGACCATCGTGTTCCCTTTGGGTGGTTTCTAAATGGTCCTGTCCCCTTGCATTACTAAAATGTTTTTGCTTGTGTTCATCCAAAGAAAGAAAGTCATAAACATCTGGGATGACAGAGGTTCAGTAAATGGTGAGATAAAATGTATTTTTAGGTAAACTATCCCTTTGAAGAGCAAGATGTGATGCAGAGGCTAGAAACATGTTCTAGACAGAATACAAGAATGTGTTGAATTAATGAGGCGAGTCATAGAATTAAAACATAAAACATTAACTTTTTGCAAGGCCACTTTTTTGTGTTTTCTATTGAACGTCACTGTCTAAAAGGATAATTAATCTTTTAATTGTTTCTTTGGGACATTTAGGGTTTTTTTTCTCAGCAAATACTGATAATAATTCTCTGTGACTAATTAGATTAATTAATGAGCAAATAATGTAATTATTAAGATTAAAAAATATTAATTCCTATTCAAAGTGTCATATAATTACATATTGTAAATACAACCTATCCACTATCTGGTAAGAACAAGACTAAACATGAATTACAATAAATTTAACATACAATGTTTATTTAAATATTTTTTTGGAGATTTGTAACATTTTTTTTTTTTAAATCCCACAAAAATATTAATTGTATATAAATTCTTATCACTGATTTTATTTGCACTCAGTGTTGTACATTCAGCTAATTTATTACACAGCTAACGGCTCTATAAAAACAGAGCGAATAATGAATAAACTTTTTTTGGGGAACACGCAATTTTGCCACGTCAATATGTTTCCTCAGATTTGATCCTCAGCCATTTACCTGATAAAAGTCATAACTAAAGTAGCAATGTGTGTGCTTGATGCATGAAAACACTGATCATTGATTGTCACATCAGGCATGCACGTTTGAGCTTCTGTTAACCATATTTACTGTGGATAAGAAAAAATAAAAATGTAATGTACTTTTTAAGATGAAATAAAATTGTAAGGAGTAAAAAGTACTGTTTTTTCTTCAGAAATGTAATCAAGTAAAAGTACAAGTAGTCAGTTTAATTTGTACTTGAGTAAAGTACAAATCCCCCGAAATAATACTTAAGTACAGTAATCAAGTAAAATTACTCAAGTATTTTACACCTCTGGTAATGGCGAAATGAGATTCCTCTAATCTAAAACACAAGAATTGAAAAATAATTAAAAACAACAGCGAGGAATTGATTCTTGGAATCAAATCCCATCGATTCCAGAACCAGTAATCGGAATGGGACTCAATTCCAAAAATTTCAGAATCGAACAGCCCTACAAGGAAGAGAAGAAATTGTTGAAGTCATTTTAGTTTTCTTTCCGCATAAAAAGTAATCTTGAAACTTCATAAAACTAAGGTTGAGCAACTGATGTCACATGGACTATTTTAACAATGCCCTTACTACCTTTCTGGGCCTTGAATGTATCATTTGCATTGCTATCTACACAGGGTCAGAAAGCTCTCGGATTTAATCAAAAATATCTTAATTTTTATTCCAAAGATGAATGAAGGTCTTATGGATTTGAAACGACATGAGTGTGAGTAATTAATGACAGAATTTAAATTTTTGGGTGAATTATCTTTTAATATGTTTTATACAGCTAGAAGTTTACATGAAGCAAAAACGATCTTCTCTATTGTGACAGATATCCAAGTGAAACACCTTCTTGAACGAGATATAATGTAAGGTGGGACATGATTTTGTCTGATTTGGATTTGATTGGATCGTTGAAATTGATTGATTGGATTATTGTCATTTGCTAATTGCTGCAATTTCATGTGAGTGACAGGTTTCTGGAGGCGAGGGATTATTAGCCAGTTTTTCACATCGCATCAGAGAAGAGAAAAGATGTCTTAGTGAGAATGCGGGAAAATTATTATTTTTGTTTAAGGATAACAAGACCATGTGAATAAAAAAATATAATGATGTGCACAGATAAATCATTTAGAATAAATAAGGTCACTTTAAAAGCCAAAAAAGAGGTCTGATCATGAAAAGACCAAGCTCTGAGATGCATGCAAAATACAAGTCAGACAACAGTGAATCTTGTTCAGTCCACATATGTAAAATTCACTCCTCACAAACGTTTGATGTCAGAATTGATGAGGCCTGTTTACACCAACACAAATGTTCTGTCTTTTTCTCTTTTACCATGTTTCAAAGAAGCCAAATGAAATCATACAAATAGTAACAAACACAAGCAAACATGGGGAATCCATAAATGCATTAAAATGCATATTAGGCACTTTTGATCTCAGCGGTTGCATATAGACATTTTGTGTTTTTGCTTCACTGAGCTGAAGGGTTTACTCTGCGTGTTCTCAGAGGACGTTGCAGTTCAGCATTCGGTGAGGAAAAAGGTGTAGCTGAAAACACAAGAAAGGCATTGACAAATATTGATGTCTCCTTCCCCAGTGTTCAGATTGTTAGGGCATGAAAGCATTGCTTAGCTAAAAATAGAGATCAAACAACAGTAGGAAAACGTTATTTTGTTGTTGTTATTAACCCCCAGCACATGTTAATATCCTGTAAACATTCAGTCAAACATTAAATGTTAAACAAGTATGCAATCAGTAGTAAATGCTCTCAGGAGGTTTCATGAATGGTTTACATGATACCAAGTCACTGAGTTTGAAACAGATGAAGAATTTGAATCACAATCATATAAAATCAAACATTTCTTAAGTAAAACATGGGCTAGTTAATTGTTTTCAGCTCAGCTAAGATAATATTTTTGGAAAATCCTATCGTAACCACCTACACATGCTGATTTACTCAGGCGTTTCACATGAATATTCTTAAACTGTTCAAATACCAAACAGAAAGCTTGCTCTCTATTTTTAGCGTGGCTTAGCTCAGTGTTTCATCCGTGAAACAGAAGTTCAGCTTCTCTGGCATCTCAAGAGATCTCATTAAGAGCAAAAACCTCTTTGCATTTTATTCTCTTTTCATTTTTATTCATATTTCAATGTGGCTGAGAGATGATGAGCTCCATCCATCATTAAATCAAACGGGAGCTTCTGATTTAAGCTTTAATGTCGTAATACATGCAGGAGGCACCGTAAACAGTATAATCTGTATCGTATGGATGTTAAAGTCTATTAAGAAGAAAGAAACTTAGAAACATACAGTAGCATTGCAGATTGTGTGGGACGGTTGTTCCAGTAGTGTGGGCGACGGTCTAGTAAAACAGGAAAACAAGGCCGTGTTGCTCCATTATGGATCTCTGAATTTGTTGATTTGGTGTTTTAGAGAAACAGTATGAAGGGTATATAAGAGCATTGTATTGACACAATAGTTACCAGGTGTCTTGCAATATACACTGCTCTCCACGCAGGCACACACTCCTATGGGGCGTAGATCAGCCAATGGAGGGCTGGCGATATCTGCGTCACAATAAGAGGAGCTGAATGCAGCCAAGCTCATTTGCAGTCTACGTGCAAATCTATAACAATCACTATCCAGCCCTTTTAATATGAATCATTTGAGCACAACAAATGGAGTCACTTCGAAGCAGCTCTCTTGATTTAAATAAAAATGTTTCGGAAATGCATTTTAATACCCACTTTTTGTACTCTATTTGTATTGTCACCATGATATTAGATACACTACAAAATGGGGTGAAACTTTGCACTGGGGTTTGGGGATGGGACCCCCTGAAACCTGTGCAGGACTGATCTAAAATTTCAGTCACAGTGTTCTGTCACCTCCAGCGTTCAGCTGTGATGTGCTGATCCAGTGTGTGTCCTATTACCGCTTATCTCGAGGGAAAAGAGAGAGGGTCTGATAATACAGCTCTCATCCTGCTGTATCTACTAAAGGCACTGATCTGTTCTGTTTTGATCCCACCTCCCGCTGGCACTTGTGTGCATAATGATTGCTCTTTTTTTGGAGCTGATGTTTCAGGAACGTATCATTTACAAGCTTAACTGATTTAAATGAGAGTGTTAAACTGTTTTTGTTTATGTTAACGGCTTTGTGGTGATAATTAACAGAGCTGTTTTATTATTCTTTATTCCCTCTGCAGTTAAAATGCTGCCTGGTACCAGGCCCCTGCTGCTGTGTGTGCTGTGTCATGTGACCACGGCATGGGCGTTCGCCCGCATGTCTGACGCCACGGAGCTGCGGTCCGCGTTCTCAGTGGCACGTACCAGTAGCATGGAGGGAGGTCCGAAGATGGTTATCACATTCGACAAGGTGTATGTCAACATCGGTAGCGATTTTGATCCGAAGGCTGGCTTATTCCGCTGCAGGATTCCAGGCGCGTACTATTTCTCTTTTACGGTGGGGAAGTTCCCACGTCGAGACCTGTCGGTCATGCTGATGAAGAACCGCAATGAGGTTCAGGCGATTGTCTACGACGAAAATGCCGGAGAAGAGCGGAAGGTGCAGAGCCAGAGCGCTATGCTACAGCTTGATTTCGGAGACACCATTTGGCTTCGTCTTCATGGAGACCCTCGCTACGCTATCTACAGCAACACGGGTCATTACACCACCTTCAATGGTTACCTGATTTACCCTGATGTGTTTGGCTACCAAGAACCCACACACAAAAGTCATGACATTGAGCATGAACCACCGAAAACCAGTGATCACTCACTGTCTGAGCACGAAAATACAATTACCAAAGACAGTGCTGTGAGTATGAAAGAAGAGAAACAGGATGAAGAGATAAAAGAGGAGGGCGGAAGAGATGGAGAGGAGGAAGACGACGACCAGCGGTCGGCATTCTCAGTGGGCCGCACTCAGAGTATTGTGGGAGTGGATCA
This sequence comes from Garra rufa, assembly GCF_049309525.1. Classification (NCBI taxonomy): domain Eukaryota; kingdom Metazoa; phylum Chordata; class Actinopteri; order Cypriniformes; family Cyprinidae; genus Garra; species Garra rufa. The sequence goes on from NC_133363.1 coordinate 35,883,132, forward strand.
AGGATACCCTGAGCACCAGCCCATCATCTTCGACACAGAGTTTGTCAACATCGGCAACGACTTCAACTTGACCTCTGGTGTATTCAGATGCAGAGTAGCAGGAGCCTATTACTTCTCCTTCAATGCTGGCAAGCTCCCTCATAAGACCCTGTCAGTGAAGCTGATGAAGAACCATTTGGAGGTACAGACCATGATCTACGACGACAGCGACACTGAGAAGGCCCTGCAGAGCCAGAGTCTGATGTTGTCACTGCAGGCTGGAGATACTGTCTGGCTCTACAGCCACCAGAGGGATGGATTTGGTGCTTACAGTAATCACGCCAAGTATATCACTTTCACTGGCTTCCTGGTGTATCCCGAGCTCCACCGAAGCCTTCCTCAGCAGCAGAAACCAGATAAGACACTGTAGGCCAGCCAAGGAGCCAGTCAGTCTGGGTCTTTAGGAAGGTAAGAGTTTGAAAATGTGAGTTCCCTACACACAATCTACTACACTCTAGAGATTGTATGTCACTCATCAACTCCTGTGGTTTGCTTCTCCAGATTGCATATTACAAAATCTATCCAGCTCTTGTTTTTTACCCTCTTTATCTACTTTCAGGAAGAAACAACTAAGTCAAGCAAGCAGCACCTGTAGCAATTTGGTTAAACAAGGCCTCTGCTCAGCATCCCTAAAGTCGCCATGAAACGGAAATTGCGATCATCTTTTCTTCCCTATCGTGACAGGTTCTCAGATGAGAAAAAAAAAGTAGGGCAGCACTTGATTTTGTCCGTCGGGAAATGATTGGATCGTTGTTCTTAGCTAATTGAGCCATCTCATTTGAGTGACAGGTTGCTGGATTATTGCCCAGATGGCACTTAAGGAAGGATGCTATTGGAAAGGGACATTAATGTTTTTGACTAAGAATTACAATGGCACATAGCATTTTTTTGAAAAGTATATGCATGGATAATTCATTTGTAACAAATATGTCAACACTGCATAAAAAAAGAAGAATTTAACATTTTTATTTCATGGTGACTTTAAAGGGATAGTTCACCCAAAAATGTAAATTATGTTTTTAATTACTCACCCTCATGTCGTTTCAAACCTGTAAGACCTTCGTTCATCTTCGGAACACAAATTAAGAAACCTACCTGATCTCATGATGAAAACATACCTGTGGGAAATTGTACGCAAAACACAAAATACATACCAATAAGCACATATCACTGCAGTTTCCAACAGAAACTGCACTTGTAATAGTTTTAATACAAGCTTGCTTAGTAGCTCTACCGTTATGGAATGTGGAATTCTTAGGTGCGATTCCCATGAAAAACATGACTCACGATGAAAGAGCTGAAAGATGAGAGATCGAAAAACAAGCTAAAACAACATGCTTGCAAATGTTTTTTAATGTCACATTCGCTTTTGTTCATACTATCAGGTAGGTTTTGGTGTAGTGCAGATGGTACGTTATTTTAAAACGTCACAGAGAATTAGAGTTATAGCGTCACTCAATGGACATTTCAAGTCAGAACTGCGGTGACATGTACAAAACTAACGTCCCATAAAATGTACCATATGTACATATGGGGAAAAACTCTTTTGGTGCCACTCAGTGGACATATCACATCGAATATGTCACGAAACGTACATAGCGGTTCGCATTTTGCTTCTTGTGGAAACGTTCACCACAGGCCACATGTCTGTTTTTGTCATGAGAACAGGTTCACAGCAATGCAACTGACACATTCAAGGCCCAGAAAGGTAGTAAAGGACATTGTTAAAATAGTCCATGTTACATCAGTAGGTCAACCATAATGTTAAATAATAAATAATATGATATGAAATTATAAATAATGTTGAATTAGTTAGATTACAAGTGTCAAAATCTTCAGACATGTTTACAAAGATTGTTGTATATACACTGTGTGTCTTCTTTTGCTTGTAAACAAGGCAAGCTTGTAGCTTCATGAGATTACTTTTGAACCACTGATGTCACATGGTCCACGGACTATTTTAACAATGTCCTTACTACCTTTCTGAACCTTGAACATCTCAGTTGGATTGCTGTCTATGCAGGTTCAGAAAGCTCTCGATTTTCATCAAAAATATCTTAGTTTGTGTTCTCAAGATGAACGAAAGTCTTACAGGTTTAGAACAACATGATGGCGAGTAATTAATAACAGAATTTTAATTTTTGGGTGAACTATCCCTTTAAAGCTTCGGATGCTGAGATCTCACAATAACATAATGAGAAAATACAAAAAGGTATAACAAATATAAATAATTGGTAAAATAAAAAAATAAATACATAATTTAAAAAATATGTAATTAATAAAAATCAATATAAAACATAAAATACAACTTGCCTGAATGATCTGAAATTCTGAGCACTAAAGCACCTATCTCTACAGAGCCAGTTCCTTAAAGAGCTCTAACTCAAAACTGTGTTTCAGTATTATTATTAAATGCATGCACATTTCAAATAAGAAATTTTGTTGTCTTTGAAGCTTTTGCACGAACGATTTGCACGAGAGCACCGTCTTCTGCTTTTTTAATGTATTATTTTCAGTGTAAAATCAGTGTTTATGGCACAAAAAAAGGTTAACAACGTCATGTAGTCAAATTCATGTAGTCAGTCAATAATCAGTCTCGTTTCTGAACAGCACTACACATTAAAACTGAGGACCGCTTCTGTAAATGTACTATGTTTGGACAGAAACTTGGCCAAACATGGTGCAGGCTGACAGCTTCCAAAGGAACAATGATTTTATTCACTGCCAAATACATTTACAGTACACCAACTGATGATTTTTGGAAGCTGTTCAACAAAAATTGATGTCTATATTTTGGAAAAAAAATCTATCAAAGATGTCGATCAGTTTGTATAATTCGTCTGGTTTATGTGTATAACGGCCATAAAAATGTATTTAGTTGATAAAGCATATGTAATATGAAGTGCACAATTCCAAACTGTAAATACCTCTGTGTTTTTTATCCATTTCTATATAAGTGAACGTTTGCATTTCTAATTCTGTGCCTGGTTTTATGTACTTTTCTGTATGGGTTTAATCCGATAAATACATTTTGTGAAAGAGTGCTGGATAAGCTTTTCAATGTTTGTGCAGTATGAGCTACTTTGTTACGTACCGTAAAAGTGGTTTCAGTGTATGCTGGATTCTTATTGTGGAAGAAGCCAGTCCTCAGAAGCAAACCAAATAAAAACTCTGAATGTAAACTCTTTCGTTTGTCTTGAATTTTTCATTAGTGTAATTACATCTACAGTGCTGTCACTCCTACCAATTATATTTTAACCTGTAGAAGGATTTTTCTATGATGAATAAACGCAATAAAGCATTCAGATAATTGAATCAAGTGAACATTTGAAAATCCTTTCTAAAAAAAATTTTTAACTACCTAAATCGGCTGAGGTATTTAATTACCTTAAAGGTGACATATCATGAAAATCTGACTTTTTCCGTGTTTAAATGTTGTAATTGGGTACCCAGTGCATCTACCAACCCAAAGAAAAACATGAAGGACAACTAACTTTTATTTTAGTAAGCCTTTTACTCCAAGCATGTGAAAAAATGAGCCGCTCAGATTTTGTTCCCCCTGTGATGTAGAAAGGGGATCTTAAAAAGGTGGTTATAGATATATAAATATGGTTTAAAACGTATGATTTCAGCATGATAGACATGATAATCAAAATCAAAATTTTGGCAGAGTATCTGAGTCAGAGCTTTAAAGGCACAGCCCTATTCTGGAAAAAGGGGCGGGGAGCAGCAGCTCATTTGCATTTAAAGAGCCATGCACAAAAACAGCGTGTTTCTGCTTCCACTCAAAATAGCCATTTTCAAGATGATATGTGACCCTGGACCACAAAACCAGTCATAAGGTTAAATTTAAAAAAAAAAACAGAGATATATACATATTATGAAAGCTCAATAAATAAGCTTTCTATTGATGTATGGTTTGTTAGGATAGGACAATATTTGGCCGAGATACATCTATTTGAAAATCTGGAATCTGAGGGTGCAAAAAAATCAAAATACTGAGAAAATCACCTTTAAAGTTGTCCAAATTAAGTTCTTAACAATGCATATTACTAATCAAAAATTACATTTTGATATATTTATAGTAGGAATTTTACAAAAAATCTTAATATAACATGATCTTTACTTAATTTTGACCCATACAATGTATTTTTGGCTATTGCTACAAATATACCCCAGCGACTTAAGACTGGTTTTGTGGTCCAGGGTCACATATAATAAATGATCTCAAATAAATGTCTTTCTACACTTTCTGGGGACACCTGAGACTTATATTACATATTGTAAAAAAATGCATAATAGGTTACCATGGTACACCTTTGTGTTGTTTTTGAATCCACATGAGTATGACTGCACCAATCTTAGAACTAAAATAGTAGATCAGATTAGTTTTCTGTCATGAAGATCAAGGAGATGCCTGAGGAACTTTAAAATGAATTTGTTTGATTCAAGTTGGAAAAAGCCTGCAAGTAAAGCACTGTTTTTGTGCAAACCATATGCAGCAACACCCAGATAATACCTTTTGTATTGTCATTTGTCAAGCCTGGTGGTAGTGGCAGAGCCTTGGCAAAAAGGAGGTTTGTATTCTAAAATGATCATGTCAGGGACCAGACTTTAATCTTATTGAAAAATTTATGTTTTCACTCAAGTTTTTCACTTCCAAATTTTTTTTTTTCAAATGTGCAATTCATTGACCAAATGTGCAAGAAAAAAAAACCTTTTTAAGTGTACAAAGCTACAAAAAATACACTTAGGAACACACACATCTGTAATTGCTGCTAGCAAACAAAGTTAGGAAGATAGGAAGATTCGTATTTCATCCTAGAGAACTGAATGTTCTTGAAATGGAATTGTTTATTCATAAATGTGTTGAAGTGGTCTTCTTGGAACATTGCAAAAGTGGTGGTGAATGTTTCAGTACACTTCATTTAATGAAGACAAATATTTTAAAAGTCATCAGTAGTAAATGATAAATAGTAAAATGAAAAATATATAAAAGAAATCACCCAATAAATTAGCAAACATATACAGGTCCTTTTCAAAAAATTAGCATATTGTGATAAAGTTCATTATTTTCTGTAATGTACTGATAAACATTAGACTTTCATATATTTTAGATTCATTACACACATTTGAAAGTAGTTCTAGCCTTTTATTGTTTTAATATTGATGATTTTGGCATACAGCTCATGAAAACCCAAAATTCCTATCTCAAAAAATTAGCATATTTCATCCGACCAATAAAAGAAAAGTGTTTTTAATACAAAAAAAGTCAACCTTCAAATAATTATGTTCAGTTATGCACTCAATACTTGGTCGGGAATCCTTTTGCAAAAATGACTGCTTCAATGCGGCGTGGCATGGAGGCAATCAGCCTGTGGCACTGCTGAGGTGTTATGGAGGCCCAGGATGCTTCGATAGCGGCCTTAAGCTCATCCAGAGTGTTGGGTCTTGCGTCTCTCAACTTTCTCTTCACAATATCCCACAGATTCTCTATGGGGTTCAGGTCAGGAGAGTTGGCAGGCCAATTGAGCACAGTAATACCATGGTCAGTAAACCATTTACCAGTGGTTTTGGCACTGTGAGCAGGTGCCAGGTCGTGCTGAAAAATGAAATCTTCATCTCCATAAAGCTTTTCAGCAGATGCAAGCATGAAGTGGTCAAAAACACAAAACACAGTGGTCCAAAGTATTTTTTTCGGATGAAGGCAAATTTTGCATGTCATTTGGAAATCAAGGTGCCAGAGTCTGGAGGAAGACTGGGGAGAGGGAAATGCCAAAATGCCTGAAGTCCAGTGTCAAGTACCCACAGTCAGTGACGG
>NC_133363.1:35889491-35925102 GCF_049309525.1 Garra rufa
GACACAATCTAGCCCATTACCTCTGTATAGCCTGACTTATAAAATCATAGTCATAAATCGATTTTTTAATAGTTAATTTGACCTTAAGTATAAAATAATATTTTAAAAATTGTTTATGCTTTGATTCATGTTTGATACATCAGGCTCTATAAGAGTGAAGAGGTAAGATATGTTGACCCTGGACCACAAAATCAGTCATAAAGGTCAATTTTTTTGAAATTGAGATTTATATACATCATCAGAAATCGAAATAAATAAGCTTTCCATTGATGTATGGTTTGGACAGGATAGGATACGATAGGACAATATTTGGCCGAGATAAAACTATTTGAAAACCTGGAATCTGAGGGTGCAAAAAAATCTTAATATTGACAAAATTATCTTTAAAGTTGACCAAATGAAGTTCTTAGCAATGCATATTACTAATCAAAAATTAAGTTTTGATATATTTATAGTAGGAAATTTACAAAATATCTTCATGGAACATGATCTTTACTTAATATTATAATGATTTTTACTAATCAATAATTTTGAATACATTGTATTTTTGGCTATTGCTATAAATGTACCTGTGCTACTTAAGACTGGTTGAGAATTGTGAGAATTCAGAACTCACTTTTTTTTTTCCAAAAGCCCAATCTGAGCAAAAGTACACAATTTGGTGCAGCTGTTATTTATGCAAGTAATACAAAATTATGATTGTAATGTAAATCAACAAGATTTTGAATAAAAAGCATTTTACTTATCAAAAACATATGAACTATCAATCTATTACTCCGAGGGCAGAAAGCATGTAGTAGATTAGAATGTATAAAATAGGTGTTTGATCATGTTGATAATTTAGAGGCACTTGTAATGCATGTATTCAAATATTTTACATTACACCTTCTAGGGTTAAAAACACTGTTCTCACTAAAAAAAAAAGACTATCACATACCATTGCTTATCATTGTATTTATTAAAATGTATTGCGAATAGTCTCTCTCTGTTACATTATCATATATAATAATAAAAAAATAAGTTGCCAAGACAGGATTTTCTTCAAACCTACTATACAATTATAAAATAGTATGACCGTATAGATAACATGCACAAAGAAACAGAAGACCAATTACCAGATGCAGGCTTTTTAAAAAACTCCTAATACAAAGAAGCCAGCTAGAAGCTCCAAATAAAAAAAAATTACATCACTAAATTAAAAAATAAATATTTGTAAATTGTCTAAAACATCTGAGGTAATAATGACAACAATATTTTTTTATTTACAACGTAATTGTTGATCCAGATGGACGTTGTTATAGCTTGAAGTCTGCTTTTATGTACAGTACACCAATTTTTTAAAGAATATATAAAAAATATGCACTCAAACAAGCACAAACAACTTATAAATTATATCAGGATATCAGATGTAGCATCATTGTCAGCATTTGTACACTGTGTATCTTTTAGATGGACTCTGAAGCGCACACTTGCTTGTAGTACTCCTGCAGAATTTCCAACTGGGCCGAGCGGATCAGCACATGAGGCCGGACTGAGGCCAGCATCTTATAGGCTTCCTCTGGACTCCAACAGTGCAGCTGTAAAAGGAAAATAAATGTTTAACACAGGGCAGTAACCACCTCATACAATGAGAATGAGAATATTCCCCTTCAATAATTAGACAGGGACAAACTGCCCTCCTTCCCCTCAAAATTTGATATTCTTGTGCTGCTTTGCTGCACTCCTTTAGGCACAGATCTTTTTGTTTTTAGGATGACAAAAAGTTTTAAAATTAAATTTTTTTTGTTTAATTTGCCTCAGTGATCTTACAGCACTCATTACAGTTTTAATGCTGGAAGAGTGTGAGGTAAGATGTAAGTAGATAAACATTTATTATTACCATTTACAATAGAAATATGTGACCACAAAACCAGCCTTAAGTAGCATGGGTATATTTGTAGCAACAGCCAATAATACATTGTAGGGTTGGGCATCTAAGGTATAATGCCGATCCGATACGCATCTCGATACAAAGTATCCGATCCGATATATTAACGATACATTTGTGACATATTGCGATGCAATACGATACGAATTCACACCCATATCACGATACGATGCGATAATTCAGCACTAGCTAATTAGATCAAGTTTATGTAATTATGTGAAAGAGGATGCAGTGCCAGTGAATGAGTTTGATTATTTATTAACCAAGTAAAACCAAGACTTTTTGATTATGTGTATGTATGTTATATATATATATATATATATATATATATATATATATATTATATATATATATGTATTTATATATATATTATTTATGTATTTATATATATATATATATATATATATATAAGACAGATTTAAAGCTCCTGAATTCTTTAATTCAGACATTCTAAACAACTACAGAGTACTTTTTCTAAAGTGAGTGAACCTGCCAAACAGAACAACAGGGAGATGCCAAAATACCACTCACTAAACCTGTCCATTTGAACTGGACTGACCGAATATCTACTGTTTGTATCCATCATAAAATGAACATACAAATGAAAAATACAGCAAATACATACTATATCTGTTGATGCTGGTGCTCATGTGCATAAACACCACTGACCCTTACAAGATCCACCTCTATGGGTGAGCATCCATTATAAAAACACTCACAAGACATTCATTTTGACAACTATGCAAATATTTTGAAATTTCACACAAAAATACTATGGATCAGAGCCCCGAAAGCATGACTAGTTCATGAATCAACAGCGGACTTATGCGTGCCTAGACTCCGATATGCAAGAGTGTCATTGTTACTATTACTCTGATCGTCTTTACTTTTACATTAGTGCGAGGGTTTGTTTCATGCAGTCAAGAGATGAAGTAGAGACCCGTTTTTCCGCGGGGGTATAGGTTACTTTTATGTGGGCTTTTGCTGGTGGGAGTGGGACAAAATAACATACATTTCTGCAGGAGCGGGACAAAAAAAGCAGTCCCTTGCAGGTCTCTGATGATGTTTGCGTGCCGCGGTTGAAAGTTTTGAGCCGCCGTTCAGTCTGTATGCGATGAGGCTTGCTGCACCGAGTCCAAAGCAATCAATCACAGAACACGAAAGAGGCCGTGCTTTGACCATTTTAGGATAAAATTTAAGTTAATTTTAAGCCATCTCGCGGGCCACCGGTTGAGAATCCCTGCTCTATGTGACTTTCTGGACACGCCGCGGTCTCTGTAGTGTTGTGATAAGCTACGTCATTCACGCAGCAGTGAAGGGAGACGTGCTTGCGAAACAGTTCAGAGGGGAGAAAACAATCTAACAATATTTTCCACTTTCTAAATAATAAAAGTATTGTATGTCTACTAATAATTATAAAGAAATAAATCGGGATTTACCGATGCAGATATGTTAGAAACGATGCATCGCGATACAAATGCCAATTTGTATCCGATGCGCACTTTTTAAACCGATGCATCGCATCGTTAACGTTTTAAACCGATGCACCGAGTGAATCGGGGAATCTTCCCATCCCTAATACATTGTATGGGTCAAAATTATACATTTTTCTTTTATGCCAAAAATCATTAGGATATTAAGTAAAGATCATGTTCCATGAAGATATTTTGTACATTTCCTACCGTAAATATATAAAAACTTCATTTTTGATTAGTAATATGCATTGCGAAGAATTTCATTTGGACAGCTTTAAAGCCGATTTTCTCAATATTTTTATGTTTTTTGCACCCTCAGATTCCAGATTTTCAAATTCATCTTTCAGATTATATACATTTCAAAATTGACCCTTATGACTGATTTTGTGGTCCAGATTCCAGGGTCACATATTAAACAACTGGCAGTAATATCCATTGATACTACTTGACTTTTAATTATTTAATTATCAAATTCCTTTAGGCAAGGACTCCTCAAATTCATATATAGAATATACAGTATGTCTCTCACTGGAATTGTGTAAGGTTCTTAGAAAGGAGAAGTGAAGCATAGGTATAAATGTCCCTTTGAATTCTGCATTTGTGGCTTTTGTGTAGAGAAGTGATTAGCATATCTTGAAATGACCTATATATCAGTTTTCCCTCTCTAAAAATTCCCACCAACAATATTAAGAAACTAAAGATTATAAATGCGACATGAAAAAAGTACCAAAAAACATGCAACCACACAATGACAGATACGGTTCACAGTGATGACCTATGACATAGAGTGTTGGTATATATTGCTGCTGGTATTGTTATTGTTATTGATGTATGCAGACTCATACCCACCCTAATGAGGTATGCAGCTGCAATAGTTGCACTGCGTGAGCGGCCAGCCTTGCAGTGAATATAGACACTGGTGCCCTGCTCTCGATGTTTTAAGGCAAAGTCCACACCCTTGTGAATGTGCTCTAGGCTGGGAACACCTGTCAGGTCCACTGTGCTGAGTCTGATCTGTTCAACACCAACAGCTTGCCATTCCTGTTATGTTACCAACAGGAAAAAAACATTCTTAGTTGTACATTGACATATGTGATTATGGTTAGGAATGAGTGACTCAGAGATACTCACCTCAGTTGAATTGCAGAAATATTTTGTCTCATATTCTTCATTCATAGTAATAACTCCTCTGACTTTCTCTTGTTGGACCAACTAAAGCCAAACGAGATAAAACGGGCATTAGGTGAGTCCTGAAACAGGACTGGAATTTGATAATGTGGTGTTTTATTAATATGATAAGATAATTATAATTCTCAGATAATTCCTCAGTTAATCAGCAAATATCAGCTAATTATCATAAATACTGTAAATGGCTAATCTTACCTCATCTGTCATTGACCTGAATGGAAGAGCACCAAGAATGACAGTAGGATCCACGCGATTATACCACTGCCTGGAAGTGATCCTTTCCATGACAACATTGTAAGCGAGTGTGGGATAAAATAAAATCCTTGCCAGATAACTCGACATCGTTCCTCATGTAAACGAACAACACGTAAGTTACAACTTCAAACGTGTCACAAGACTTTCATTCTCACTACTCCTACATATCCACTATACATAAAAGAGACGAGTTTTTTTCTTCGACGCCTATTACAGATCCTCAACATTGCCATCTTCTGTTTTGGAGGTTCATTTCAACGCCAGGTTCAGGTTCAACGCCTTTAACCATGGGTTGGATCCCACTGATATAGAAGAAACACATTTTGTATTAGAAGACTTAAAATTAAACTCAGGCCCTAAAGTTGTAAGAGTCTAATGTCATTTAGCAGTTTATCGTGCACCTGTGTTAATGTTTATGAATGAACATCAATGCATCCATTTAATTTTAATATTTAACACTGGCAGGATGTTACACATCCCTGCTGAAAAAAAAAAACATCACAGAAATTCTAATGGTTTTCACTACAAATACTATTACAAACATTACAAACCATCGACTTTGAACCATTAAAACCATTTAAATAGTTTTCTGTGTTTTGGCATATATTCAAATAGGAATTTAGTGATTTTAACAAGCCACCAGAGCTGGGTAGATTATTTGCAAATTGCAATCTGTTACTGATTCCAAATTACATGACAAAAAAATGTAGTTAGGAATGTAATCTATTGCATTACACGTTTTAGGTAATATAATCAGACTACTTTTAGATTACTTTTAGATATTTGATTGAAATAGGATAATATTGTGCCATATTGACACTTGAATATAAAGAGTAAGAAAATTATTCCATTGTTATTAACAGGATGAAGTGGATTAAACATTATATTACGTCAATGTTTCCTAAACTAGTGTTTGTGAACAAACTGGAGGGAGTTTTTGAGTTTAATAAAAAAAAAAAGGGAAATATTAATTAAATCATTTTTTAAATAAAATGAATAATTTTGAAATCAATAAGAAAAAACTTACCAAAAAATATTTTATTTGTTTACCTGCATGTCATGTGGCCATAACAGTGTCAGAGAACCAATGAACATGCAAATGTGATACTTAATTATTAAAATATTTATTTTAAAATCTCAGGGGTACTTCAAGTACATATGTTTGGTGAAAGAGGATCAGATGACAAAAAACTTTGTGAATTTGTGCAGTTTAATGTGTTTAAAAGACAAAAGCCTTCCAAAGACATTGAAATACACTGTTAAATAACCTACAGAGTGAGAATTTAAATAAAAAATTAATGTGTTCATCAGTAGTTGATGCAATGTTGAAACACTTTTCTTTTTAAACCTAAAAATTATTTTTGTAAATCCAGTGGTCAAATGCTGTGTTGCCATCTGACTAATGACTAGTCTTTGTGTGTCCACAAAACTTTGAGACTTTCTGAATGTATATAAGCAGTAGGCTATTTTAGAAAGGACAATTTAAAAGATGAAAAATATGAATTAGGGGGAATCAATAAATTATGAATAAATATGTAAATAATATGTAATCATGTAATCCATACAAAATTAACTGTAACCTGATTACAAGTTTAATGCAATTAAATGCAATTTCATCTAATTACAAGTACTTAATTTTTTTAATCTGATAACATAATCCAGATTACATGTAATCAGTTACCCCTGTCCCATTATAACCTGTAAAACCATTACAAATTTTGTGATGGCGTCTATTTTTTTTTTCAGCAGAGATGCACAGTAATATTCCAGTAGAATGCAAACCTCTTTTTTAAGGATGAAGCCAGCATATGGACATCAACTGTACAGTTTTGTGCATGTAAACGTGGTTAAAATGTGCTTTTTACAGTGTGTTTGTGTTTCCTTCCTATTGTCTGGCATTGTGAATGCATTACATAATACATTTTACTATTAAACCCATAAAAATACCAACACAACTGCACAGACATTAAAAGCACACTTCACATTAACCAGTCTGGCAGTTACACACATTTGATGTTTATCTCCATATCACACACGCAGACCTCTTGGGCTTTTATTGACTTGAGCGACCACGTGAGAGAAACGCACATCTGCGTCTTTGAGAAGGGGGGACGTAGTCTAACTAATTGCTTTTAAATGTTGTTTTAAGTACTTATGTGAACATTTACATAGAAAAGACAAACAGGTATCAAGATTATAGTCGCGTCTAGCAAGGCTTCGACACCAAAAGTGCATATTTGTCCACTACATTTTGACCGAGGCTCCACCCCACTCCCCTTTTAATAAATGCGATGGTGTATGCAGGAAAGACAGCCATTTTGCACAGTCCCTCTTCCACTCAGAAAGTAGGTTGTCGTGGGAAGACGTAATCATAGAAAACTACTAACTCACAAATCCCACTACACAATCATTCCCCCGTGTCAGCACACCATACCTACTCAGTTTCCTCCGTTTGCAAAAGGGGGCATCGAGGGTAAGTGTTAATTGTTCATGGTTGTAGCTGCGGGAGCTAACTGGTGGTTGTTTACGGTCGCTAGCACTGCTAACATGCGTCATTATGTAAGAGCAGATAGACCACCGTGCGCCCACGGGGCTCATGTCGCAAATAGATACTGTTTGATCAGTCATGCATGCACGGTTGCGTCGAGACTTATCTAAACTTGTGTAATTTCCGCGCGGTGTTCGAGCTGTTCTGCTAAGTTTAGCATCATTGAGAAGTGTAACCATGCAAAGCAATTATAAAGATGCAGGTGATGAGCAGGACCCGAACAGGTCGCTCCCTGTGTTGCACATGTGGTCTTTACATCGCATGTATTTTCATTGCGATCGCTCTGGAAATTAAACTAACGTTAGAGGTCCTGTTGGAAAACGCATGGTCACTCCCCAACTAAATGAACACGTCTATGAACGCAGCAAGTGTGTTAGTATAGTAGCAGTGGTACGTTTTTAGCACGGAGGGCCTGTTATGTTCGCCCGTTTCTAAAAAGCTCCTTATGCAAGTAAAATGCGTAAAGAACTTTGTGGCTTTATCTCATATCGATCTAAAGGAAGTATCGATCCCTGCAAAAGTTAGTCTGGCGACTCTCCGACCACTGGCTGCGAATAGAAATGTATCTTCCTGATAGACTTTTACTTTCTTGTTACAACGCTAACGTGCTAATGAATCTAAATACGCCATACGTAACTGCTGAGGTTATCACATTCATTGTCAGTGTTTTTGTAACTTACCTTCTAAGTGCTCATATAGCAGCTTGTTTCAATTAATTCTGTCAATAAAAATAGGTAAAGTATGTAGCTTAGTGAGAAATGTTAGTGTCTGGCCTGCTGCTGTGAGCTCAAAGGCCTGTTGAACAGAAAGCTGCTGTTCACCACTGTCACGTGAACTATCACTATCATTTGATAAGAGCTTCATAATGGACGATTGTGCTCTCACTTCCAAGCCAAAACCTTTGAATAGGTGTAATGCATAAAGCTCTCTGGAAATGACTTGTGGAATCCATAAAGTCACGTTTTAGTGACTAATGCAATGGTAATCTAATGTGGATTGTGTTCTGTTGGGAATGCTTTATCATGTTAGCAGTGTTGCGACCTTCAGTTGTAGTTTGGTAAAGAAATAAAGAATTGTCTAAAAGGTAAAAGCTTTTCAGGGAAAAGACAACATGCTATTGAATAGGACCATTGGCATGAGGAGCGAGAAGGTCTGTTTTGCTTGATGTAATTGCTTGTAATGTTTTTTTTTTTTTTAACAACTTAGCTGACATTGTTAGGTGAAGTTAATGGGATATTTTATCCTCAATATGCAGGCTTCCAAAAGAAGCACAGCCAGCATTGTGAGAAGTGAAAGTGAAAATATTGCACTGAAGATTTATATTATCTTAATGTACATAGAGGAGCAATATATGCCGGTATTGTGCTTTTGCATTACATTAGGCTTTATTATATAAAGTCAGTTGTAACTGAGCTGTTCAGGCCTCATCTGACACTGGCAGTGTAAGATCTGTCTGTCTCCGTGGCTTGATTGTAAAGGAAAAAACCCAAGTCTTAATAGAACCAGTATAAATAATACACGAAGACAGCAAATTAGCCCCTGTGTCTTTCTCAGCACGGTAACGGAGGTAAAGGACAGCAAGTCCACAAATACTGGGAATCACCACAGATGTTCATTGATAAAATGTCACTCTAACCATGCGGCTGTTCTTTCTACAGATTGACGGGAGCAACATTTCAGAAAACCAAGGCCACAGAGAGGGTAAGTACTTCTCACTTTTGTGTTAAGATGTCTTACAATGGACCATTTGTTAAGCAAGACATCACAATGTCATGGGTGAATGTGGGAAAGGTAGGTATCCGTATTTCAAATGACTGGCGCTCAGAACACGATTTGACTAGAATCATAAGACATCGCACACAAAGCCAACAAATTAGTTTGAGGTCACAGATGAGTTGCCTGATGAGAATAACTTCTCTTTGGTTTGTTGAGCTTTGGTTTCTGTTATAGAAATGAGCAGTTGTGCCCTGTGTTCCTCAGACTATTTGGACATCCAGGGCTTGTAGTTCTTATTGAACTTTTAATGAGAGCCACCAGTGTCATTTCTGTAAGCTCTTATACTACAGTGCTGCTAGTGTTTGAATAATTAGTGTCAGTTTATGTCAGCTCCTAATAAAGTATTAGTCACACATGTGGAGGTCCTATGTCGTTTAGGATTTTGCACCTTCATTTCTGTCAATTTGTGTTGTGCTATTAGAGGGCTGCATGAAGCAAAATTGCATGAAATGAACTCTCTGTTCCTTAGTGTTTAGTGTTCAGAATTGAAGACAAACTGTTTCCTTGGTTACTTCTTAGTGCACACACACACTTGTGTGTTGATGCTGCTACGGTGGGCCGTTCTTTGCAGTTGGATTTTTGTCCTGCATGGCAACACCTCTATTATCTGCAACTGCGGGCTGGCAATTCCAACAGTCTCTGTGCTCATATTTATCTGTATTTACATAAATACTGAGGGTTTTCAGAAGAGTGTTCGACTGGAGGAACTAGAGTGCAATTGTAGGCGTGAGTTTGCGAGTGCTTAGTGTGACGTCAAGGGGGTTTATGTCTCCGTTACAGGGGGAAGGGATGTGTGTCAGAGTGCAGGCTCTTTAAAGGAGCCATCAATCATCTACAGCTTCACCTTTAAGAGACTCAATAAGGAGACCAAAATACTCGTACTGAGCTACTGAAAGTCTTCAGTTTCGTTTTGTACTTAACATACTAATGCTTTAAGGCAAAAAGCTTTTTGGCTTTGACTTCTGTCAGATTTTGCCGTAGTAAGTTCATGTCTGACAGTTGCTGCACCATGGCAGCTGTTAAATCGTGACAACGCTCTCCAGGAGGGAGTTACCACATGGAGGTCAGCAGCACCTGTCGGGAGCATTCCCGTTTGTGCTCCTGCTAATGTGGCTAATGAATACCATTAAATCCCTAAATAATTATTCCTATACATTATACATCTCCAATATATGACGCTATTGTTTTATTTTCATTTGTGACCCTGGAACACAAAACCCCACTTAAGATATTTGTAGCAATATCCAAAATACATTGTATGGGTCAAAATGATCAAGTTTTCTTTTATCCCAAACATCATTGGGATAAAGTAAATATCATGTTCCATAAAGATATTTTGTAAATGAAACATTTACAGTAGGATAACTTAATTTGATTAGTAATGTGCATGGCTAAGAACTTCATTTGGACAACTTTAAAAGCAATTTTCTCATATTTAGATTTTTTTGCACCCTCAGATTCCAGATTTTCAAATGGCTGTATCTTGGTCAAATATTGTCCTATCCTAGCAAACCATACATTAATGGAAAGCTAATTCAGCTTTCAGATAATGTATAAATCTCAATTTAAAAAAATTGACCCTTCTGACTGGTTTTGTGGTACAGGGTCACGTTTTTTCTTTTGTGAAGCATTTACTGAAGGAACTATATTTTGTAGTATGCATTGATGCACTGTTTGTGATGCTTTAGTGGGTATTGTTTGGTCTGTATCATAGTTAATTTTGTCTGTGCTGTTATTATGATGCAAATTTCGGTGTCCTCTGATAGAGCTAGGCTTTCTGTTTGACTTTGAGCAGGAGTTTATTGTGAGGAAGGGTTGCTAGTGGTCAGAGGTTGATTTGGCTGTGAGCTTTTTTTTTCAGTTTGGCAGTAAAATGGGTGATTCTGCAGGAGGCAGGATGACTCTCACTGTAACAGTCCAAAACTGACAAACAGTTCAGAAAGAAAACAGGAAATGGCCACAAAGCACTTTCTCCTGCCATATGGTTGAGTCTTTATCCTGAGAAATCTAATAATTCTCAATCTTTTGAAATACAGCTAACTCCATTCCCTTAGCTCAAAGATCTCACTTACTTTAGAGATGTCCTTAGGATGCACACATTAAAGGAATGGTTTATCCAAAAATGAGAGTTGCAATCATTACCTACGTCATGTTGTTCCAACCCTTTTGTTCATTATTGAAAGACAAATTAAGAGATTTCCGATATTCTCTCATCACTTTTGCCCATCCATTGAAAGTCCACACAATCAAAACCTTGATGCTTTAAATTCATAAAGATAGCGTAATTCATATGAATTGATCAAGTAATCCATATAAATCGAGTGGTTTAATACAAGTCTTCTGAAGAGAGACACTTATGATGAAGGGATTTAATTTAGGCCTTTATTCACATATTGATCAATGCACACAGAGCACATCTAATATGGCAAACACTACTGATGCACTGACATTTCAGCAACCAAGAAATTGTTTTTGGTTTTGGGCTAAATAGTTTCGAAGGAGTAAAATCATTGACTAGAACAGTATGTCAAATTTTTGCTGAAATATTGAGTTGGCCAAGCTTTACCACATTGACAGCATTTGACATCATTTTAATATTTGGTTAAACTATCCAGTCTTTGACTGTGTACATTCATATGCAGTGTGGGCCTAATGCTACATCTCAGTTTGCCTAGTTATGCTACACATAATACTTCACTGGTGTAGGGAAAGTTAATATTTCTGAATGTGTAGCAAAAGAATGCATCAGTATAGAGACCCTATAGACTGTGGCTGCTTGTCACATTTCTAAACCTGAACAAGTCTATACAGAACAGTCTGTTCCTCCTTGGCTCTAGATGTTATTGGCAATGAGCTAAAAACAATGTACAAATACTAACATGCAAATAGAACAAAAAAGAGACAAAATAAAATGGTACATTTATGATATGACCACTTCAAGGTCAAAAAATTCATTTTTGCCATTAAAGGACAATATTTGCCTACTGGAATTGATTTCCAGGGGCAATTTTTACATTAGTAAAGGCAATTGTTATAATCACCTCATTGTAAAAACCATACTATGTTGTCTTTAATGTCAAATACCTCAATTTACCCAATTACTTTAATCAATATTTCAAACTGTTGTCAATAACAATAGACTGTTTAAAACGTGTCTAAATTCTCTATGTAAAAAAAAAAACAGGAGCTCACAGGACTGCAATATTATGACAGAAATCTTTATTGTAGATTATTGCTCTTTATATTGTAATAATGATGTGCCTCTGATTGGCCAATGCATTTCTAAGCTCAACAGGAACACGTTTGATTGGTTGTAAGGCTCAATGCTACACGACATAACAGTGTGTAAAAGCAATCTGATGCGCTGTGTAATGTAATTCTGTGAATTTACACTTTTATTTGTTTTTCCCATTTCATTTTAAATGTGACAGCCGTAAGACGTTGTTTAATTGTGTGGGGACATTTTTTTTTGCTCCTTTGTCTTGAATTTATGGGACACTTATGTTCATTTTGGTCGCATTTTGCCACAAGCCCTCGTTAATTTCCAACCCTGGTCCACTTTAATGTGAAGCTTTTGGCTTTGATGTGAATACTTGGCTTTCTCCTTTACATAACGGTAAAAATTGAGCTTGTGAAACTTCCGGTATGTGCGTGTGGTTTTCAGGACAGAATTAATGGAGGGTTAATGCACTAAGAACTGATTTTCATACCTGATTGATTTCTCTGAGCTGCTTTGGATCTTGGCAAAGATGCTGTCTGTATTTTGAAATGCTGCTGTGGCATCTAATGCCCTGCACTTCACAGAAATCAAATATGCACTCAAGGCAGTGAAGTGAACCGGGACTTAGTTGATTAACAACTCCATTAGAATTATTTAGACACATTACACTTTGGATATTCTAGTTCCAATTGTACCATAGCTTTTTTAATTTCTGCCATTAAGTAACCGTCTGTTTTGGACAGTGAGTGAGCTGCGTGTGTAGGTCACTGGTTTATGACCCTTGGCATTCTGAACTGCTGGCACAGAGTACTGCTCTGATTAGGATGTAGTTGTAAGTTGTTGTTGTTTTTGTAGTCGTACATAGGAAACGGGATTGAGGTGTGTCATAATGAATGACTGATGGGTGGTTTGTAGATGTCCATCTGTAACACCCCTAACCCCCCCTCTGATCAGTCAGCTGTGTGTGTGTGTGTGTTGTATTCTCAGCTGCTAGGTAGTTCCAGATGCTTCAGTATAACTCCATTTGTCTACAGTGCTGTCTGTGCCAGTGTTCGAGAGTGAGTTTGTTGTTAGATGAACTGTGCTGACCATATGCTCTACCCCCCCACCGTCCACCCCAAAGGCCTATAACACTGCCTTACATAGACAGTCCATGAATAAGCCACACAGTCACTCAGCAGTCATTAAAACATGGCATGGCCTATGGTCTTCTTGGAGCATTCTCGCTATGCTTCCAAAGTCAGAAGCCACATCACAGCTGCATGGCAAGAGTTCCTCAAGAGGATGATAAATCATTGATGTGCACAGTGATGGAGAGGGGCTAACCACAAGTTGAGGTGCTACTAGTTTGTAGTTCGGGAGCCTTATTAGTAGTGTAGCAGTAGTGGAACTTTTTTGCATTTTTTTTATTTTTTTGCCCTCAAACATTTGCTGTTGTGTTTCCAATGCTACATTTTCTGTTGCAATGTACACTACCAGTCAGACGTTTTTGAACAGTAGGATGTGTTTTTTTTTTTTTAAATGTATCATCTGCTCACCAAGCTTGCACTTATTTGATCCAAAGTACAGCAAAAACAGTCACATTTTGAAATATTTTACTATTTCTACATCATCTGAAAGCTGAATAAATAAGCTTTCCATTGATGTATGGTTAGGACAATATTTAGCTGAAATACAACTATTTGAAAATCTGCAATCTGAGGGTGCCAAAAAATCTAAATATTGAGAAAATTGCCCTTAAAGTTTTCCAAATGAAGTTCTTAGCCATGCATATTACTAATCAAAAATCAAGTTTTGATATTTACGGTAGGAAATTTACAAAATATCTTCATGGAACATGGACTTAATATCCTAATGATTTTTAGAATTAAAAAGAAAAATCAATTCTTTTTTTAACCATACAATGTATGTTTAGCTATTGCTACAAATATACCCATGCTACTTAAGGCTGGTTTTGTGGTCTGGGTCACATTTATGTATTTAAAATGTATTTTATTCCTGTGATTTCAAAGCTGAATTTGTTAGCATCATTACTCAGTCACATGATCTTTTAGATTTCATTCTAATATTCTGATTCTTGCTACTCAAAAACATTATTATTATTATTATGTTGAACACAGCGGAGTAGATTCTTTTTTTTTCAGGTTTCTATGATGAATAGCAAGTTCAGAAGAACAGCTGTTATTTAAAATAGAAGTCTTTTGTAACATTATAAATGTCTTTGTCATCACTTCTGATCAGTTTAAAGCATCCTTGCTAAATAAAAGTATTTTCTTTCCCAAAAAATAAAATTATACTTTAAAGCTTTTTATTTTTAGATAAATGCTGATCTGTGGATTTTCCTATTCATCAAGAATCCTGAAAAAATGTACTCAACTGTTTTAAATATTGATGATGATGATGATGATAATAATAATGTTTCTTGAACAGCAAATCAGCATATTAGAATGATTTCTGAAGGATCATGTGACACTGAAAACTGGAGTAATGATGCTGAAAATATAACTTTGATCACAGGAAGAAAATGAATTTTAAAATATATATATTTAAATAGAAAGCAGTTATTTTAAATAGTAAAAATATTTTACAATATTATTGCCTTGGCTGTATTTTGGATCAAATAAATGTGAGCAAAGTGAGCAGAAGAGATTTCTTTAAAAAAAAAAAAAAACATTAAAAATCTTACTTAAATGTGTTGGAAAGTCACCAAAAAGGTTTGTTCTAGTGAATTGTTTTGTTCAGATGGTTCATGTGAATGAACACATTAGAAAGAATATTTAATAATCCCAATCTCTACGCTGCATTTAAGGTTGGCTGATTTATATCTTCGGTCCTGCTCATCCTTTTTTTCTCTATTATATTAGGGTCTATTTTAGTTTATGATGTGTTTATTGTAAATTATATCTTTGGTTACATTTAGAAATCTATTTTAAGCACCTAAAATGTAGCCCCAAATAGTCCCTCAGGTTGTTTTTGTCCCTTTTGTAACCAAGATCATATTTTAGTCCCACATGCTCCTCTCTGCATATTTGTATTTTGATAGGTTTTGCAGAATGTGAGTACTCTAAACACCAGTATTATGTTACTGCTGTATCAATTATAGTTGCTTTGACCACAGATCTGATACGTGAAGCTCTTTTGCTACAGAGGGTATATGAGACTTTATATTTTGTCAGCAGAGTAAGAGTATTTTACACCGTGTTGCAACTGTGATACACCCACATTTCAGTACACAGGATCTTTAAGTAAATAGAAATTATACTTTAGGCTTAAGAACATACATAAAACAATATTTACCAAGCTAGCTGGTGTGGTCTGAGTTTGAATACATAGACCGCTTAGTTTTACTATGCAATATGAGAAACCTATGCGTTCGAGCCTCTACAAACTGTTTTCCTCTGAAAGTGAGAGCAGCCTTATTTCAGAAGATTATGTTCGGATCATCCAGGAAGTGCCGTCTTATTCTCCCACATATGTGTTCTCTGTGTGCATGCAGTTTTGTTACATGCGGTTTGCATGCTGTCTATTCTGTCAGAAGACGTCTCTCTTGTTCTTTCTTTTTTCCCTTCCAGTGTGTGTTTTACCTGTGTGTTTGTGTGTCTGACGTGTGTGTCCTGTAATGTTTGGTGTGTTTCTGTAGCGTTTGACAAAGGCACTGGATGGATAGCATCGACGCCGAAGCCCTCTACCTGACCACAGCGCAGCACGGGCAACCTCAATGCGAGCTTTCCCTTCCTGCTGTGGAAGTACCTGCCCTTGGCGGGTAAGAGCACACTCACTTCATGTCTTTTTTACCCCAGGGGTACGAGGATACCCTCCATCCACAGGTTTTCCCTCAGTGGGAAACAAGTCTTTCAATCAAGCAGCTTCATTTTGAAGCTAGGATGAGAAGAGAAAATAACTCAATAGCTCTCTCTTTGTCATTGCTCATTTTTCTAAATAGTAACCACCATGTCTGCAGTGTGCAGCCCACCAGATGTCACTGCATAGCTAGCGATGATGTCATGGTGTGTTTGAATGTTTGACAGATGTTGAGGTTAAAATTAAATGATTGCATTCTAATTAATTGCTAGAAATCTTTTGTAAGGGTGTTCTTTTGTTACTAAATATATATTTGAAATGTATTAGATTCTGAATTGAAATGCAAATTCGGCATATTATAAACTATAGAATTTTTTTTTTTTTTTTTTTGGCAATAACTGAATGTGTTAGAATGTTACATTGTTATACAGGTCTATTTGTGTTTTTGCGCTAAACAAAGCCAAATAGTGGACCTCAGCCTGCCTGCGGCTTGTTTTGTTTGTCGCCTTTGACTGCGAGCTTATAACATGACCCATGTCGCATGACCCCGAGCAGCCTTTTCCTCCCTCCCTACCGCCGCCCCTCCATGCTGGAATAGTGTACAGTCCGTGGCCCACTGCTGGAGCCCGATTGTGTCCTGGGGGCGCTTCAGCTCAGGGATTACCAGAGAGCTGCCCGTCCCCATTCATTCCTGCCGCTCACTCACGCTTATCAGCATCAATCTGACACTTTATTTATCTGACACTGCACTCAGTTCTGCTTTGCTAAGAGAAAAACTCACAAAAAAGTCCCCCACCATCAGCACTTTCCTTTGTGGGAGCAGGGGTGCAGCTTTTAGTGGCCTGTTCGGCCCATCCTAATCCTCAGTCCCAGCCCTAGTGACCAGAGCCTACGGCCTGTGTTTGTCATCCAGCATATGTGTTTGTCATCCAGCATAGTGCCGAGCCTCATCGTTGTCTCTCTTTGTCGATTTGAGTTTTGTGGGGTCTGATCAGCCTCCATGAGGTGTACGCTTCCCTATCTTACCCAGCTGTTCCCATGTAACTTATGAGTGAACCTTGAGAGACGTACTTGACAGATAGTCGCTGTGGCCGTTTAAGTGTGAGAAAGTCTGTTTTGGTGGATTCTGTCAGCGTTCATTTTTGAGACTTAACTGACTAGTGAAGTGCTGAAGAAAATGGCTTCCTTTAAGCTGGATTTTCTGCCAGAGATGATGGTGGACCATTGCAGTTTGAGTTCCAGCTCAGTGTGAGTACAGACTTGACTTTTTAGCTTGCTATAACTTGATTTGGATTACACGCTAACACCTTAAATTCTCATTCGATTGTTGGTCATTGTATAAGGGTGGAATGTTCTTTATTTTTATGTTTAATGTGTTTAATTTTTAATTAATCTGTGTGGTTTGTAAAATCTTATGAGTGATTAACTGATTTGTGTAGAGCTGAGAGTACAGTGATTGTAAATGTCAGGCACTATTTTGTGTGAATGTAAGTAGGGCTGCAACGATTTTGAGTATTTGATTTAAAAAAAAAAAAAAAAAGAGAAGAATAAAAAATAATCCAAAAGAATTTCATTTTGTGTTAAAATCGGCAAAATACCGGAATTAGCGCGTTCCACGTAATAAACCCATTTAAAAATTATAGTAAAGCATAATGCTATTAAGAATTCACAAATGCTACGATTCAGTTAAATATGCGATGCAGGTTTAATATATTCGCTTTAATTACTTAAATGAGTGTAGGTTACCGTTACGTGCAACTTAGAGTGGCTCCGTTCACAAATGCTGCTAAACAAACTGTTATCATTTTCATGTGTGGAGCGTCTCAAACTCCATCTCTGCATGTTGTTGTGAGTTTGGGTTTATTATAACGCTCATCAGATTTGTAAGGCAAATCAATTATAAATCTATGCAAACACCGGAGAATACATTAGTATCTTTCTCAATATGCCAACAAAAAAAAAGTTTAAACCCTCACTCTGAGTTTATACATTTTGATGTCCACATATTCAGAAAATTACAGTGGCTGTAGCTTTTCTATTATGAAGAAATGGTAAAAATATAAATTAAGTGTACATTGGAATTAAATGTTGAGTCAATCTTAAGCACTAGATCGGGCAGTAAAGTGTAAAAACAATTGTCAGGCCGTTGGCTACCTCTGCAGTCATTTGTTATAATGCACATTAGTTCTATTGTTTATAATACATTTATGTATTTTAACAGTTTTGTTCAATAAAACCATATGATTACTTGCTTTTGATGCTTTATTTGAACCAATTAATATGCTATTATATATTAGTGGTGCAACGGATCACAAAACTCACGGTTCGGATCACATCACGGATTTTGAGTCACAGATCGGCTCATTTTTCGGATCAGCAAAAAATAAACAAAACAAAAAAAAGTTTGTTTTTTAATAATTACTGAATGCTAACTTTATACTTCTAATCCACAGCAAAAACTACTAGCTGAACTAATAAAGTCAGTAACAAAACAAGTGTAGATGAATACAACAAAGTTACTAAAAAAATCAATAACACTAGTATTCAGGTGCAGAAATGTAATATTTAACTGTAAAATATCTAGTGCTTCTCACTGCAGGTATTTATAGGATGCTGTCTCTTTAAGGCCTAATGCACGTTCCTAATACTGGCACGCATCTCTTTCTCAGCTGTTTCTGTTCACTGAAGACATAACCGACTGTGTTTACCAGAATACCAAAACGGGTATTTAAACATAACTTTGTATGTATGTTAAGAGAAGTTTTAAAGAGGAATCAATCTGTGAATCACGCAGTCTAAATCGCGCGTCTCTCTCTCTCTCTCTCTCTCTCTCTCTGTGCGCGTGCTCGCTTTAGGTGTGTGCGGTACAAAACAAAACATACATAGGCTACATAAACAGCGCGCGTGTTCTCTTTTGCTGCAGCGGTTTAAATAGTTTTAATGGGTAAATTGGCAAGACAAAACATGTGCAAATTATAAACTTTTACTTTATGATGGTTAAATTTAACAGTTAATCCGCGAACCACATGCGTACCGAACCGTGGAGTCCGGTCCGTACGGATCATCTACGATCCGTTGCACCCCTATTATATATGTATTTTAAGTTATTTTAATGGCTATTGTTGTCTATTTTGATTACTACAAAAAATGTAATTATAATTATCTTAGTACTCGATTAATCGTCAGAATAATCGACTGATTACTTGATTACCAAAATAATCGTTAGTGACAGCCCTAAATGTAAGTTTGATTCAGGGTTCATTCAGGAGCTGGAAGTGGAGAGGTCTATTTTTACTACATAATTCTGTAGTAAACATGTTTTTCAATATTAGCAATAGGGATGCACCGATACCAATCGGTCGATAAAGCTTGCGCGTTTTGTCAGTAAAGCCGGTTCTGTAATCAGCGGTAAATGCCATCAGGTGCGTGATTTCACGTTGAGCCGTATATACTACACACAGCCGTTGTTTACCGACGAGCTGCGCATAGCAATGTTCATTATCAGTGTGAATGTGCGCAGCTCGTCTGTAAACAACGGCTGTGTGTAGTATATACGGCTCAACGTGAAATCACGCACCTGATGGCATTTACCGCTGATTACAGAACCGGCTTTACTGACAAAACGCGCAAGTTATCGACCGATAAGGATCGGTGCATCCCTAATTAGCAATATTATGTATTTTCCTTTTTTATATTTTATTCATCAGCCCAGTCTACTTGCATAAATAGACAATACTGCAGAATAAAGTATGAAATAATTTGGACATTTCATAATTGTTCTGCTGCCTAGGATAGCATAAAAAGAAAAGTTACTTACCTAAAAATGTGGAGAGTAGGATGGTTTCAACAGTTTGAAATGGAAAGTGAAACCCTAGTTTTCACTTCTAGCTTGACCATCTTGACTGGCTGGCTGTTTTTAGGATGAATTGGATTGTTTCTGATTTTATTTAAACGTTTACATATGAACTGCAAGAGTTTGTTCTTTGCTGTTTCAGGATTCTTTAATAAAGTGTTTTGTCTTATTAAAGCTGTGAGGATTGTTTTGTGTGAGGTTTTACAACCTCAAAGGGAACAATTTAACCAAGCACGGGGCAAGAAACTGCTGACTCTGCCATGGTAAATTGTCTTCTCTGTTCTGTTTGTGTTGTTTGTTGTGCAAGAAATGCAGAAAAGAGTTCAGTGTTGCTAACAGGCTTCAGATTGAAGGCATCATTTGTATAGTATTTATGTTAATTTGCGGCAATGGGAAAGAGATGGCTACCATTGTGATTATCACTTATCTCCTCCTAGTTGTCAGATTTGTCAATTCTGTTTTAGTTGAAACATCGTGTTCTGATGTGCTGTGACTTCTTCGCTACAGTCACTAACTGGTCAGTCCACTAGAAAAAAAATTTCCAGTCCTAAAATGGTTTCACCTCAGTGAACACCCAGTGATCCTTGGTCCCTGATTGGATGATCTTCTGGAGAATCTGTGTTATCTGCTTGTCTGAACAAGCTCTGGTTGCTGGAAAATCGACAGAGTAGAAGGTTTTATTAGCTGTGCTGTCCTTGGATCGATAAATGCCATTAATCTGGCTTTTAGCTGCTGGCTAATGCTGCTCTTTGTCAGCAACACAATGCTGTGTTTATCTTAAAGTGGTCTGTCACTCCACTGATCAGCAGCAGCTAAAGAGAGTGATGAAGCAGTGCTTCAGGCCTGTCAGTGACGTCACTCACTGCTTCCCCTCATGCTCCACTTTGTCAAGCAGCAGTGTGAAGATGTTCTTTTAATTCGTTCTCATCACAGACCTTAGTTATTCTTTTTAGATCTGATTTTACTTTTTCTCTTTTTAATGTCTGGTTTTTGTGGTTTATTGATTTTAAAGTTGGAATGAAATTCACCCCATGTATTTTCTCTGTTCAATATTGTGAACAATTTGTTCCTTTTCAGTAATCCGTTATACTTGGTTGTATGACACAATACAGAAAGAAAAGATCTGTTGCCTCTTGTTTCATCACAAGCTTAAATCTAGTTGTAAACCTCCAAACTCGGCCCTGGAGGGCTTGTGTCCTGCAGAGTTTAGCTCTAACTTTTCTTTAGCTTTTAGTATGCCTAGTATAACCTTGTTTTGCTGGTTCAGGTGTGTTTAATTAGGCTTGGAGCTAAACTCTGCAGGACACCAGCCCTCTAGAACTGTGTTTGGAAACCCTAGTTGTAAATTCTTAGTTCAAGAACATTTTTTTTTTTTCAGTTATTTCAGCCATTTATGAGTATTCATAGATATTTGAGCAGGGATTTTGCTCTTATGTTTGAACTTCACGTACTGGCTGAAGAATTTATAATGCAATAAATGCTTTAGCACACCGTGTTCTTCTAGCTTGCATTGCTAATCACTAGTATTCACCTCATATTTAATGTTAGAGTGGACATGGCCATTTGTAAGTTGAATGTGTGTGTGGCTTCCGGAGCTATAGGCTTCCAGTTATTTTTAGCTGTACGAAATGACTTGTTATGCTGCTTAATATTGCAAACTGGCATTATTTTAATGTATTGTTGTAATATTAAACGTAACTGGTTTGTAGTGCAGATAGTTTACTGTTTACTGCACTGTTATTCTTTTAATTATTGACCTATAGCGGCTAATGAATCAAGTCTCTCACATTCACAGAAAATTGCTTAGTCCTTTGTTGCAAAACATGATAACATGAGGCAGCAGAAACAATTTTTTTTCTTTATTAGAGAACCATTTAATACTTAACGTCTGTACAGCTGCTGTTCAACATTCACAATATTTATTCAAAGTACACAAGCATTTACAGAAAGTAATTTTGTTTTGGCAAATAAAATATGTACGGTGTTGTTGAGACGAATACTTATTCTGCATGACATTTACTCATCTAAACCTGAGAACAGAAAATGCATTATCTATTAGCAAAGCTGACCAAGTGGAAACAGGAAACAAACATTATCTGATTAATCAGGCTGAGCGATATACTTTGTCTGTCTAACACTGGTGCTTTGTTAGTAAATGAAGCTTGTTGTAACTTTAGTGTTTTCATTCTTGGGAATTATATGAGATTTGTTGTGTGCATTCTTTCATTTGCAATGTGTTCAAGTCTTATCTGTCAGGGAGGCTGGAGACATTTAGGGTTATCATGTCCTTAAGACTCGTTAAACAGTGTTTATATATGTATTTTTTGTAGAACCAAGAAGATGAATGGGTCTCTGGACCACCCAGACCAGCCCGACATTGATGCTATAAAGATGTTTGTGGGTCAGATCCCCCGGACGTGGTCAGAGGATCAGCTGCGTGAGCTGTTTGAGCCCTATGGTGCAGTTTATGAAATCAATGTTCTCCGGGACAGGAGTCAGAACCCCCCACAGAGTAAAGGTACTTGACAGTCAGTGCACTCCAGATTGAGACATTTTCTGTGTCAGTCGCTCTCAAAGCTTATACAGTCTGTTCCAACCTAGTGAGCACGTAGCGCACACATATGCAGTGCTGCATAAAAACAAGTTGTCTTAGATGGCAGCCTAATTAAGTAGCCTACTTTTGGGAACGCTCCTTGTGTTAGGAACGTGCCAGCGATTCCTTAAAGTGCTGCTCACTAGGATTAGGAACAGAGTTTTTGAAATTGGTCTCAGTGGAAATGTTGTCATCTTGGACTTGGTTCACAGACCATTTATTGCATTTGCAGGTTGTTGTTTTGTCACATATTACACCCGTAAATCTGCATTAGAAGCACAAAATGCCCTTCACAACATGAAGATTCTTCCAGGGGTGAGAAAAGGATCTACTTTTTATTTCTTTGTATCAATAATGCATTAATCCTCATGTGTGTCGTCAGATGAGCTGGCCTTCTATTTATTGCTCTTAAAAATGCATCAAATACACACACATATTGACATGCTTTTATAAAAGCTTTTTCAGTACACCCAAAGGAACTGTTAAAGCATTTCAAACATCTGACTTTTCGTAGTGGCTGAGAAATGTCAGTGTTAATAAGTCGCATGTGAAATTTTTTTTTTTTCTCTCTCTTCCTGCACAGATGCATCATCCCATACAGATGAAGCCTGCAGACAGTGAGAAAAACAATGGTAAGTGACTTAAATTTAAATAAATAAAAAGTCCTTCCTTCATATACACTAATGTTCAAAATTTAAAGGATTAGTTCACTTCCAGAACAAAAATGTACAGATAATTTACTCACCCCTTTGTCATCCAAGATGTTCATGTCTTTTTTTCCTCAGTCGTAAAGAAATTGTTTCTTGAGGAAAACATTTAGGGAATTATCTTCATATAGTGAACAACAATGGTGCCCCCAAGTTTGAACTTCCAAAGTGCAGCTTCAAATGGCTCTAAACGATCCCAGCCAAGGAAGAAGGGTCTTATCCAGGGATGGAAATTAGCACCCGCCACCAGCCAAATGCGGGTGATTTTGTGTTGTGGCGGGTAAACTCGCTTCACCCACATGCCACCGTGGCGGGTGAATAAAAATAACATACTTCAACCGGACGGCGTGAGGCGGTAATGCACCTTAACGTTGGTTGCGAACTGCCGTTAAAATACACGAAGAAGAAAAAGAAGACGACGACGGCGGACACTTTTAGCGGAGGCACACCTTCAAAAAAAATGTGGCGATACATCACAGGCGTTAAGAGGTCTGTTAAAATATCTTTACAATCTGCTTTTGAAGAAATATATTGTATTTCGTGCTACAGCGCACATTCTGTCAGATGCAATTCATGGCGCGTCTTTCTCAATATACTGTACAACGCGGCATTCATTCACATCAGATGATAACTCGGAGGCAGAGTTCCACTCACACAGGGGCGTAATTTCCACTGGGGACATGCTTTTCAAAATCCCGTTGGTGTCCACCCAAATGGTTTAGTTAAGTAATCTCTGGTATTTTAGAATGCACGCTCTACGCTGCCGAGAGTTTCGCGCTATAGTAAAAACGAAACCAAAAGTAAAACGCGCACGCGCATTCAAAAGCAACTTTAATACCCTGCGTTTAGAGAGCGACTCCCCAATGCGCGCAAATTAGGCTACATAAAATATCTAGGCTGTTATAGTATGTGGGCTATAAGTTGTGTAGTTGTGAAGATAGCTGTGTATCATGATAGAAAAATTCGGTGAAAATGTCAGTATTTTATTGAGACTTGAGATTAAATAAACTGCTCAAGTATCTTGTAGTATTAATTTTCACATGCAGCTATACATTGTCGGTTAAAAACATGAAGTGGCTGGTAAAAACATTTAGTGGCTGGTAGATTTTGAAATCCACCAGCCACACTGGCCGGTGGACAAAAAAGTTCATTTCCATCCCTGGTCTTATCTAGCAAAACAATTGGTCATTTTCGAAACAAATTGACAGTTTATGTACTTTTATAACCTCAAATTCTCGTCTCGTGTCTGCACTGCACATGTGCATAATCTGTGTAATTCGGGTCAATACAGTTAGGATATGTCGAAAAACTCCTGTCTTGTTTTCTTCTTCAACTTCAAAATGCCCTACATCGCTGTTTTACCTTGTTTCACAAATGACCAATCATTTTGCTAGATAAGACCCATCTTCCTTGGCTGGGATCATTTAGAGCCCTTTGAAGCTGCATTTAAACTGCATTTTGGAAGTTCAAACTTGGGGGCACCATTGAAGTCCATTATATGGCGAGAAATCCTGAATCCTGAAGTTTTCCTCAAGAAATATAATTTCTTATCAACTGAAGAAAGAAAGACATGAACATATTGGATGACAAAGAGATGTTCTGGAAGTAAACTACTCATTTATTGGGTCTTTTTAATTTTATTTTTTATTTATTGAAGGGATAATTCACCCAAAAAATGAAAGTTGCCCATGATTTACTCACCCTCAACTGTAATATGACTCTTTTTTTTTTTTTTTTTTTTTTGTTTCAGACGAATACAGTTAGTGGTATATTAAATGTCCTGGATCTTCCAAGCTTTATAATGGCAGTGAATGGCCGTTGAGATTTTTAAGCAAAATAAAGAGCATCCATCCATCATAAAAAGTGCTGCACACGGCTCCAGGGGAGTTAATAAATGCATCGATTCGCTTCTGAAGTCCTTTGTGTAAGAAAAACATCCATATTTAAAACTTTATCAACTGTAATCTCTAGCTTCCACTAACAGTCATATGCGTATTCACGAGGGAGTGGCGTTCCAGCGGATGACGTAGGATGTAGGCGTAGCGTAAGCTCTGATGAGAATACGCTAGTCAACAAATTAAAATCAGTACTTTTTAATTTGTGACCAGTGTTTTGTTTTGCTCACTCCTCTGCACTTCAGTGTTTGTCATTTCTCCATACGTAGTAAATATGGAGATTTTTCTTACACAAACAGATCAATTAACTTCAGAAGGCCTTTATTAACCCCCCCGGGGCCATGTGGAGCACTTTTTATGCTGGATGGATGCACTTTATTTTGCTTAAATCTCAACAGCCATTCACTGACATTACAGAGTTTGGAACATTTTTAATATAACTGATTGTATTTGTATTTTTAAAGAAGAACATCTTATACACCTAGAGTGGCTTGTCGGTGAGTAAATCATGGGATAATATACATTTTTGGATGAACTATCCCTTAAAAATAGAAAATAGCAGCCTTTGTTGAACATAAGAGACTTTCTTTAAAAACATTACAAAATCTTAAAGAGGGACATTCCACAGTCACTGTCAAACAGCTGCGCAGGGGTTGTGCTGCCTTAACACGCTTTTTCTTGTGTTTCAGCGGTAGAAGATAGAAAGCTGTTTGTTGGAATGATTTCAAAGAAGTGCAATGAGAATGACATAAGGCTCATGTTTTCTCCATACGGTCAAATTGAGGAGTGCCGCATACTGAGAGGCCCTGATGGACTGAGCCGTGGTGAGAACTCAAGCACGTGCATATCCTCTCTACCACCATCCAAAGCAAATTACACACACACCATGGGATACGATACACACAAATGCAAGAATAGTGGCAGTACTGTGACTGTTTTGCCTTGCGGCGCATACAAGAATGAATATAGCTTCAGCAGCTTCTAGTTTTTCCCTCAGGGCACTAGTGGCACACTCATAAACGTGAAGTACATCTTCACTAGCCACTCTACCAACTCTCGTTTACGTTATTTCGAGGAGGCAGTGTTTTGCGTAACTAATAGTTGCAGACACAACCCATCAGAGAAAAAATTAGACTCAATTGGCTCCTGTCGGCCCAAATGAAAATGACTTCATCCCAGACTCAACATGGCAACTGATATTAGAGGTTATATAACCGTGACTGCATGAAACAAATTGATAATGTATGCACGCTCGCTTTTATCATTCATTTGGGAATTTGATTCTCCTAGTTTCTAGCTGTCGTTACCTGCGGTGTAGAGAATCGCTGTGATTTACATTAACCAAAGTGTAACCAAGGGAACATAAAACACATTGAGGCCCACGCTATTTATTTTAGAATTGGCTTGAGTGAACTTTCTGTCCATCACCATGGGAACTGCTCAAGTGATAGGCACGACCCATATTGACTGAGCAGCCCTCAAACCCATTCGCTTTCTGAAGAGACTGGGCCCGAGCCCTGTTTTGATTGATGTTGTGATTCTGTCTGATAGTTCATTACTACTACTAGTTTATGGTTTTATGGTTATGGTTTAATCACAGAAGTTGGTGTCCTTTTGTGATCTACTTTCATACTTGTCAACTCTGTGTCCACAGGCTGTGCCTTCGTCACATTCACAGCAAGACAGATGGCCCAGTCTGCCATCAAATCCATGCACCAGTCACAGACCATGGAGGTAAACACACATACATTCACACAGTTCAATATTTCTGTGCTTAGGAGATGATAAATGCCTATGCCTTAATGCTTAGTATATAGCGTTTGTATATAGCATGTAGTATTTGGTTAAAAATACAGTAAAACAGTAATTTATTTTTGAAAACAGTGATGCATCCAAGAACATTTATTTGAAACTAATCTTATAAATGTTGTTTATGCCGTAAGGATGCATTAAATTAATCAAGAGTATTGAGACGCTTTAACAGATGTTAGAGTATACACACGTTTTCAGCTGTCTTGGTTGCTTTTGTTTATTTTTTTCAAAATTTTAATTCCATTTTGCATTTTAATTTCTGTTTGTTTGTGTCCCGTAGGGCTGTTCTTCTCCCATTGTGGTGAAGTTTGCAGACACACAGAAGGATAAAGAACAGAAACGTATCGCCCAACAGCTGCAGCAACAGATGCAACAGCTCAATGCTGCCTCCATGTGGGGAAATCTTACAGGACTCAACTCACTTGGGCCACAGTACCTTGCAGTGAGTACACAGGACAGATCCTGTTGCGTCTGAGGTCTATGCACATAGAAACCGCGCCAATATTGAGAACGGTCTGAAACATGCAAACTGCATAAAGAACTTGCAGAAGGAAAACATTCATGTTTAGTACGTGAGGTCGGGTCTTTGCTTCATCGAGGGCATCATGATATTAGAATTTCACTGATTGTCATGGCCAAAAGAATTCATTTTAGCATTATTGTCATATCTATAATAATTTCAAAAGAAAAAAAAATATGCTTTCAGTCAAATTCATCAACTCTAATTGTGTTTTCTCTCTTTTTGGCTAATGGATCTCGTTTATTAGTGTTAGGAGGTGAAGAAATTTTTTGACCTCCATGATTTTGTGCATTTTTCCTATTTTATGACTGGTTGAAACCCCAATAGGTGCAATACTGCCACCTACTTTGTTAGAGCATCAAGCATATACTGGATAACGTTATCAAAACGTGTAGCATTAACATGATATCAGTATTTTAAATATCACGGTTTTCTTTAGTACCACTCTATTGCAACACCCCTAGGTCCATCTGAAATATATATTTCTCTATCCACACTGTAATACATTATTATTTGCATCTGTAGTGATTACATTAGATTCCATTAGAGCCTTACAGAGTCTAATTTGCCTTTAAAATGCTGCTGTGTTTTTCTGCTGTGTTTGAGCACATGGGCTACAGGTCTGTGTTCGGCCAAAATTTATCTGCATTTAATTCAGCTTCTCAAAATCCTTCTGGATTGTTTCTAATTGGTTAATCCAAAACTCAATTACCATTTACAGTTTTTTTTTTCTCAAGTGGGCCAGCATAGATGTGTAACCCTGTTTGAACGTGTTAGTGCTGCTCCATGGGTGTGCTGTGAAAACTACTTCTATCTTCATCTTTCTCCTTCTAATTCTTCTCAGTCCCCTTCTAATTTTTTATACCCCTAACCCCTTGAATGTCCACATTTCACTCCTCTTTGTTTCTCTCTCCACATGTGCTCTGGCTTGTCTTTTATTTTGTCTCGTTGCCTGTTCTCTCCTCTCCTCTCCTCTCCTCTCCTCTCCTCTCCTCTCCTCTCCTCTCCTCTCCATCACAGTCCTGGATGCAGTCCTGACTCTCTCTGTTCTCTGTTTTGATGTAATGTCTAGCTTTATTTGCAGCTTCTACAACAGTCTGCATCCTCTGGAAATGCGCTCAACAATCTCCATCCAATGTCAGGTGAGAGTCTGATGCGCTCTGCTCCACTCAGACACGTTAGACAGGATGGCAGGTGTTAGTTAGCCTAAACCTCTCTTATATGGCATGCCCATTAAAATCAGTTTGTGTGCGTGTGAATGTTGGCGAGAATGACGTGTAGTATTGTTCAGTTTTGATATGGATGGTCTGCTATCTGCGGCAGGTCTGAATGCCATGCAGAATCTGGCTGCATTAGCGGCAGCAGCGAGTGCTACGCAGGCCACACCCACAGGTAGCAGTGCTCTGACCACTTCCAGCTCCCCTCTCAGCGTCCTCACCAGCTCAGGTACGCCTTCTGGACAGCCCGCTCAATCTGCCTGGGACGCCTACAAGGGTTGGTCCCGCTTTTTAATCTCCTCCTGTCCTTTAACTTTGCTTCTTTACCAGTCTGTGAAATAGAATTTCTCTTATGTTTAATACATTGGCTTTAGTTAAAAAGAGAGTTCACCCAAAAATTTAAATTCTGCCATTAATTACTCGCCCTCATGTCTTTCCAAACTCGTAAGATCTTTGTTCATCTTTAGAACACAAATTAAGATATATTTTTAATGAAATCCGAAAGTTTTCTGACCATGCATAGACAGCAACGCAGCTGACACGTTAAAGCAATTTCTTCTCTGCTGTGTCAGAACTGGGGACACTATAGTTCACTACAGTACCACGACACATGCATGGGCATTCTTCTACTTGCAAATAAGCTGCAGCCAAAAGACATTTTTTGTTTTCTTTGCACACAAAAAAGTATTCTTGTAGCTTCATAATATTATGGTTGAACCACTGATGTCACATGGTCTATTTTACCAATGTCTTTACTACCTTTCTGGGCATTGAATGTGGTAGTTGCATTGCTTTCTATGGAGGATCAGAAAGCTATTGGATTTCCTCAAATTTCTTAATTTGTATTCTGAAGATGAATGAAGGTCTTACAGGTTTGGAACGAAATGAGGGTGAGTAATTAATGACAGAATTTTTGTTTTTTGGTGAACTATCCCTTTAATGCATTAGGTATCATGAACGAACAATTAACTTCTTTTTTTCATTAAATGGCATTTATTAAAGCTGCACTTTTTATTTTTTCAAAAAATAAATTAGACACTAATTCTTCACATGAAAAAGTTTTGTTCATCTTATTAATGATGTGTTGGCAAATGTAGAAGTTTTAACCAAGATTTATAAAAGCTATATGAGTATTGTTAAATGTTAGTTCATGAAAGTTAAAGGGATAGTTTAGCTAAAAATGAAATTGTCATTAAAATGCTCACCATGTCATTCTGTTCCATGCCTTAAGACCTTTGTTCTTCTTCAGAACACAAATTAAGATATTTTTGATGATATCTGAGAGCTTTCTGACCCTGCATAGACCGCAACGCAAATAGAATGTTTAAGGCCCAGAAAGGTAATAAGGATATTGACATTAGTGGTTCATGCATAATGTTATGAAGCTAGGAGAATACTTTTTTCCCTTCTTCTTCTTTTAAATAAATTTGAATAAATTTGAACGCTGCAATACTCTTATGATCGTGCGTCAAAGACTAACAGCAAATAGAAGAAATTGTTGTTTTTGTTTTCTTTGTGCACAAAAGTATTCTTGAAGCTTAATAAAATTAAGGTTGAAATTAGTGGTGGGCATAGATTAAATTTTTTAATTTAGATTAATCTCACTGTAATCTTGAAATTAATCTAGATTAAAATGGCTAATTTGAATTCTGCCGAAGGCATTCAGAATATGTGTGCTACCCAAATAATGACTAAAAGTAAGTCTTTGAGAACGGCTTTCTCAAGCCAGGTGGCGCATTAGATCAGGGGCTCATCTCCTGTTTCCAAAATGCATCACAAACAGCTTGACAATTGCATTTACAACCCAATTAACTATACAAACTTGTGTAACTAACCATACACACAGGTTCGAAGACTCGTTCTCGTCCCCTACAGTGCAATTTGGCTAGGTATACATCCGCGCTAAAATATCAAGGTGAAAGTCATCATAGCTTGCGTAGTATAGACCCAGCTCCCAACCCAACTTTGAGAATAGATTAACGGCGATATTTTTTTTTTTTATCGCCCGATAAGAGTCTGACGTTAACGCAGCACGTTAACGCCGATAACGGCCCACCACTAGTTGAAATATTGTCACATGGACTATTTTAACGATGTTCTTACTATCTTTCTGGGCCTTGAACGTGGTAGTTGCGTTGCTGTCTAAGCAGGGTCAGAAAGCTCTCGGATTTCGTCAAATATCTTAATTTGTGTTTAGATGATGAGCGAAAGTCTTGCAGGTTTGGAACGTCATGAGGGTGAGTAATTAATGACAGATTTTATTTTTGGGTAGACTATCACTTTTGATGTTAACAAATTCAACCTTTATTGTAAAAAATGTTGCCAATTTCATCAAACCTAAACATCTGTGTGTAATGATTTTTTTTTTTAAACATCTCTTGCTGTTTCTCCATTATTATATGCATGTTAATAATTCCCATCAGTTGCTTCAAAGAGCTGTCTTTTGTGATTTGATCTCTGACATTTGCTGTCTGCTGTTTCTTCTCAGTTTTGTTTGCTTTGCATATCTGTGTAAATGAGAACATATGAAGTTTGGCTTAGTAATGTGTCAGAGCTGGTTCTTGTTTTCTCTCCTCTGCACAGCGGGTTCCTCTCCCACCTCCAGTACTAGTTCTTCTGTGAACCCCATGGCGTCTTTAGGTGCTCTTCAGTCTCTTGCTGCGGGTGCTGGAGCAGGTCTCAACATGAGCTCCCTAGCAAGTAAGAAAATAAAGCTTTGTTTTTGAATTTGTATGATGTCAGATGGTGTTGCTAAAGATCCTGTTTACACCTGTTATTGAAATTCATCTCAGATGATGTGGTCAGCTGAGACACGGGACCAAAAAATGGCACACAAGTCAGCACACTGTTGCTTCTAAATACTATAAATCGTTTTTTTAATTCTTTGCATTACTGTACAAGCATGATGTGATCATACAAAAATGATTATTATTAATAAATTATTCAGACACCAGATAAAAGTTTTGGTATTTTACTAGTAGGTACAGGACACTATTGTTAATTTAAGTGATTTAAGATATCAAAATAAAGTACAAGACACATTATACCCTAAAATTCTTCATACAATTATTTTACTACCAGTAAAATGTATACAAATTTGGGACCATGTTTTGTTATATACCTTTCTATCAATTATATCTGACATTATAAAGATGAATTTGTTCTGATAAAGTTAAACTCTTGAGTTCTTGTCATATTTTATTACCGTTTTCTAAACTATAGTGAATAAATAATGTGAGAAATGTTGAAGGTGTCTGAATAAATTTTGGTTTGACTGTTTAAAATTTTTGGACCCTATTCACACCATTGTTAAGCATTGACCGCTTGTGTTTGAAGTTGCTGAAATGGATGTTAAAATGTGATCTAGGTGTCATTGCTTTTGTTTTTAACTTTCTTTGCCTCGTTTCTGTTTCTGCTGTGTCTCTGTCTCTGAATGCCGTTTCTCTGTATCTATCAGTAGTTTTCTGTGTCCCCCCTTCGTGTGTGTCTGAATGCTGAGCTGTGTTTCTGTGTGCGCAGGCATGGCTGCTCTGAATGGTGGTCTGGGCAGCGGAGGTCTTTCAAATGGCTCGGGCAGTGCAATGGAGGCTCTGACTCAGGCAGCCTATTCTGGGATACAGCAATACGCCGCTGCTGCTCTGCCTAGCCTCTACAGTCAGAGTTTACTGTCCCAGCAGAACGTTAGTGCCGCTGGCAGCCAAAAGGAAGGTGAGAACATGAAAGATCTGATGAGCTTTGAGTAGCTTTTCGGGTTGGGAGATTGCCAGCCTCTGTAAAAGATAAAACTTCTAGTTTATGTTAGCAGGGTCAGCTATTAGGTTATGCGTTGGCCCATGATGCTTTTCAGTTTGTTTGTGTGTGTGTGTGTGGAAGTGGTTCTTGTGATCACCATCTTAAGGATTCATTTTTGTTTTAAATATGCTGCAGCAAGTCCCAATCAGAGCGCGGGTAAGAGATCATTGTCACTCTCCACAATGCCCTTTTTATTTATTTTTTTTCATTTTTTCACATTTTGGTTTGTTTAAAAGTAAGTGGAGATCCGTACCAGTAGCTCTCTGCCAATGCATTCTGTGATAAATACAACTTCAAGCTAAGGGAAACATCTGTGGCGTGCTCTTCTGTGCTGCTAGTTTCTACTACCAATTGTTGTAATCAACGTTGAAAACAAAGGTTTTAGATTTTTGTGGAAACCAGGTTGTTTTTTCACTATTTTGTTAAAAACCTTAAAAGCTTTAAAGGTATAATATATGAAATTATACATTACATTATAAATGTCTTTACTGTAGGGCTGGGTTTTGACAAGTTTTATGATTTCGTAAAATTTTAGTTTTAGTTTTGATTGGATATCGATTATTTTGGATATTTAATTGGTGGTTGCCATAACTTGATGGATTTATTATAGTATGGATAAATAAAACACTTAACAGTAAAAAATTATAATGAATGTCAGATGGTCCATATATTTAGCAAAATACTTCTAAAGTTAATTTTTCTAGCTGACTAATGGTCACCAAATAGTTTTTTTCCAAGTTAAATGTGACATTTTGTTTAAAAGCTGTTATATTGGCATCTTTAAGTGGTTGAAACACTAAATGAGTGATAACATGAGATGGGATGCAAAATTTCAGTAAGTTGTATTTTCTTTTTAACATACCTTCATATGTTCATTCTTGGTTATTTCACGCTATAACTGGCATTAAAGCAGAAAAGACAATCAGTTCATGTGTGCTTTGCGCTACCATTTCTGTTGAACTATGGGGCTACAGCGATCTGTCACTCCACATTAAACCGCACCAAAGCATTTATTGTTTGAATACTGTAATAAAATAGAATTTGAAATCTGAGACTTTTTCCTATTAAAAGTAACAAAGCACAAAGCTTATTGCGATTTATTGAAAGGGAAACACGCTACAATATCCCTTTCATTAACTGAAAACAGGCTAGACTAATCAATAGTTTCATAAAAAATTAAATCAATTCAAATTAAGATTTTTTTTATACCCAGCCCTACTTTACTGTCACATTTGATAAATTTAATGCTAATTTTTTGTTGAATAAAAGTTCTGATTTGTTTATAAATAGTACTGTCACCAAACTTTTGAATGGAATATTTGACTCTTTATTTTGACCGTCAAAAAAAACAAATTGTGATAAGTATTTGCCTGAAAGCCCTATTTCCAAATGTTGGAAAAGTCCCAAATTCCAAAAACTTTTCAGTAAGGCCACATAGGTATATTTTGCCTACATGAATTTTATCAACTTGTGTACATCTTTATTATTTTCTGTGGCAATCAGCAGCATGCTAGTGTGGTATTTAACACAGAATGAACTTTTAATTGTGTAAGGAGAATAAGTGTTGAACCTTGATTTGAAAATAAAAAGGTTGCTCTAGGCTTTTAATGTCAAAAGTTATGTTTTTCTTTCTCTCTCTCTTTCTAAAGGCCCTGAAGGAGCAAACTTGTTCATCTACCATCTGCCACAAGAATTTGGTGATCAGGATTTGCTGCAGATGTTTATGCCTTTCGGCAATGTTATCTCTGCCAAGGTCTTTATTGACAAACAGACCAACCTTAGCAAGTGTTTTGGTGAGTTGAGCCCTGCTCCAGAAACATAATGCTTGTTTTGTCTTGATTTTAGAATTCTGAAATCAAAAACAAGCCTTGGGCTTACACGGGGCAACTTTTTGAGCAGTTTTGCTGGGCATCTTTTTTGCTTGTGCACTTTCCCTTTGAGAATAGGTAAGAAAATTTCTATCTGGATAATTTAGATCAGTTGTGGGTCCGGTGTCTCACCTGGTTGGTTGTTGACTGCAACATTACCCAGAGTTGCTCGGTAACGTTGCTTAAAAAGTTGCCCTGTGTATAGGTCTGTCACGATAACAACTTTTTGTGGTGCCATATATTGCCCCAGAATTAATTAAAATTGTAATTTTAAGACCATTTTATGCCACTATATACAGTGCCTTGCGAAATTATTCATACCCCTTCATTTTTTTCACATTTTATGTTGCTGCCTTATGTTAAACTACTTTAAATTACTTTTTTTCCCACATCAATCTACACTCCCTACTCCGTAATGGCAAAGCAAAAAATAGGTTTTTAACATTTGTGCAAATTTATTAAAAATAAAAAACTGAAAAGATCCCGTTGCATAAGTATTCATAACTCAGTACATAGTTGAAGCACCTTTACAGCCTCAAGTCTTTTTGGGTATGATGTGACAAGCTTTGCACATCTGCATTTGGCAATCATTTGCCATTCTTTGCCTCACCTCTCAAGCTCTGTCAGCTTGGATGGGGGCTGGCAGACATTTTCTAGAGTCCTAGTTGTTCCAATCGTCTTCCATTATGGATAATGCTTCTGTGAACCTTCAATGCAGCAGATTTTTTTCTGAACTCTTCCTTAGATCATTGCCTTAACGCAAGTCTGTCACTGAGCTCTACAGGCAGTTATCTCAGTGTTTCCCCTACCATTATCTTAGGGGGGCGGCACGCCCCCCCCAACGGCACCCCCCGCCCCCCTTGAACGTCAAGTTCGTTTTATTTTCGATATAGCGCCAGATCACAATAGAAGTCATTTAAGGTTATCTTTCCTATAGAACAGGTCTATACATTGTTCTTTTATTAAACAAACTAAATTGCCTTATGTTATTTATCTTATTTACACGAAGGCATGTCATTTCTGTCTCTACATGGTCGCGCGTTTACAATGTCTCCCCTGCGAAAACACGGACGGGATCGCGCACTCCATTCATAAAAACAGAATTTACTCTATAGCGCGAAATGCCACGGAATTTGTTGATTTTTGGATTCATAAATCAAAAGT
>NC_133363.1:35925602-35944673 GCF_049309525.1 Garra rufa
AAAAAATCCTACAATTATTATTTGAAAGTTTTAAACTGAATATAATTTTTTTTTCCATGTATTGATTTTAACAGTAAACCTCTGTTTGGCAAAAATGAAAAGAGTTTATTTTTCATTTGATTAAAATCAAATAAATGTTTATGCTTTCATTTGATTATCAGAAAAATTAAAACGCATAAGAATTTCTAAAAAAAAAAAAAAACGATTATAGAGCCCTATTGTTCAAAATGTTAAAATAGAGAGTTTTGGACTTAATTTTCACTGAAATAAATGTTTTCGTTATTACACAAAGTAGGCGAAAGTACCGGGGGGAAAAAATTAACGTTGGCTATCTCAGAAAAGGGTATGAATACTTATGCAACGGGATCTTTTCAGTTTTTTATTTTTAATAAATTTACACAAATGTTAAAAACCTATGTTTGCTTTGCCATTATGGAGTAGGGAGTGTAGATTGATGTGGGAAAAAGTAATTTAAAGTAGTTTAACATAAGGCAGCAACATAACAAAATGTGAAAAAAATGAAGGGGTATGAATAATTTAGCAAGGCACTGTATACAATCATAATATAACAGCATAATGAAATTTCAAATGAAAAACAACAAACCTTTCATTCTTAAGAATATTTAGATTGTGGAAATTATCAAAATATTAGATACCTTTAATAACTTAAATAAATAGTAAATAAACATTTTCTATCAAAAAGTGCAAAGTAACAAGTAGAAAAAAGAAAAATGTGCAGAACTTGTATGGATATTTTTCCATCTACATATTTTCCCCCAATCCTCTTTTCTCTGTAATTTAAGGGTGCACACTATTGCTGAAAAACACTATCCCTACTTAGCAGTCAGATGTCCGTATGCACAATTTTTTTTTTATTATTATTTGAACTAGCACCTCATCATTACATCACGTTATGTACAAGACGCTGCAAAATACACAGGCGCAAGTGGAATGCATAAAACATGGTGACATAAATTTTTATGTAAATATAATGGGCAATATATTGCGTCACCAAAAATTGACGTCATGTACATATATTGTGAGGTAAGTCGATATATTGATTATTGCGACAGGCCTACCTGTGCATCATCAGCCTTTAGATGTATATTCTGTACAGTGGGTAACTAAAGTCTGGTTCCTTTGTTTTGTTTAGGCTTTGTTAGTTACGACAATCCAGTTTCGTCCCAGGCGGCCATTCAGTCAATGAACGGTTTTCAGATTGGAATGAAGCGGCTGAAGGTGCAACTTAAACGATCCAAAAATGACAGCAAGCCATACTGAGTGATTTTACTCTCAAATGGACTTGGTTTGAAAATGTTTTTCTGGTAAGTGGAGTGTGACGTTGGAAAGTTAGAATGACCCCACCCGCCCTTAACACCTGCCTTTCCTAATCCTTCTTTTACTTCTCTGGCCTTTCCTACATATCTTCTCTCTTAACCTTCAAAACAAAGACAACATGCAAATTGTTAAGAATTTGTTCCAAGGAGAAAAGAGTTCTTTTCTTTTTTTTTTTC
Organism: Garra rufa; assembly: GCF_049309525.1. NCBI lineage: Eukaryota > Metazoa > Chordata > Actinopteri > Cypriniformes > Cyprinidae > Garra > Garra rufa. The sequence continues at coordinate 35,927,117 of NC_133363.1, forward strand.
ACATTGATATATCTAATTGTTTTGTTGATCTTTTATTTTCCCTTAAATCTATATTTTGTTTTGTTTTTGGTGCCATATTACAAGTTTGCTGTGTATAAATCTTGCGTCAAAGGAAGTTGCACAATGAAAGCCAGCCTGCGTGACTGCTTTCAGTCCCTTAGACTGTTGATCACCACGGTCTGGCCCCTGTAGATGTTCTCCTGTGTTTACACTAGACTCTTGTAGTACATTCGGACAGTGTAATGCTGATGCCTCCTACAATGCTGCCTTTCTAGAAAATGAAGGAGGCTTGCTGCATCGGTGCAAAAGATAATCAATCAGTCACCTGAATATTGTTTTTGAGCATCTGGAAGGTCAGGCTGCACTCCACTAGACTCCGTTTTCATGGATGCCTTTTTATTTAAGTCATGTATTTATTTCACTAATTTATTTATTTATTTTTAATGTATCTGTGTCTTCACAATGAGGGTGATGTAACATTGCTTCAAAGTCTGTTTTATGTATTCTGTTGGAGGGCACAGCTGACAACAGTAATGTTGATGCTTTCTGTTTTAATATTTTTACATTCTAAAAAGACAAACACTAAGCAAGGGTATTATATCACATGTCGGTTCGTAGATGGTGGTTAATCATTCAGTATTGCTAGTTTGCAGGAGATGCTACACTTACTCTCAGGACATTCTCACCATTCTGTCAGACCAAAACTTCTCGCCCATTATTCTACTCGCCTGGTACATGAAAATACCTTAGGAATACGTACGAAAGAAGTGACGGAGTTCTTCATTTCAGTTCACGAATCCTTTCTTAAAGCCTCAAACAGAAACGAAACTTTTTTTGACCCAAGATCCTTTGGAAATCACACGGTAGCACACATGGTTTTAAAATGGCATTTGTATAGCTTTTTTGAGCAAAGACACAATCTACAACACGATTTTTGTTTTTATTTTGATGCTCATTTGATACATTATCCTACGCCTCAATTCAAGAGGTTGGCGTTGAAGCTTTTAGCAATATTTGCATTCTGGAGAAGAGTGAGAGACGATACTGCCAAGAACAGAAAGAGGGAAGTTTACAACTGCTAAATTCATGGCCGCTTAATTGTCAGAAGAATAATTTGAACTTGAAGTATTTTAATCTCAGCGTTTGCAGGTGTATTGAGACTCGTCCTGCAATCCTCATCACACTTTGTATTTCTAACTTACTCCATGCAACTTGCTTTTAGTTGATCATGGCAGTAACTAAGTGTTCAAATCGTAATCAAACGTTAATGCCAATCTGAGTCCTGCAGGGTCATGAGGTGAGATTGTTTTTATGGAAATCGAGAAGAAACATTATCCAGATAGTGTATATTACTTAACTATTATGCCTTTTCTATTTTTATAGAGGTTTTATAATATTGCCTAAATAATTTCTCTGAATTAAAACGGTTGTTTAAAAAAAAAAATCAACTGAAAAGATTCAACAGTGTTTTTGTAGAATCCTAATGTGAAGTTTTGTGGATACATTCACCGATTGTTTAAACGACGGATGTGTGGCCCTTTTCACCAGTCCTAGTGTCGTCTGTTTAGTCAAAAAAAAAAAAAAGCAAATTCACGGTTCAGTCTAAAGTTCTTACTCACTCAGTGTAATATCGCTAAACGAAGTACATTTACATGTGTAGTGACAAATGCTGAAGTCATTTAATTTCCACATAACTTGAGCTTGGAGTTGCAATTAGTGAAAACTGTATATTGTAGACGATTTTCTTTTGTTTTGACATTTACCTCACAGTTGTCGCCACTGTTCGACACGCTTGTATTTATTAACGATGCTTTTTATTTTCGCTGATTCATTGCAAATAAGCCAATTCTTGTTAACCTCACAATCTGTACAGACACTATCGTGACTTGGTCTGTATGCCTCTCGGGCATTAGAGACGCTTTAGACTGAACCCAGGTGGTAAGCCCCTCTTGAAGCGCTTAGATGCTAGTGCAGGGAACGTCCGGTCCCTGATCTGTGCCTCTGTTCAAACAAACACATGCATTACAAATCATTAAGTGGAAGAACAATGGCAACACAGATCACCATTTTGAACAATCCAAAGATTCTTGTGAACTTGTTCTAGGCAGGGATTTTTGTTTGTTAGGCAGATTCCATAGTTATGTTCCTTTTATCCAGAGCCGATTGACTGGCGTTTGTGCAAAGGATTTGTGCGCCTTACAACAGCTCACAAGTGCAGAGTAGTTCCACTAATGTGCCAAACACATCAAGTCTTAAATTTCTGTATATGTTCAATGATGATGCTCTGTGTCCCATCATGATGTTGTCCTTCACGGAGTTCAATGTAGCTAAATTGTATTCATTTGTGTTCCCCATGACGGGTGTTTTGTGAATAAGAACCAATATGAGCAGCTCCAAATATGCATTATTCCGCAGTCCCACACAATTCAAAATTGAAGCACAAAATAAAAGGACTTTCACTGAAAGAGCTGAAACATTGAAGCACAATTTTTCTTTTGGTTTCTCTCTCTCTTTCCCTTGGGCTAAAATGGAAATGTGGTTGTGAGACGTCGAACATTTTCATTTGTTGAGTTGAACGGTCGCTGTCGAGGACAGTGTTGTCGTAGCTGTAGTAGGCAGGTTGTGTTTGTTGTCTCTCAGTGGTGTTGTTCTTGTTGTTCTTGTTGTCGTTTAATGTTATTCCCTTTGTTCACTATTGGCATGGTGCTTATCTCTCCCTCCTCCTTCCCACTTTTCTTCATCATTTCCTGTGCTGCATTCAATGTTTTGTGTTTAGATGATGTGTGCACCTCCTCATGCAAAAAATAATCATTCATGATTTTCTTTTTCATCCCCTCTCCTTTTTCCGTTGTGCTTTAACCTAGGTTTGTTATTCGTTTTTTTTGTTTTTGTTCTAGATATCTTCGTGCCCGTTTGTCATCGTTTGCCTAGCATGTCGATGTGACGTCAAAAGTTCATCGTCCAGTCCGTTGTCCTCTTCGCTTCTCTGACGCTTGAAATTTCACACTTGACCCTTTTTGTTAACTTTTGACGCTTATTGATTACTTATTTTGTTTGTTTCTTTGTGTGATGTTCATTTGTCATTTGTGCTGCCAATAGGGAGCGTTAGAAAGACTGCTCCAAGTGTAAAAAGTTTCCTGAAAATTGTTCTTGAGCAAAGAGTCTATTTTTCTAGAACGTACAAACATAACCACTAGATTTTTGCAGAAGTTTTTAATTTTCATTGTTTCGTTTTTCAGATTTGTTTTCTCTCTCTCTCCTCTTTATCGATTTTTATTGTTTTCGAGCAGTCTTCCTAGCGCTTCTGATTGTGTACTCCTTTTTGATTTTTGTTGATGTTCTTCTCAAAGCAGCCATTCAGTTTGTAGAATCACTTGTGTGTTCAAGTGTGGGTGTGTTTCCCTCTTTCTCTCACTTGTTAGTTCTAAACCTTTTAGAGGATGTTTTTGTCACATTTTGCTGAAATCGAGGATAAAATTTGTAATTTTGTGTTAGGTTAGTTGGCATGATGTAATTTTGGGAGTTTCTATTAACAGAGTGACATTTACAATAGACACTTGAATTGCCTTTTTTTCTTCTTTGTGTGTGTGTGTGTGTGTGTGTCGAGCCAACACAGGCACATGTTTTTCATTTCCTTATTGTGTGAAAATCAGGATTAGTCTGAAATAATGCATAGAATGAGCAGAGTTGAATTTCTTGTCACAGGTAAATATTAAGCATGCATGTTTTTTTGTAAGTGCACTGAAATCCTCAGCAAAATGTGATCTAGTTCTGTTTCAAAAAGTCAAGATGAATAAAGTGGTGCCAAAAGTTTTGCATGTTGCTGTTGGTTACATTTACAGTATGTTTCACATCATGCTTACGGCTCCTGCTACAATGACGTGGTCTCACTTGCATATTTAAGAAACAATACAATGTGTGTTTTAGGTTCTGGGTTAAATTGTGTTTGAACAATGTATTGTTATACAAACTGAAGTGGGTTTCAAATGAGTCCTTGGATATACATTTATTGTGCCTACAACAGCAAAAACACATGCTCTTGTTGAGATGGTCAGTTAATGAAAATGTGTGTCAACCATACAGTTGGTTTGTTTTACAGAGCTTGCAAGCATTTTTTTTTTCTTTCCCATTTTGACATCTGTATAAGTTGTGAAGTTCTGGACTGATCGGGTAACGCTCAACTGCAGCTTTGCCCCCTTAGCCTTTAGTTCAAAGGCATGTCTCCATGAATGAAGAGCTACATTTTGGAAGGTTTTAAAGATGTATTCTGACAGACTAATCTAATTGGGGGTTGAGGTGGTTGTTTTCTATTTAGATTTTAAGCTGCTGTTTTGTGAGTTTAAATGTACTCTGAGAAAATTTCCTGTGGGATGTTTGTCATTACTGGTACAGAGTGATTGTATTTAACATTTAAGATTTGTACAGATTTTGCCTTTTCTACTTAAGTTGTTTCACAATGTAAATCCCAGTAAGTAGAAGCATGTAGACCGTAACACCATGACCAAACATCAACCTGTACAAAGTAACCAAAATGCAAACAAAAATCAACTCCACAAAACAGCCTTTAACTGAATTAAGATGTTTTTAGTTGTTTTGTCATTTAAGTTGTGTGGTTTTCATTGGAAGTGTAGAGAGTGCAGAATTTATTAAATGTCTGAAACAAATGTGTTGTATAAGGTTGGTTAAGGATTTCACGCAACTGTCTCTACAAAAATATAGCAAAATGGACACCCATCAAGCAGTCATCTGGTAGTTTATCTTTAGTTTATGTATGATTAAACTGTTTGAAAAACATTCACACAGCATGGTCTCCGAATTCTTTTTTTTTTCTTCTGAATATAAAGATGACAGAAAATGCACATCATGCTACTTTGTTTAGTTTATTTTAAATGCAATTTTAGAATTTTTCTAACAAATGTGACCCTGGAGCACAAAACCAGGTGTATATTTGTAGCATTAGCCAACAATACATTGTATGGGTCAGAATTATTGATTGTGTTTTTTTTTTATGCCAAAAATCATTAGGATGTTTAGTAAACATCATGTTCCATGAAGATATTTTGTAAAATTCCAACCGTAAATGTATCAAAACTTTTGTTTAGTCATATGCATTGCTAAGAACTTCATTTGGACAACTTTAAAGGCAATTTGCTCCAAATTTGAACACTTTGCAACCTCAGATTCTAGGTTTTCAAATATTGTCCTATCCTTACAAACCATACATCAATGAAAAGCTTATTTATTCATTATAGCTTGCAGATGCTGTATATTGTATTTTAATGTAACTGTAATTAGCCCCTTTATAACTGGTTTTGTGGTCCAGGGTCACAAATAATTATACTTCATGATTCACTATTCATTATACTTCAATTTAAAGCTAAAAAATAGTCGGGTCGTTTGACATAAAGATGCTAATTAAACCTTTGTAATTTATATAGTACAAGACACAATTTTCTATGAAATACATAGGCCTACACTTTATTGGCTGAATAATATTTACCTTTTGAATGTTGAGCGTTATTAACTGTTGAATAAATGCTGACGCGGGACAAAATGCCCGAATTACTAACACGTTGAACTGAGCAATGCCATTGTACCATTGTAATAGGCTACTTTTAAACGCATATAGCTCAGTAATGTCAGCTTTATGTATTTTCTGAGAGGGGGTGGGATTTTTGTTGGGAAAGTCGGGGAAGAGACGCACACTTCGATTAGACTGGATAAACACATGCAGCAGCTTAATTGTTAAGAAAATGGTATTCCTAATAAATGTCTTGAATATTTTGATTATGTCCAATGCTTCTCTTTCTTTTTGGAATTATTAGACACATTTCACTATGTCTTTTCAAATGCCTAGGTCTGTTTAATTTCCGTAATTATAAAATTTAGCACTATTTTTAAACATGCATTCAAGCAATAATATATAAATTATCTCTTGTATATGCTTGTTTAAAACCAGGGATTAAAAACAAATTCCAAGTAAAATAGTATTTTTCTTTACATTTACAGAGAGCAAAACGAACAAAATTAAACATTGTTTAATAAATTCAAGGCATTATAATTTCCTTATTCATTTGATACAACTATTATAGCTATACAATTAATATATATAAAATATTATTTTGTCATATTCGTGATTCCTGAATTTATATATGAAAACTTCATTTTGAAGTGCATTCGTTGTTTGTATAAGAAAATTTGTTAGCCTAGCCTATTAAGTTGATTTAATATTCTTGATAATTTTTAGAAGTTAAGAAAAAAGGAATTAGCTTGTAGTCTATATATAAAGGGCTATAGGCTAATCTTTACTTTTATTACACTGTAGATCGAAATAAAATCATATAACATCTGAGAATCACTGACATAATTTAGAGTACTTCGAAAACGAAACTATTTAAATCTGTCTAAAGGAAAGACAAAATAAATCACAAGAACAATCTGCATTTTTCTTGTAATCAAGACCATTTCTTTTGACAAAATGACCTGATTAATGCCGAATGATGTTTGACAGTGAACGCACTCGCCGCATATAATAGCTGCTGTCAGTCGCCAAGATTAAACATGCGGGTCAGGAAGCGGGTCGGGTACAATATTTTCTTTTTTTGCGGTCTGAGTTGCGGGCGGGTTAGTTGAAAACGTCAGTCGGGTTCGGGTTGTTTATACATTGACCCGCGCATCACTGCACTGAACATTATAGCCTTAAAATTAATAAGCTAGTAAAATAATATTCTTTGGCCATTTTTAAGACCCCCTTTTTGAATCAGGCATGTGTTTTTTTTTTTTTTTAAGTGTACAAATTAATGCAGCCTTGCTGAGCAAAGGAGAATGTTATAATAAATGTAGTAATAGAGCTGGTGTAATGATTATGATTATTTGTGTATTTTTAATTTAACAACTATTTTTGGCCGAATAATTTGTTGCAGAACATTCGGTGCATCCCTAATTATATGGATTATCTTATTCCATGGATTTTACCCATTTCCCTCCACTTGTTCCCAGTGTTTTTCTGCCACCACAATGTGCGTGCAGTTGCAATTGACATTACTGTGACTTCTGCTCCAAATTGGTCTATTCAACTACGTTGCACAGCATGGCTTAAGTTAGCTAATCAGTAGATAGAAAAAAAAGCCACTGTTTGACAGGTAAGAATCAGAGTTTACTATGGTCTTTAGAGGGGTTGTCCACATCTGTACCACAGAGAGGAGACAAGTGATTATACTTGGGTGTGATGTTCATTTGGATAGTTATTGTATATAGATCCTGCCAGACGATACGGTGCAGGTTTGCACTGTCCCGCTGGAGCTCTTCAAGTCTTTTCTCAGTTTTCATCACACCGCCACTCGTTCCTGAAGGGTCCACTTTTTCTGGGTACAGAACATCCCCTATGTATTGGAGAAGAGAAACTTTGTTTAACAAAGAGGTGACAATTAGCAAAATTGTCTAATTTATCATCTGACAAAATTACCTGGAAAAATGCTTGCAAAGCAGTCAGACGCCTTCAGCGGAATAGGCAGCCAGTGCTCGCAACCCTCCAAAGACCTCTTCCAGGCAAAGCGATGGAGATCTTGGAGAGCTGGAAACTGGCATATTCGTCCAAGGTCATAAAACTGAGGCGGAGCGATCCACATTTCCTTTGCTTTATAGCTGTGCAGCACTTCAGAGGGAGTAGCCCACTAAGAAACAAAGTTAAGCATCATTTGTACTTGTTATTACAATTTATATACTTTCTGACCTCAAATGCTTGTCTTGTCTAGCTCTGCGTGTACTCTGTGTATTCTGGTTCAATACTGTTAGGGTATGTTGAAAAACTCCCAACTTATTTTCTCTTCCAACTTCAAAATTGTCCTGCATCTACAATTATTGTTTACAAAGTGAACGAGTGAACAGTTGGAGGAGAAAATTAGATTTTCGACCCTAACTGTCTTGAACCGGAGTGCACAGAGTACGCATCGCAGAGCTAGACAAGCATTTGCAGTAAAAAAATAAAAAGTTTTTTTTTTATTTTTTTTTTTAGAAAATAACAGCATTTCGCTAGATAACATCAGATAATCTCAGCTAGGATCGTTTAGAGCCCTTTAAAGCTGCATTTAAACTATTTTGGAAGTTCAAACTCAGAGCACCATAGAAGTCCATTATTAATCCTGAAATGGTTTTCCTCAAAAAACTATTTCTTTAGGACTGAAAAAAGAAAGACATGAACATCTTGGATGACAAGGGGGTGAGTAAATCATCTGTACATTTTTGTTCTAGAAGTGAACTAATCCTTTAAGTTTAAATTTATAAATATTAATTACGTTACGTGACTTTGGCGCAGCCTAGCTGGCGAATGAGCGCTTGCCTCATGAATATTAAGGAGGCCACAGGCGAAATCTCCAGGAAATAAGCAGAACGTCAACATTGAGCAAAATCAAAGTTATTTCACCAGTTGGATACAAATTGGTCGCAAGTTAATATGTAACTTAAGAGTTACTTGATCTATCTAACATGTGACTGTCCAACGGATCGAAACGCACTTTAAAATGAACAATTTCCTTTTCGTCCTCAAGTGTATGTGGAATGTCGTTCAGGCAGCAGATGTAAAAGGCTGTGTCGTAACGCCTCTGTTTGCCGTCCAAGCCTATGGGGGTCAGCCAGTTGCCCCACTCGTGTAGAGCCCAAATGTTGGGCAGACACTGCAACTCCTTGCACATCTTAATAAAATTCGCTGAGTTACCAATAACCAGAGATCTCCACTTTGACAGCACGTCTTTGTCCCACAGTCCGCTCAGTCTGGTCAAGGTTGGCTGGGTGTCACTGTCACAAGCATCATCTGTGTGTACAGGAATCCCGCTTTCCTCGTGTTTGGGAACCGCCAGGAGCACACCTGACTCCTCAAACGTCTCTCTCACCGCACATATCCTGAAAGCCACATCTCCGGGAATCGGTGACCCCAGTTTCGCTCTGTCAGTGGCGAAAATGGGTGGCCTGGTCTCCGGCGGCTGCTTCACAACTCCGATGCCGTAGTTAGGCGCTTTCGTAAAAGATTTAAAGATGTCCTGCCACTCGCTGGAGAAGTCAGACGCGTCCACTAGCCCTCCGGGAAACACGTAGGCATTGGGCATGAACCCGCTGTTACCGCTTCGTTTCAGCAGTAGCACTTGATAATCAAAGGCAGATTTGTGCGCTATGTTTTTGACTTTTTCCAGACCTGTTTTAAAAGAGTCCGCAATCGGAGTGTGTCTCAGCCCGGCCGCCAAGATCACCGTCGCCGCCTCCCTCCAGTGTTTTAGCGCCGTGTTCATTTTGACCTCTCGCTTGCATATTCAGTTGCACCAATACCTTATCCGGCAACTTTCGACTTCGGTCAACTCATGACCGAAGGACAGCACAGAGAAAAATAATAGTACTTATATTCTGTATTTGGTGATTGGCGCCATCTACTGCAAGGGATGAACGCTTTGGTTTTCATAACTTTGCGACATTGTTATGTGAAGACCTTTTTCGTGTCACTGGAGAAATGTGACCCTGTCTTAAGTAGTACTAGTATATTTGTAGCAATAGCCAAAAATACATTGTATGGGTCAAAATTATCACTTTTTCTTTTATGCCAAAAATCTTTAGGATATTATTAAGTAAAGATCATGTTCAATAAAGATATTTTGTAAACTTCCTACCATAAGTATATATCAAAACTTTTAATTAATAATATTACTAAGCACTTCATTTGGACAACTTTAACAGCGATTTCCTCAATATTTAGATTTTTTTTTTTCAGATTCCAGATTTTCAAATAGTTGTATCTTGGCCAAATATTGTCATATTCTAACAAACCATACATCAATTTTAAGATTTCAAATGATGTATAAATCTCAATTTCAGAAAACTGACCCTTTATGACTGGTTTTGTAATCCAGTGTCACAAACTCCTAAAACTCCTAATCCAGTTATCACAAAACATTAATGTGGGCTCCAAAGCTCATTATTGTTTTCTTCAATAAATGTTTTTTCTCTAGATCACGTTGGCCACTATTATTGGCACCCAATTATTGCAACATTCTTTTCCCAAGATAACAGTTCTGAGTTTTCTCCAACAATGTCTAATGAGTTTGGAGAACACCTGACAAGAGATCAGAGACCATTCCTTCATACAGAATCTCTTTCTTCCCAGCTTCATGTTGGTGCTTCTTCTCTTCAGTTTCTATACAGGGTCCAGGTCAGAGAACTGGGACGGCCATGGTAGAAGCTTCATTCTGTGCTCAGAGACACAATTTTTTTCTGCTGGTATTTGATAGAATCCATGAAGCCATGTATCTAAACAAGATGTCCAGGACCTCCGGCAGAAAAATAAGTCCACAACATTAAAGACCCAGCAGTATTTTTAACCGTGGGCATGGGGTACCTTTTTATCCCTGTCTGCACCAAAACCATCTGGAGGGTTAGCTGCCAAAAAGCTCATTTTTAGTTTCATCTGACCATAGAAGCCAGTCCTGTTTGAAGTTCAAATCATGTCTGACAATTGAATATGCTGGAGTTTGTTTTTGGATGAGCCAGGAAGATTTTTTCTTGAAACCCTCTGGAACAACATGTGGTGATGTAGGGGATGTTTGATCATTTTATTTTAAGCTTTCTGACCCCAAGACTCAACAATTCTCTGCAATTCTCCAACTGTGATCCTTGGAGAGTCTTTGGCCACTCAAACTCTCCTCCTTATTGTGCATTAGGATGATATAGACACACATCCTCTTCTAGGCAGATTTGTAACATCTTTAGTTCTTAATTATTGCCCTGATGGTGAGAATGGGGATTTTCAATGCTTTAGCTCTTTTCTTACAGCCACCTTCTATTTTGTGAAGCTCAACAAACTTGTTCTGCACATCAGAACCTCATTCTTTGGTTTTACTTCTTGTGATGGATGATTAAGGGAATTTGGCTTTTGTGTTCCTCATATTTATAATCCTGTGGAACAGAAAGTCATGACAATTTTATACTCCTAGCCACCCTGGTGTGCTAAAAAAATTGTAATATTAACGGGAATATACTTTAGAGATATTTTACTTAGACAAATTTTTAGGGGTGCCAATAATAGTGGCCAACGTGAACTGGAGAAAAACATTTATTTCATAATGAGATATCCCCCTCCATTTTCCATCGTTTTTCTTCACTAAAAGGTTTTGTGAATTTTTCGAATGAAAGTCTAAAGGATGCAGATTTATTTTCAGTCATTTTTGCTCATATTTACTAAGGGTGCCAATATTAGTGGAGGGCACTGTATTTAAAGCAGCCAAAAATGCAAAAATACAGAAAGTACACCTCACTATTCACATTTTAATTATTTAATTTATTTCCTCAAATTCATCCACAGTGTCCTCGGTGTCTAATTGAAGGCTGTGTGTTCTCAATGGAAAGAATGGCTAATTTCGACAGACTTTTGATTAAAAGAGAATAAAATGTGATACAGTTGTGATACAGTATTTTCAACTAGCTAGCCACCAACCTCAGGTTTATTATTATTATTATTATTATTATTATTACTACCAAGCCCTGCACATCACATGCAGACTATTTGTGACCCTGGACCACAAAACCAGTCATAAGGTTAAATTTGACAAAACTGAGATTTATACATCATATGAAAGCTCAATAAATAAGCTTTCTATTGATGTATGGTTTGTTAGGATAGGACAATATTTGACTGAGATACATCTATTTGAAATCAGAAATCTGAGGATGCAAAAAAAATCAAAAAGACTGAGAAAATCACCTTTAAAGTTGTACAAATTAGGTTCTTAACAATGCATATTACTAATTAAAAATTACATTTTGATAGGTTTACAGTAGGAATTTTACAAAAAATCTTCATGGAACATGAACTTTACTTAATTTCTTAATGATTTTTGGCATAAAAGAAAAAAAAAAAATTGACCCATGCAATGTATTTTTGGCTATTGCTACAAATATACCCCAGCGACTTAAGACTGGTTTTGTGGTCCAGGGTCACATTTATTCATTCATTCATTCATTCCACAAATTAAGAATATGTTCCCTCATTTTAATAAAAAGGTCCCCCTCGGAAGGCCCCCAATCAGCCTGGGCCTATATGCACTTGCATACCCAGACGTAACAGGAAACGTAGCAGGTATCACGTGACATCTGGCCATTAAAAATGACCAGAGTAATTTAATAGCCATTAAAATGAAAATCCACAATATAGAGTTAAAATATTAAAATATGTGATTTATTATTTACACCCATCTGCACTCTATTACAAGTAATTCTCTAATAGGCTACTTAAAGATGTATATTTAAGACAATATCTCCTGTGATTTTCAGTCAGTTCATACACTGGGTTGTCCATGCATTGTTTGAAAACATCTGTTTAGCATTTATGGAAACATAATTTTACTCTGGATAGTTAATTTCTTCACAATTCATACATTTGAGCTCAATAAACTTGAAAAAAAAAATCATTGCCTTTCTGTACAACAAACTTGCATATAACAACACATAAGTTAGAGAAACTGCAAGTATTAAGAATTCACAAACATGAAGGTGAAGGTGTTGTGTTATTTTGTAAAGTAAAAACCTGTGATCCGGGAAAGAGTTGTAATACACTGTATGTAAAACAATGGATGGTCAGACATTAGAAATAATAATAAAATAATACAAAATCTGTCCATATGCAGCCACGTTCCCTTTAAGGATCCTTTTTGCACATCCATGGATCACTCTGTTGTCCAGTGCTGGTTATTACATCTGTGTCTGTCCTCCAATGTGATATCTGTCACTCAGTCTTTTCAGGAGGAACGACTTGCATGAACAGCTGAAGGTGCATGGTGAGTGGCCCTGGAAGAGTTACCAGTTCAAGTTTAAGAATTTAGTACTGCATATGAGAAGAGATGCTATTTAATTATTAGACATTTCTTGACCAAATGTTTCTGGTACTGGTGAACATCCACTAAAAATAGCCTTAAAAGTAGGGAGACCAGACATCCCCTGTTTTTTAGGATAGTAGAGAGTTTAAAAAAATGTATTTACTGTAAACAGTATATAGGATTTTATAGGAAATTACATTTTGTGAAAATGAAAATATTAACTAAATTTAGAAATGGTCAAAATATTTGTTAAAATAGTTTTATTTATCATAAGTTGTAATATTTTATTTCGTAATGTCTAAATTTGTCGTTTTGTTGTAATAGTTTTTTAAACAGTTTGCTATATACAGTATATATACAGTTGAGGTCAAAAGTTTACACCCCCTTTTAGAATCTGCAAAATGTTAATTATTTGACCAAAATAAGAGGAATCATACAAAATGCATGCTATTGTTTATTTAGTACTGACCTGAATAAGACATTTCACATAAAAGTTTATAAAAATGACCCGGTTCAAAAGTTTACATCCCCTTGATTCTTAATACTGTGCTCCTACCTGAATTATACGCAGCTGTTTTTTTTTTTTTTTTTTTATTGTTTGTTTAGTAATAGTTCTTCACACGTCCCTTATTTGTTCTAAACAGTTAAACTGCCCGCTGTTCTTCAGAAAAGTCCTACAGGTCCCACAAATTCTTTGGTTTTCCAGCATTTTTTTTTTTTGTATTTGAACCCTTTCCAGCAATGACTGTATGATTTAAAGATCCATCTTTTTTAAAATGAGTACAACTGAGGGACTCGTATGCAACAATTACAGAAGGTTCAAATGCTCACTGATGCTCCAGAAGGAAAAACAATGCATTAAGAGCCAGGGGTGAAAACTTTTGAACAGACTGGAGAGGTGTACATTTTTCTTAGTTTTGCCAAAATATCATATTTTTTTTTAATTTAGTACTGCCCTTTAGAGGCTACAGAGGATAGTTACATGTTTCCCAAAAGACAAAATAAGTTAACTTTACCCTGATCTTTGAATTCAAAAAGTTTTCACTGGAATTTTTAGCTACTTACTCATGATGCGTCGAATCCAGTTGAATTTGTAGTAAATGAAGGGTACATATAAGAGAAGACCACCGACAATGAACAGTGTGCAGTACAGGTACTCCCACTCAGGCTGGTCTATGATGGGAGCAAGAACCAGATAACAGGACACAATTACCACCACAGCAGGGATGATTATCGGCACCTGGGAGAAACAAAAGCAAACATTTTATGTTGAGTAGCCATTTTACAATAGATTACCGTAAACCATTGCTTTAGATAATAACTTCTGCTAAATGATTACAGAAATGCAAATACTGCGAAAGCTGTACGAGTTTTTTAATTTATTCACATGATGAGGTGTCACTCTAACCTTGACAGGTCTCTCAAGGTCCTTCCTAGTGAATCGCATAACAATGAGTGCAAGACATGTGAGGCCGTAGAAACCCCACTGAGCAAAACTGAAGTAATTGATGAGAGTGTTTATGTCTGCTGGCATGATGTAGATGATTGACAGCATGCCCTGTAAAGAAAATCATGCAGAACCAATATTCAATCATAAAACTTGCATATTGTTCGTGTGTATAAAACTGTTGAAAAAACTACTGTAAACGTAATATTACATGAGACCTACATTAAACATTAGAGCTGGAGAAGGTGTGTAACGTGTCACACTGATGAATGACATGATCCTAACCATGTGGCCCTCCCGTCCTGCCACATATGTCAACCTAACATATACAAACATACACAACAAACAGTAAGAGTCAGGCTCAGAAAACAACTTTCAGCAAATGTCTAGTACACAAATTTATATAAAAAATAAAACGGCTGAATTTCCTAACCTGCCTGCAGTGAAACAGCTCCCATTGGCTGCACCAAAAGTGGAAAAGACCACAAATAAAGGAACAATCCATGACAATGGGTACAGCACTCTGTCACCGAAGGTCTGTGGAGTAAAATACAACTCAAGGATCATTTTACACCAAAAATAATATTAACTGAAAACTTTCAATAAACTGACATTAAAGATAATTCTCATAAATCACTGACCAATGAATTTCCATGATGACTTATTCAGTTTTTTACAATTAGAGTGAGGGCTTTAAAAACACAGTTTTAGAGATTGAATTATTTTGGCTTACTGCATATTATAGAACTAAGCATAATTTTTTTCAATAGAATATGACTTTTTCTAAATCTGGTTTTCCCGTGGAACTAGTGATGTTTGGTTTTGAAACACTGCTTTGTGAAATGTCAAAACCTTTGTGAATCCTTTGTTTTAAACCAGTAATTCGGGGCGAGTATCAAAATGCCAAAGTCATGTGATTTCAGTAAAGTAGGCTGTAATGTTATAATGTTCCTGAAATGTTTTGGAATTTCAATAGTAGGTTGCTAAGGGTGCATTAAACAGTGTCTGTATGGTTTTTAACTGATCCCAGATCAATTTTACACATTTGTAGACATGTTTTTATTGACACAGTTTAATACAAGAAAAAGTTAGTTGACTGACTCTTGAGACATGGGACAAAACATATGAAAATATTTTCAATTGTAAATGTTATGAGGGATTAATAATAGAATGTATTAACAATTATCCCCTTCAATGTACTTGTATCATTATTATATCAAATCTACGACACTTTAGTTTTAGAATATTTTAAATCTTCATGTTAATAGTTCACATTTAACATGAAGTCATCAATTTTTTTTGCGTTTTTTAAGGACATGAAATATAAAATTGTGTATTTGATAGTTAAAATGTCTTCAAAATTAGGCTTCGTCACTACTTTCAATTGAGTACAAGGTTTTTGTTTTTTTCTCAATATTTTATCCTGTTTTGTCCCACAACTCGAGAATCAGTCAGTTATTAGTCTCTTATTGGCCTGAATGACCAAGCTCTCCATAAACAAAACAAGTCCAACAAATTAATAAAGTAACAGACACATCGCATCACATTTACAATCTGTTTGTAAAATGTTTTTATGCATGTTTGATCTGAGTTTTCAGTGCATTTACAACAACTGACCAGCAGGTGTCTCCAGCATGTGGCATTTTAAGCACTAAAAAAATGAATCATTTTGCAAAGCAATGGGCTCAACTGATTCAAAGTTTTGAAAAGCTTTGTTTCTCCAGTCACTATGACAGTGACTGTATTCAAAATTGCAGTTTCCCTCTACACAGTAGGTGAAAAAAGAGTATGTGAAAAGAGTAGTAGGAGAGCGCGGTGTACAACCTAACACTTTTTGAATTTCTAGTTTGTTTAAATCCACGTGGAGCTCACAGTGTCATTTTTTTATCCACATTAATTTCACACTTGTCTAGTAGTACAGATATGTACTGCTAGTCAACCTTAAAAGAAAGGAAGTGAAATACATTACCCTGAGGGGTACACTGTAACATCTGAGGGGCACGTTGTAACATAACCATTAAAATCGTAGCTTAAAATCTGTTATGTTATCTGGTCGAATTAAAAAAATATACACGACAAAATATATTATTTTCAGTGGCGCCTCCAAGGCCCCCATTGGCCCCCCAACCAGAAAGAGTGGAGTTTTTTAGAATAATATTTTTATTTTATAAATTAACAATTAACACGGACGTTGACAAAACAGAAAATCAAAAGTAAATATAATAAACTTGTATGATGTGTAGGCTACTGTAGAATACGCTCTTAACCCCTCCCCTTCTTTACATGAGTTGCGGCGACTTCGCGCACTCACAAGCGCAGCCGCACCGCGAAGAATGCACAAATGTGACCCTGGACCACAAAACCATAAGTGTAAATTTGTCGAAATTGAGATTCTTACGTCATCTGATAGCTGAGTAAATAATCTTTCCATTGATATATTGTTTGTTAAAATAGGACAATGTTTGTCTGAAATAACTACTTGAAAACCTGGAATCTGAGGGTGCAAAAAAATCTAAATATTGAGAAAATCGCCTTAAAAGTTGTCCAAATAAAGTTCTTAGCAGTGTATATTACTAATCAAAAATCAAGTTTTTATATATTTATGGTAGAAAATTTACAAAATATCTTCATGGAACATGATCTTTACTTAAAGGTGCCATAGAATGGAAAACTGAATTTACCTTGGCATAGTTAAATAATAACAGTTCAGTACATGGACATGACATACCATGAGTCTCAAACACCATCGTTTCCTCCTTCTTATATAAATTAGTTTTTGCAAAAGACCACCGAAAAATAGGTCAATTCCAACATAACAGGTCTGTTACGCAACTTCCCCGGGATCGTTAATAGTTATGCCTCCAACATTTGCATCGCCCAATCATCGAGAAGCCCCTGTCTGCAGCCTGCAGATCGAGGCGGGGCTGAATCTGGGGCGGGGCTGCCTGTGTCGCCCCGCCCACATGCCTTCTCATTGGTTGTAGGTAAATTAATAATGTCGAGATAACGTAACTCCCACAATTCATCTCATTGGTGGCAAAGTAATGACGTTGAAAACATTATGGAGTTAAGGGAAACGAAATAGCAGATAAAATAGCAAAGGAAGTTACTAAAAATAATCAAATTGATTTTACAGTTAGTATTAGTAGAACAGAAATTAAGAGTATTATTAAAAATAAATTAAAGAAACAATGGCAACAACAATGGGAAGAAAATAGGAAAGGACGATGGTTTCATAAGATTCAAAGGAGAGTGGGAG
>NC_133363.1:35945173-36014390 GCF_049309525.1 Garra rufa
CCACATTATGCATCTTATTAACAATTAAGACAATAATAAAAAAAGCTGTAAATAAACACCACTGGTTAACATTGCATAACATGCTTGTAAATGTATGTAACCTTGGACAACAAACCAGTCATTAGCGTACGTTTTTTAAAAAACTTAATTGAGATTTGTACACATCTGAAAGCTGAATAAATAAGCAAAGAATTCAGCGTTTATATAAAACGTATAATTCATAAGTATAGTTTCCAACTGCATTTCCTGTTTATCGTGGCAGCGACGTCAATCCATTTCACTAACCAATGAGATGAGTTGTGGGAGGGATGTTGCGTCGACGTCATTAATTTACCTACAACCAATGAGAAGGCATGTGGGCGGGGCGACACGTGCAGCCCCACCCCAGATTCAGCCCCGCCTCGATCTGCAGGCTGCAGACAGGTGCACTTGCAATCATCGGTAACGTCAGCACCTCAGTTAAACAAGGCGAGTCACTCAAGGGACACAGTTAGCTTAATGCTAGCGCTAGCCTGTTACATTGCTATACATAGGATTTCACTTACCACATAAACAGAGAGATGCCTGCGCTGATGATGGTGAATGATGGAGAAATAACTGCCTGATGATGGCGAATGATTTACAGATCTGGAGAATCACTGAC
Organism: Garra rufa; assembly: GCF_049309525.1. Taxonomy (NCBI): domain Eukaryota; kingdom Metazoa; phylum Chordata; class Actinopteri; order Cypriniformes; family Cyprinidae; genus Garra; species Garra rufa. The sequence continues at coordinate 35,945,817 of NC_133363.1, forward strand.
AGGCAGCTCAACTTGATTGGTAAGTACTTGTGTCTCTGCATTGTAACTTTACACAGAGCACATGCGATCACAGTAATCAGACTAATATATCCGCGATTCAAAACGGCAGATTCAACAAACCGCATATTAAAAGCGGCTAGAGCTCCTAATTAAATATATATTTTTATCCATGTGCCAGCTATTGAGCTCTGTGAAACAGCCAATCAGAGCGGAGCTCATTAATATTCATGAAGCTTTCAAATAACAGAGCATTTCATTCTAGGGGCAAATCCTAGGGTTGTAAATGGACCTGTAAAACCATTTCTGGAGATTTTTTGCCCTTTCCTATGCCATATACCTTCTATGTAGATATCAGAGAACAATTTAAAAATATTGTATAAATGCATTCAATAGCACCTTTAATATGCTAATGATTTTTGGCATAAAAGAAAAATTGATAATTTTGACCCATACAGTGTATTTTTGGCTATTGCTACAAATATACCCCAGCGACTTAAGACTGGTTTTGTGGTCCAGGGTCACAAATAGTTCAGTTTTGTATGCAATGGCAAAGTGATTATAATTTCGTTTCGTTATTATATTAAGTTAATTTGGAAAAGCGTTTGGAGCATTTTTTTTTTGTTCGTTAAATGTAAGTTTTTGATTTTCAAAACGACCAGCGAGTCGATCATAACCTATGTTTGATCAATTTAGTCTTCTCAAATGATCACGATTTGCCTGAAATAAAATCTATAGATATTAAACAGTTAAAGCATATTATATATTTTAGTTTAAACGTTTAACCGGTATAAATGTACGCTGTTAGACCCATATCCAATCGTTTGTGCGGAAATTGAAACCTAAAGCTGGCTTACAGCGGACTTGGAGGCACCAGCACGATCACTTGCACTGGAAAAAACTTAAAATTTGGCATAATTTTTGCTCATAAAGGTAAGCGTAATATATGATTCGGAGCTGTAAAGGGTCTACGTTTATTTGTGTGCACTCACAATATCAACAAAACCTTGGGACTTTATATATAAAAAAGAAAACATAGAGGATGCGCTTCTGCCGTCTTGGTCCTGAACAGGAGCGTTTCACAATGATGAACCGAAACCGAAAGCAAAATCTTTTATTAGGCTATGAAATCCTTAAAGATGTAATTCTTTAAGGCGCGTCTGATGAGGAAATGGTGTGTCAGGATCGTCAGCTTTATTTTTTATTAAATATTTCCATGAGACTACTTGCAGTTGAATTGCAAAGCGACTTTTTTACTATTTTTTCTCTATACAGAGAATAATACTGAAGTTTTGAAGCCTATAACTTTTACCAGAAATAATGGTAAAGTCAAAAATTATTGTCTTCAGTTAGATTTAGGCATGCAAAAAAAAAAAAAAAAATGTTTTGTGCCACCCTAACATTTTTACTGGCCCCTTTGAAAAAAAAATCCTGGAGGCGCCACTGAATATTTTGTCAATAAATTAAAATTATTAACTTTTTCAAACATAAATATAATTGAATTTTGTAGTTTGGAGATCGCAACACACAGCTGCACAGTATAGTTCAAAACAATTTGCACAAATAGATGAAACACATTTAGACATTTAGAAAAACACTCCACTCCCTCCACACACAGCTCTAACACGAGACAAAATGCTTTACATTTCTTGAAATAATCATTTCTGAACATTAAACATCGACTGTCAGTCTTGTAATTTCTCATTAAAATCCATAAAAGTAAATGGCGCTATGTCATAGTATAGCATAGTTTAATAATAGCGAGGCACATTGTAACGCAGTATTACAACTTTCCCCATCTACGCGACTGGAATTTAAAACTAATAAATAACAGACTGGAGATTAAAATAATAGCAGATTCATTTTAAATGAATACTAAAAACTTAGATGAAAAATTTACTTCAGCCAGAAATTTACTTTTACTATGGTAAAATAAAAATTCAGCGATATCTTCAAAAGACTTTTGCATTTTGGCGCACTTTAATCTCTGTAAAGTGTTGCTATGTCAACTAGTAAATACCATTGCTGCGTCCCAATTCGCATACTTATACTATGCGTTTGGGACATACTACTTTGTCATAACTGCTTCTTTAATGGACGCTCTGTTGCTTATTTACCTGAATCCTGTCACTGTTTAAACTGCCCTGTCAATCATCACAGTTAACATTATCTACATTTAGTTTAATTTGATTTCCTATCGTATTAGAGAGAAATGCCAAGAACTCTGCTCTTGTGTTTGCATAATGATGCATTTAAAAGTTAATGACCAAACCTATCATTATAAAAGTTCATAATGTTGCTGCACATAAAATATAACGCAGATAATATTAAAAAAATATTTGTAATCAGGTTACACATTGATTATAACTTTTTATCACCCTTCTCTACCTGTCCATTGGTTGCGCATATCCGCCATGTTTGTAGTTTTTTAACACTTTTTATGCGTGTTTGTAGTTCTAATCGAATCCTCGTTTACCGCGCAATGTGTTGGTTAGCCGTTATGAACCGCACTTCGAATTCTGAAGTAGTACACCATCTGGGAATCTTTGGAATACTTTTTTAAACACACTACGATTTGGGACATGCTAATTCTATTTTCGAAATACTATTTAGGATGGATAGTATGCGAATTGGTACGCAGCACATAAATTTGGTTATGCTAGCATGTGTGGAAATATGTAAACCACTTCTGTTACAACTAACCCCGCGTTAGTTTGTGCCCCGCGCTCCATGTCCAAATTCACGATACTTGAAATAGGTGGCAGAAAGTACACAGATGACTTGCTACTTCTAGTGACAATCTGAAGTGGTAGGTCATATGAAAATGACATGTTTTAATATATAGAACATACTTTTTGTGGTCTTAGAGTAATGACTTATTCAAAAGAAATACTTGTTCAGACAGTGTGTGATTTTGGGCACAGCTTGTGATTATGACCATAATACTGTACACACTCACCACAGCAACGGCAGGAGACTGTAGAAGTTCAGTGGGGGTCATGACGCTGAAATATGCAATGTTGACAAATATGTAGCACACAGTTACCAGAGGAATCCCAATAATTATTGCCAGGGGAAGGTTTCTGTTCAGAAAAAGAGAAAACACATTTAACGATTATATATGCATATGTAATTATAGAATTGTTCTATTATTGATTTCATATCAATTTAGTTTCAAGTTTCACTCTAACCTGTATGGATTTTTTAGCTCTTCTGTGATGAAGTTGAGCTGATTCCTATGAAAAACAAAAGAACTTTAGAATGAATTGCCATAGCTGACTGAAGCTGACTTCTAGTCTTGTACATGCCTCTCTCAGAGCAATAAAGCCCTAGATTGAGAATGATCTGGTGAAAGTCCAGGCAACTAAAACAAGAAGTTTCGACAAGCATTCAATTCCCTTTTCCCATTTCAGTGGATCTCACTTGTGCTGAAAACCCACTCTTATCAGATGTTGCTTTAACAGAGAAATCATTAGGGTGTGTGAATGATTCCCACGGCTAAATGCATGCTTGTTGATTATATATCTACTAGATTCTAAGAATTGAAACAAACTGTATGTGTATTAAGAGTTTCAAAAAGATGAAAACTGCTCATATGCCACATGTGCAACATTATATGAGCTCATCAATAATTTACCATCCATCATAAGCCCATAGTCCGTTGTAAAATGCAAGGCCAATTGCTCCAAATGATGTTGTTGCACCCGCAAATGGGTCTCTAAGATTCTGCGTATTGCCTAAAAAACAATTATACCAATAAAAAGACACATTTTATTTATCTTTCACTGAACATTTACAGAGGTTACCTTATCTAAACACACATCGGTAATCTCCGGCCATAGTCTATGATGAGTCATCTCTCACAACATAATAAAAAATAATTTCTTTATCTGTACCAAAATGTATTTGATCTCAGTCCGTCCAACTGAGTAATAAAAAAACTAATGTTCTTTCCAATGTCATTTTAGTCAAGTGTCAATAAAAATTAATATCACATAAGTTAGGAGTCACAAACACAGATAAGTTATCAGATCAATGAGATATCAGATGGGGTAAAAGGAGCTGTAATTGTTTTCAGGGAATGGAGAGGTACCTTGAGCCAGCAGAACGATGCCTGCAATCACGATGGTGAAAATAATCAAGAGTTTGGCTGCTGTGAAAAAGTTCTGCACTCTGTAGGCCAGCTTTACACTCAGACAGTTGATGAGTGTAATTATTACTGATGGAGACAACAGACAACAGTTGAGACGAGTATAATGCCATTTGAATAGAAAAACAGCCTAGACTTATACATACAGATACAAGCTGCTGCCAGGCACTTGGTGACCACTTGAGGAGGAGTGCATCCTGGGTAAAATGGTGTGGAGGCATATTCGGCACAACTCAGGGCGATGATGGCAAATGACGAAGGCTTTAACACAATAATTGTGGTCCAGGAATATAGATATGCCAACACTGGCCCAAAACCCTCCATCAGGTATGGATATTCTCCACCAGATTTCACAATCATTGTACCTAGTTCAGCATAGCAGAGGGCCCCTGCACACACACACACACACACACACACACACACACACACACGAACATGCAAACCTCTTAGTTTCTCAGCGTTCAAACTGAGGTCAATGAGTCCGTTAGCGAAAGTTCTTCAACAGGCAGAGTCAGTATTAAACTAAAGAGGATTTCTGTGTCTTGTGAATTTTCCTGAACATTATGTGACTTAAAAAGACTGACTGAGGGTTTCTGAGTGAGTGAACATATCTGATTAACCTCCTTGACTTTGCCCAACTATAATCTCAGCAGAAAGTGCAGGATAAAATAAAGATTTAGATATTTGTAACATACAGTGCTGTAAAACAATAGCTGAAATGGATGGAGCAAAATATTCAGTAAGCTAACATTATTTAAAGGGGTAGTTCACCCAAAAATAAAAAATTGTCAATTGAATTTTTTTCTTATGTTGAACATAAAAAAAGATATTTTGAAGAATTCCGGTAATCTAACAGTTTCCATAGTATTTCTTTCATTACTATAAAAGTCAATGGGGACCAACAACTGTTTGGTTCTTCAAAATATCTTCTATATTCAACATAAGAAAGAAACATATACAGGTTTGGACCGACATGAAGGTGAGAATAATTTAAAATTCCTTTAATGTATCTGGCAGAATGAACTAACAATCTTGGTTAACCTTGTATGGCTCAATATAATGTAAATTACGTATTTTACCAAAATATGTAGTAGAAAACACATGAAAGATTTACGTTATTTAAAAAAAATACACATTGTGTTTATGCATATTTTGGACTATGGGGAGTGCTGTTATTTTGATGATGTACAATGGTTGCATTCTGTGAGCTATTGGCACTACCTGTTGCTATTTTTACCGCAACACAACTCAGAAAATAAAATACTGATACGATGCTACATTGTGTGGCTTTTGGTTGTAATGTTCAGTCAAAGGGCAACAAGAGAAGCAATGTAAGTCTAGCAATAAGAGAAGAAGAAAAGAAGGGGAAGATGCCTGTGGATGAATAAAACTTCCTAAAGACCTGCAACTTTGTTTTCTTCACTCTTTAGTAGATCACAGCTACTGAAAGAGCTTACAAAAGACAGAGACAATAAACACGAGATGCCATCCTTGCAGGATCTAAACATGCAGACGCTTGTCTTGACGCCACAGCCACTGAAAGAGTTTCTCAAGCGGATTTCACCCAATATCCAGAAACGTTTAGACTCCTTCTGGGGAAAATAAGCATTTGGTTTAAGCCTTCGCTTAAATCACCACTTGTAAGCTCTTTCAGTACAGTAGCTGTAGTCATCATATCAGTATTTTATTTTCAGAGTTGTGTATTCCGAGTGTATTGCCATAAATAGCAACAGGTAGTGCTAGGAGCTCACCGAGTGCAACCATTTTATGTCATCTTTGGACATAAATGATGTTGTGCTATTTTAGAAAGCAGTATTTTGTTACGCAATATGGAAAAAAGATCAAACAACCGAAACATGAGGTGTCAAGGTGACATGCTTAATCTCACCCATTTATCTTGGTTGTGAGGGTTTATCAGGCTTATCAAGGCTTTTGTGTAACCTTTTAGATAATGTGTCTATTGTGCGTATACTGACCCAGCGTAGCAAGCACTCCACACGCCGCCCACACACACAGACATGGACCCACTGCTCCTGTCCCCTCCAGAACCGCTTTGGGAGAAATGAAGATCCCTGAGCCGATCATTGTTCCCACTATCAGAGAGATGCCACTCACGAGACCCACCTGAGACATTCAGTATGGCTTAAGGTTAAAGGGTATTGGTTTCATATATGTATAGTTATTGAGTTATATTTAATGTGGGCTACTTTTTTCAAAATCTCAACACATACATATGTGACCCTGGACCACAAAACCAGTCTTAAGTCGCTGGGGTATATTTGTAGCAATAGCCAAAAATACATTGTATGTAAATTATTGATTTTTTTTTTATGCCAAAAATCGCTAGGAAACTAAGTAAAGATCATGTTCCATGAAGATTTTTTGTAAAATTCCTACTATAAATATATCAAAATGTTTTTTGTTTTTAATTAGTAATATGCATTGTTAAGAACTTAATTTGGACAACTTTAAAGGTGATTTTCTCAGCATTTAGATTTTTTTTGCACCTTCAGATTCCAGATTTTCAAATAGATGTATCTCGAACAAATATCGTCCTATCCTAACAAACCATACATCAATAGAAAGCTTATTTATTGAACTTTCATATGATGTATACATCTCAGTTTTGTAAAATTTAACCTTATGACTGGTTTTGTGGTCCAGGGTCACATATATGAGCCATTCTACAGAATTGGTGCAAACTGCTGTTCTACAAGCAAAAAACACATTTAAGAAGCATTTAAGTATTTAAATCTTAGACGTTTACTAAGATCCTTCTATTATTTATTGAAACCCACAATAATATTTAAAATATTAATACGCTTAATATATATAAAATCATCATTTATTGGGTACTTTCAATTGGGAGGTGGCTGTCCCGAACCCTAACTCCTAAATTTCAACTTATGAAAATGATATAGAAATAATTTTTGTATTTTTTTTCCATTGTTGTTTTTAAAAGTATCTTTTTGATTCTTTTAAAAAGCGAAGTTCAAAAACTATTTATTTTATATTGTCTTTGCAAATTATGAAACTTTATGTAAAAAAAAAGTGTCCTGCATTTTTATGTCACTACCGAAACGTGTATGTTTTAGTCCATAGTCCATTTATGATCAAGAAATATTCATGTGTGTGTTCTCTCATAGCTACATGGTGTGTAGATAGACCCCATCATTTTGAGGTAAATGTGTTCAAAAGTCTAAAAAATCTGTGTAACTTTAAGGAACCTCACTACCGAACACCTTCTTTTTGTTTGGGAGTTATTCCATAACATTTAGTTTTTTAGTATGCAGATTTAGTGGTGTTTTAGTAGTGCAAGGTAAAATTCTGTAATGTTATGTGGTCGCTACCAAAGCATTTCTGTCACTACTGAAAATGTACAGTCACGAATGAAATATGGCATGTTTTGTCAAAAACAAAGTATACTGAACTATCAACTAAGATGTAATGATATTGTTTGGTTCAATGTATTTTCAAATTAATAAATCCTTAACATTGATATCAACATGATCAGCTTTTTGCCTTTTACAGTGAAAAACTGGAATCAAAATCCAACAAATCTCATAAATTAACTTTATTATTATTATTATTATTATTATATTATATATTATATTACTAATGTTAAAAATTTAACTGTTATTGATTTAACCTAACTTTTTTTTAAATAGCAAAAAATAAATAAATAAATACAGTGTAGATCTAAGGAAAATCTTAATATGTCAATATAACCCTTCTAATTGAATTATATATTACTGTGTTTTGGTATTGACAAACTTGGGGAGAGGACAAATATTGCAAAACTTTTTAAAAATACATTACGAGAATTAACTGCACAATTAATAGAAATGTGTACTTTGAATATTATGCAATTTGCATACATACATTTCGGAAAAATAAAATTTCCTTCTCTTTTTTAGTTTTCTTTTTGTGTTTATTTTAAATAGAACTGCCATTTAATCGGTTATCGACAGTAACAAATAATAATTCAACATATCGGTCTGAATATTAGTATCTACGCAGCAATAATTTCAATCTATTTTTATCACAGGGAGAATACATTTTGTAGTTTGGTCTTTATCCCTTATATTGCCTGTTTTGTCTGAATATAAGCCATTTGTATTACTATGTCCTTCCGTGCCCTTATGCATGCAAATTTACATATAAATAGTCAAACTTGCCATTAGTAGGAGTCACACAAGAATATAGAGAGAGACGGGTCAGGAAGGGAAGGGATTACACCGCAGGGATTGCGACAGGCACTGCCAGGTTAACCCACAGTTAAACCCTTCACACACTTCCACACCCATTTGCATGATGTCTAAATTGAAACCAACGATCATAAAACATTCTCCACATTCTTATGTGTACTCACATTCTTCTGCAGAACTGCTGCTTTTGGCTGATCAGGCTTTTTGGCGTCCACAGCCCCCGAGACGTTCCCATTGTGAGTGTACGGCTTTTTCAGATCTTCATCCATTGTTCACAGGATCAACGGTCCAGTCTTAATTTTGTGTAGTCAGACTGAATAAATACAGACAATTACACAATATATTACGATCAATTGGCGATCAATTGGGGGAAAAACAACCAAGCTTGAACCTGATCTAAAAGACTACATCTAAGCAATAACACTTTAATTAGTGTGTTGTTTTGATCTCTTGTGCTTGTGTGGTTCATCACATCAGATTACTTCAAGCAACCTGAAGGCCAAGTGAAAGGTTAAAGACTTTATAGTGTTTTAAGTGTTGCTAATGTAGGTGACTATGTGTCAAGATGTTATGGGCTCTCTGACAGATCTGTTTATTCATATACACTAACATCTGCTTCACATGCACTTCAACTCACTTCAGATCAATTTGTCTCTTAGCAACTACACTACAACAGTGGAAATTTAATAGGTTACAGATTACAAGTTACCCTATTTAAAATGTAGTAAGTAGTGTAACTATTACTTTATAAAAGTCATGCAACTGACTACATGTGATTACTTTTTGATTACTTTTCTAAAATAATTAAACATTTAATGTTAATCTTTTTTAAACAGGGTTGAATAGTACTCAACACTGATTACTGTCAGACTTTCAAAATCCTTCATCACTCGATTTAAGATTATAACAATTTAATTTTAAAGTACAGCCACCACAAAATCAAACTTTAGCACCTCTTTGGGATTGTTCTAAGGTTAAATATAGATTTAAAATCATAACAAGATATAGAAGAATCATTAATAGCTATGTTACTGCTTTTAAAACAAAATGCTTGCATAGCTTTGACAGGAAACACTGACAATCTAACAATGCTTTTGAAAAAAAAAAAAGTTCATTAAAAAAGTAAAGCATATTGTTACCAACGCGGTCTCTGTGGCTCCCTCCGACCGCTGTCAGCGGGAACCCTCACCGGACTTTTAACTCACTTCCCGTACCTGGGACTCACTTCCGGTTCCGGGTCGACCGGGTCACTTCCGCCTGGCGGCCATTTATAGACTCGCTCCGCGGGCTTTTCCTCGCGAAGTTTTGTTTAGTTTCACTATCAATCCTGAGCGTTTCTATTCTGGTTATTATTCTCCCGTTGCCGTTTGGACTGTTTATCCCGCCTGTGATTGCTTTCTGCCTGCCTTTTGACCCCTTTGCCTGGATTTCTGATTACGCTGTGGATTATCTGTATTGCTCCTGTTTGCCTGTGATTGAACCCTGCCTGCCTGACTACGATTCTATTAAAGCTGTTGCACATGGATCCTCAGCCTCCGACTCCGTCTATGGATGGGTTACAGAAAACTTCGCCAATATCGGATCCAGCGACTGCTTCCGCCCCGGAATCAACGCCAGCAGCCGTTCACCAGCTCACCACGGAGCTAAGTGCACAGGCCACAGCTATCTACCACCACCAACAACAGCTGGATCGCCTAACCGATCTAACCGGACAGCTGGTAAGAGCATTGCAAGGTTTGCAGATGACGGCGCCGCCCGTCGCTACACCTGCCACACCACCACCCACCGCTCCGCCCGTGGCGGCTAGTCCACGACTAGCTTTTCCAGAAAAATTTGACGGTACACCGACCAAATGTAAAGGTTTCCTGCTGCAGTGCTCATTGTTTGTCAATCAGCAACCACATCTATATCCTACTGATGACAGCAGAATTGCATTCGTCTGCTCGCTCCTTTCCGGAAGGGCTCTAGACTGGGCTACTGCGGTCTGGCGTCTCGACGCTCCCACCTTTCCATCCTTTGCCGCCTTCCTACAAAGATTTAAGGAGGTCTTTCAGCCCAGCTCAGAGAGCGGAGAGGCAGGGGAACAGATTTTGGCACTCCGTCAGGGTAGGAGAAGTGCTGCAGATTATGCCTTGAGTTTTCGCACCCTTGCCGCCCAGAGTGGATGGAATGATGAACCGCTAAAACTACATTATCGTCGGGGTCTGCATCCCGACCTGCAGGTGGAGCTGGCCTGCCGGGATGAAAATCTCACTCTGGATCAATACATTGACCTTTCGATTCGAGTGGATAACATTATGAGGGCTCGCAAACCCAGCCGTCCTCTTCCATCCGTGGCTCTACCTGCACCCCCCTCAGAGGTAGCCCCAGAACCCATGCAGCTAGGAGCTACCAAGTTAACCCTGGAGGAAAGAGAAAGAAGGCTTCGTAACAACCTATGCCTGTATTGTGGACAGGCAGGCCACATTCGAGCAAGTTGTCCTACTCGTCCTCCACGCCAACCCTCCTCGGTGAGTAATCTGGACACCCTATCAAGCTGTTGTCAGATACCTATAAAGCTCACATATCTTAGTCAAGTGATTGAAACCATGGCTTTAATTGACTCAGGAGCTGCTGGAAACTTCATAGACTCTGAGTTCGTGACTGCTAACCATCTCCCCATTCTCTCCTGTCCCTCACATGTTTCAGTGGCCGCCATCGACGGGCGACCGCTAGGATCAGGAAAGATCCTCCATACTACCAACGACCTCACTCTACACGTCAGTCCTGGACACCAAGAGACCATTCGCTTCTTCATAATCACATCATCTCAGTCACCCGTCATCCTTGGTTACCCCTGGCTGAACCAACACAGCCCATCCATTGATTGGTCGAAGCGCACCATCTTTCAGTGGTCACCCCATTGCCAGCAACACTGTCTAACAACCACAGCCCAGCCTAACCTCTCACACATCACAGGTTCCTCCCTTTCTTCCATCCCATCCGTGTATCATGATCTACGGGAGGCCTTCAGTCGCACACAGGCAACCAAACTACCACCTCACAGACCAGGGGACTGTGCCATTGATCTCATTCCTGGAGCTACCCCGCCACGAGGGCGTGTCTTCCCGCTGTCCCAAGCCGAATCGAGAGCCATGGACTCTTACATTCAGGAGGAACTGGCTAAGGGCTTCATTACCCCATCCACCTCACCGGCCTCAGCAGGTTTCTTTTTCGTTAAAAAGAAGGACGGAGGGCTCCGGCCTTGTATCGACTACCGTGGACTCAATGAAGTGACAATAAAATACCGCTACCCGCTCCCACTCGTCCCATCTGCCCTGGAACAACTACGCTCGGCTAAGATCTTCACCAAGCTGGATTTGCGCTCAGCCTATAACCTGATAAGGATTAAAGCAGGGGATGAATGGAAGACGGCCTTCTCCACCACCTCAGGCCATTATGAATATCGGGTAATGCCCTTCGGTCTGGCCAACAGTCCATCTTACTTTCAAGCATTTATCAATGAGGTCTTCCGGGACATGTTAAATCGGTGGGTGGTGGTCTACATTGATGATATCCTTATTTATTCCAGTTCACTCTCAGAACACATCAAACACGTCCGAGCAGTACTACAACGCCTCATCTCACATCAGCTTTATGCCAAGGAGGAGAAATGTGAGTTTCATCTGGAGAGGGTGTCCTTCCTCGGATACATCATAAGTCCAGAGGGAGTGGCAATGGACGAGAGGAAGGTTAACGCGGTGCTCCAATGGCCCCGCCCAAATACCCTCAAGGAACTGCAACGCTTTTTGGGCTTTGCTAATTTCTACCGTCGATTCATTCGACATTTCAGTACCGTTGCGGCCCCGCTCACCGCCATGGTGAAGAGAGGAGCTTCTCGTCTCTCCTGGACCCAGGACGCCTTGCAAGCCTTCGACGATCTCCGCCAAAGGTTCACCACGGCACCCATTCTCCATCACCCTGATCCTGACCAACCATTCATTGTGGAGGTGGATGCATCTAGCACTGGAGTTGGAGCGGTTTTGTCCCAACGGCAGGGTAATCCGTCCAAGGTGTTCCCTTGTGCCTACTTCTCTCACAAACTCACCCCCACAGAGAGAAACTATGATGTCGGAAATCGCGAACTCTTAGCCATCAAACTTGCCCTGGAGGAATGGCGACACTGGCTCGAGGGATCGAAACACCCTTTCACTGTGCTGACCGACCACAAGAACCTAGAATATCTGCGCACGGCTAAAGTGCTAAATCATCGTCAAGCCAGATGGGCACTGTTCTTCACCCGCTTCGACTTCCAGGTCTCTTATCGTCCAGGTTCACAAAACACCAAGGCCGATTCACTTTCACGCATCTACGAATCCAAAGAGCCCACGTCCTCTCCAGGACCCATCCTCCCTACCTCCATGATCGTCGCTCCTGTCACATGGGACATCATGACGGAAATTGCTGACGCTCAAGCTCAGGATCCCGCTCCTCCTAATTGCCCGCTCCACCTCACTTACGTTCCCCACAGCCTCCGGTCACAGGTTCTCACCCAGGTTCACTCGTCTCCCAGCTCAGGCCACCCAGGCATTGAATCAACCTTGGATCTGCTCAACAACAGGTTTTGGTGGCCTACCATTCGCCAAGACACCATTCAGTTCGTCCAGAAATGCACTACCTGTAATATTTCCAAGGTTCCTCGTCGCCTGCCCGCCGGCCTTCTACAGCCTCTACCGGTACCCCAACGCCCTTGGTCCCACATTGCCCTGGACTTCGTCACGGACCTCCCTCCATCTAGGGGTTACACCACCGTCCTCTCTGTAGTAGACCGCTTTTCAAAGGGCTGTCGCTTCATACCACTTCCGAAACTTCCCACGGCCTTGGAAACAGCCGAACTACTGTGTCAGTGGGTGTTTAGGATCTACGGACTCCCTGAAGATATAGTCTCTGATCGTGGTCCCCAGTTCACTTCTCATCTCTGGAGTAGCTTCTGCCGCCTTCTCAACATTAATGTGAGCTTAACGTCTGGATATCACCCGGAGTCCAATGGCCAAGTGGAGAGGTTGAATCAGGAACTAATTCGCTTCCTTCGCTCCTATTGCCACGACCACCAGGAGGACTGGAGCCGCTTCCTGTTCTGGGCCGAATATGCCCAGAACTCTATACGCAAGCCCTCTACCAATCTCACCCCGTTTCAGTGTACCCTAGGCTACCAACCACCTCTCTTCCCTTGGTCTGGGGAACCTTCTAACCTTCCAGCAATCAACTCCTGGCTCCTACTCAGTGAGGAAACTTGGAACCGTGCTCACGTCCACCTGCAGGGAGCTATCCGTCGTACTCAGGCCCAGGCCAATCGCAAGCGTCGACCCGGACCCCAGTACGAACCCGGCCAGTGGGTCTGGCTCTCCACCCGGGACCTGCGACTCCGTCTGCCATCCAGAAAGCTCTGTCCCAGGTACGTGGGTCCATTCAAGATTTCTAGACAGATTACCCCAGTTTCCTTTCGGCTAGAATTACCTCCTCATTATCGTATCTCACCCACCTTTCATGTCTCTCTGTTAAAGCCCGCTGACCCACCGGAAGGAGTGGAGGACCTAGACGAGACCGCCACCCAGGGACCTCCCCCCGTAGCAGTCGACGGCGAGGAGGTATATCGTGTCAACATCATCCTGGACTCCCGACGCCGGAATGGTCGCTTACAGTATTTGGTCGACTGGGAGGGCTTCGGCCCCGAGGAGAGATCGTGGGTCGCCTCTGAGGACATCCTGGACCCTTCTCTCACCACCGAATTTCACCTCAACCACCCAGATCGGCCAGCCCCCCGAGGAAGGGGTAGACCTCGGCGTCGGCCACCTCCTCGCGCCAGGAGTCGCTCGCAGGGGGGGGGCTCTGTTACCAACGCGGTCTCTGTGGCTCCCTCCGACCGCTGTCAGCGGGAACCCTCACCGGACTTTTAACTCACTTCCCGTACCTGGGACTCACTTCCGGTTCCGGGTCGACCGGGTCACTTCCGCCTGGCGGCCATTTATAGACTCGCTCCGCGGGCTTTTCCTCGCGAAGTTTTGTTTAGTTTCACTATCAATCCTGAGCGTTTCTATTCTGGTTATTATTCTCCCGTTGCCGTTTGGACTGTTTATCCCGCCTGTGATTGCTTTCTGCCTGCCTTTTGACCCCTTTGCCTGGATTTCTGATTACGCTGTGGATTATCTGTATTGCTCCTGTTTGCCTGTGATTGAACCCTGCCTGCCTGACTACGATTCTATTAAAGCTGTTGCACATGGATCCTCAGCCTCCGACTCCGTCTATGGATGGGTTACACATATACACAAACCCAAATAGGAAATAAAAGAGTTATTAAATAAACATGTGCCCTATTCTGTGTCCTAAACTCTTAAAACACTGGTGTCTCATGTTTTTGAGAAGTCAATGTAATTTTGGAAAGAAATTAATCAAATCTGTATGTGTGAAAATATTCAGATATAACCTCCGTTTGAATTAGTTAACATTTTCATAAGTAACTTTAACTGAACAGATTACAGTTACATTTATTTCATATTCCATAAAATGTAACTAGTTATATAACTAACCTACGATTCAGTTTATACTACAGTTAAGAAGCCCTGACTGCAAAAGAAATGTGCAGGAAACTAAGGAAAATGAGCACTAAAATACATAAATAATACAGAATAAATAATATAAAAATTCTGCTGTAAAGTCAGTTGAAGAGTTACATTTTTAAATGTTAAAGTTAAGTGATTGAACGTCTTTTAAAATCCATTTGTTTGTGCATCAGGTACTGTGCTAATAAGGTTATCTGAAGACTTTTACAATCTCAAAGAATCTTTTCTCATTGTACACAGATAAGAAATTACTGTATCTCCTTTACGATTAAGACACTGAGGCTGACGTCCATAAACAGCTACTGCAAATAAATAGCATGAGTAAATTAAATGAGATTTGTCTATTGATTTGGACACAGATACATTATCTGGATGGTTCATTATGCAGCCCTATAAATACTCTCACTTAACTAAAAGATTTACAGCATAAACAAACACATCAATACGTTAGTTTCCTTTTCTGCCAAATCATGCTTGTAAAAAACATTTTTCACTACTGGTAAAAAAACATATCACATTATAAATAACTTCACATATATATTATAACAAAAAAGGTACTTAATGTTTTTTTTTTCAGAGAGAACTTTTGCAGCTGCAGTTAGCAAGATAAACTACAGGTTAACTCAAGCTTACTTTTAGTGCCAGCAATTCCGCCGTCACGTCACAATTATATTTGAGGCATGAGGCAAAAGACAAACCTGCAATGCAATCAGTTTTTCCAGCAGACATCCCAAGTTTTGATCCATTTCCAAATTCATGTGTTTAATAACCAACAAGAGTGGGTGGGACTTTCAACATTCACTTATTCTCCTAGCTGACTGTGATTGAAGCAAACATGTGATAAGGAGGAGGAGAGGGACCAGGATTGGCTAGAGGTGAGCAGCCTCTGACCAACACAATACTCCTTTGAAAGAGACACTTGATATGGTTTGGTTGGAAAAAGGGGGTGATAGTATAAAGCCAAGGACAGAACAGAACAGAACAGAACCGTCTCAGATCAAAGCACTACCAATACAACTCAAAACAAGCCTTTGCTCAAATACACAGAAGCCTGTAAATAATTAAAGCAGCGCAGGCTCCATGATCTCCTATATAAATACCATATACATTATACAGTCAAGAGCTTCTCTGAATGATCCACTCGTCTCTTCTGTCTCTCCTTTTCATTTGTTGAGTTCAAAAGCTGGCCAATAAGCATGGTTAACTTTGAAGTCAGTACACAGTGTATCTCTACAAAGAGTTTCAAAGAAAACCAAGCATCAAATAGGCCTAGCTTGCTGCTGAATTATTATTATGCATAAAAATACTTGACTTGAATTTAGGAGTTTAAAAAAAGTACTTTCTTATCTCGCTTTTGCTGGGCAATTTACAGCATTTATATCTAGCTTAATGTGATTTAGAAATGTACAAAATTACTTGAATTACTAATGTATTAGGATATGTAGAAATGAACATTAATGTAGATTAATAAAAACTTTCCATGTACACTAATAACAACACAGCTCTAACTTGCTGTTACTAACTACCCCAGTATTTCAACAATCTTCACACACTGCAGATGATACAAGCGCTAAATGGTAACACACCAACAAAAACTACCATCGACAAGACTGTTTTTTAGAGAGCTTTTCTTATATTGTTATAAACACATCACATAACAATCAGAAATAGTGATTTTCACTCACTGCTCTCTGTACCCTTCCATAAATGTCTGTAATACCAAACAAAGTGAGGTTCAGAAATGTTCGTTTCTCACTCCACACTCCTTAAAATATCCTAAATGTAATTTCCCTTTATATAGCTGTCATTTTAGCTTTATTTGACTGAGACAAACATCTTCAAAATGTTAAACATGAATTAACCTTGAAATAAATCTGTGTAAACAGAGGTTTATAATCGAGTGAGAATGTCACAGCTGAAAGACACCAAAGTATTGGTCTACTTTGTCTAGAAAACACCATTTTTCTCGCACTTCTATTCAGTTTTTATAATATTTATTCATTGAAGAACTTCCAAGGACATGCAAACCAGTGGCAGGCACCTAGATAAAACTACACATTTGTTTTCTTGACTTCACATGATTTCTTACCTTTGTATGGGCTTCACTTCTTATCCCAAACTCAGATTTGAATCTCCATGCAATAAGAGCAGAGATGACAAGCACACATTCTTCTTGGCATCTGAGCAGGTAACAATTAACCCGACACCGTCACAGACGACTGGCTGTACGTGTACCTCTTCCACGTGCAACGCTGAAACACAGAGAAATATCTGAGGTTTACGTAATTTATTCTCATAACTCACATCTAATTTATTTCTACTATACCAAATTGCTTAATTAACTTTAATTAATTTAATATAAGCAATATGAGTATATGAGCTACATTAAAGCATTTGGATTTAAAAGTATATGCTCCGCAAATGATTATTGTGCTCATAAAGTGACCCATGCCCATGTTTTATTGTTTTATTTTGTTTCTGACATGGAGCGGCTTGATTACCCATCAATTAAAGTTAAAGTTGGGAGTAAGATTTGACTAAGTTCAATGGTTGACAGATGTCGTGTGTTTTACTGAAGCCGGTAATTGTGGCTCAACAGAAGAGAAAATGAAATGACGGTCATTTAGTTTCACTTCAGAAATTACCAGCCTACTTATTTTCTTAATGCGCATTGCTGGTCTTGTGTACAATTTATTAGAAAATACTTTTTTTCTTTTCACAATCTTTTATCACTCAAAATCAGGGATAAGAAAGCATTCAAGGAATAAAAGGAACGTTATCATTTATTTATTATCAGTAACTTGGCAAGGCTTGTGGTCAACAAACCTTGATAAACAGACTGTGATGACTCGGAGGTGAGTATCTCTAAATACAAGTTGAATTCCACTGCTCAACTGTCTTCATTATGAAGTAGTCCTTGTCCTACAGCTGAAACACAAAATACACAGCTATTAGTTTTTCTGTTTTATTAGAATGTGTTAATTTCCTAAAGAGTACCAGAAAACGTTTTGATTACACTGTAGAAGAATTAAATCATGCCTTTTTGTTGTTCGCCTCAGTTTTTAGTCACTAAGGCTTCTCTACAATATCAAGCCATGACTTCTGCAGGTATGTCACTATCTGCAAAAAGAATAGACCACGACAGATGACAGAAGTTGCCAAAAAGTGAGATTTTAAATTACAGAAACTATATACAGTTGAGGTCAAAAGTTTACATACACCTTGCAAAATTTGCAAAATGTTAATTATTTGGCCAAAATAAGAGGGATCATACAAAACGCATGTTATTTTTCTATTTAGTATTGACCTGAATAAGATATTTCACATAAAAGATGTTTACATATAGTCCACAGAGAAAATAGTACTTGAATTTATGAAACTTACCCTGTTCAAAAGTTACATACACCTGATTCCTTATACTGTGTTACCTGAATGATCCACAGCAGGATTTTGTTTTTTTAGTGATTTGTTTAGTGACAGTTGTTTATGAGTCCCATGTTTGTCTGGGACAGTTAAACTGCCCGCTGTCTTTCAGAAAAAATCCTTAAGGTCCCACAAATTCTTTGGTTTTTCAGCATGTTTTGTATTTAAACCCTTTTTCAACGATGACTGTATGATTTTGAGATCCATGTTTTCACACTAAGGAGAACTGAGAAACTCATATGCAACATAAGGTTCAAACACAATGCATTAATTTACATATCAGGGTAAATTGTACATGTAAGTATCTTCTGTAGCTTCTGAAGGGCAGTACTAAAATAACATTTAAAAAGTGATATTTAGGCAAAATAAGTAAAATGTACATCTTCATTCTGTTCAAAAGTTTACAACTCTGACTCCTAATGTATTGTGTTTCCCTCTGGAGCATCAGTGAGCGTTTGAACCTTCTGTAAGACTTGCATGTGAGTCTTTCAGCTGTCCTCAGTGTGAAAAGATGGATCTCAAAATCACACAGTCATTATTGGAAAGGGTTCAAATACACAAAAATGCTAATTTGCTAAAAGAATTTGAGGGACTTGAAGGATTTTTCTGAAGAACAGCAGGCAGTTTAACTGTTCAGGACAAACAAGTGATTCATGAACAACTATCACTAAACAAATAAAAACACAGCTGTGGATCATTCAGGAAACAACACAGTATTAAGAATCACGTGTATGTAAACTTTTGAACGGGGTCATTTTTATAGATTCAGCTATTGTTTTCTCTTGTGGACTATATGCAAACGTATTTTATGTGAAATATCTTATTCAGGTCAGTACTAAATAACAAATAACATGCATTTTGTATGATAATAATATTTTGCAGATTCTGCAAGATGTATGTAAACTTTTGACCTCAACTGCATATATAAGTTTAGCTGTCATTTAAGTTATATTTATTTCCAAAGTGAATCCTTAAATTGTAACCACACTTATATTAATACACGCACAGATGATAGAAGAGTCCCCAACAAGTAAGTTTGTATCAAATATATAATTATGTTAATAACAAACCAGATACAAACACATTTTCAAATAACAAAAGCTATGGGCGGGACAGACCAGCCATGTGCCCAGTACTGCATATTATAGTCTGCAGGGAGAGGCTGCTCTTACATGCCAGGAAAACAGGAAAGCTCTGCTGCAGCACTCTGGGTGGGACGGCTAGTAGTGAATGGACCAAGAGCTCAACTCTGCACATTGCACACCTTGGCCACCTGGTGGGTGGGACACAGTGTGCATCGCAGACACAGAATATTCACTAAATATTTTTGGGGATAGGAAAATTTCAAGGTAATCCTAAAATTTTGACTGCTTTTATGGCTTTAGCAGCACAAGTGCTACTAAAAAGCATGCATAAAAAGTCTAAGACTCTATTCACTAGAGCACAACAATAGTGTGACTGAGAGCTTGAAAGAGCCCAAGATGACCTTACACTGAGATGTTAACTAGATAAGGAACTATCTACTAACTCTAGAATCTAGACCATCCCATAGGGCAGGTATTAAACTTTAACAAGCTTTTCCTCTATCAGCAGTTTTACCTGTTCAGCGAGAGCTGTAAATCCTCAAGTAAATCCTGAGTATACACTGTGATGTTTATGCCACATGATGTTTATAAGATTTATCTGGATGGCCTGTCACAAAATCCGTGTGACATTTATTTGAATGTATCCTTTGTTGATTTAATAACAATGTCCAACAGATGGCAGCACTACTTTTCATATCCTCTATTAGTTCTATAGCTTTACTTAGAAACAAACCTAGTCAATACTGACTAGGTTAAATTCTGTTATTCTAATGCGCCTCATTTTAGTTCCCCATTTTGGAGTAAATGTAAATGAGGAACTCCAGGGAGGCAAATGAACAAGACTTTGAAGTAGTATTGAACATGTCTTTAGGTTCTCAAAACTGATGACTAATGGCCCACTGCTAAAGTGAGAAGGTGAGTAATATGAATAAATTAACAGAATAGGTATAAAGTAAGACAGCTAGAGCTGTGTGTGTGTGTGTGTGTGTGTGTGTGTGTGTGTGTGTGTGTGCCTGGTATTCATCACGTTATGGGGACCAAATGTCCCCACAAGGATAGGTATACCAGTAGATTTTGACCTTGTGGGGACATTTCT
Source organism: Garra rufa (assembly GCF_049309525.1). NCBI lineage: Eukaryota > Metazoa > Chordata > Actinopteri > Cypriniformes > Cyprinidae > Garra > Garra rufa. The sequence continues at coordinate 35,966,375 of NC_133363.1, forward strand.
CAGGTCCCCATGAGGAAACAGGCTTATAAATCATGCACAATGAGTTTTTTTGAGGAAGTAATAGTGTGCACAATCTCCTGTGAGGGCTAGGTTTAGGTGTAAGAAATAGAAAATACGGTTTGTACAGTATAAAAACCATTACGCCTATGGAATGTCCCCATAAAACATGTAAACCCAACGCGTGTGTGTGTGTGTGTGTGTGTGTGTGTGTGTGAGTGTGTGTGTTTTGCTCACTGGTTGTGAGGGAACTCAGGGCGAAATAACAGCATAAGATGTCCTCGTCATTTTTCTCTGCTGTCAGAACCTCAGTCCACTGGGCCTGTGAAAAGGAACAAGTGACCTAAACCTGCAGAGCTATGCTTCACATACTCATAAGCATACAAACACTCTTGCTCTCTCTCTCTCCTTCACACACTCAAACACACACAATGATTTTTTTCCTTTTACCTGTGATAAGTTGTAGCTCTTTGCAGACAGTTGTCCTACATTTCATCCTAAAATATAGATTCCTGATTTATAACACCTACCAAAGCACTGCAGGTCTGTTTCAACTCTCCAGGTTCACCGAGCTGCACAACCAGATGGATATCTGTTCTTTAAAAGAATTCTGTCACATTAACAAAAGCATTCCACCATTGTCATATTAATTTATAACAAACACACATGCTCCAATAAACAGCAATCTGTCAGTGAAAATCAACAAAACAATTTAAGACGTAACCACTAGAGCAATCGATCGATAAAGAGTTAACTAACACTTGAAATACTACACCACTGCTAATCTATGAAATATATAATCAATATCCTACTGCTAACTGATGGTGCTCTATTTTTGCAGGGAGCTTGCACACTGCAGTTCTGTGACTCTGAATGCGGTTGGTTTTGTGCATAGTGATTGCTGGGTTATAATTTTGCTCTAAAATAGTGCAGTGCCATTATGGAGAGAACTATTGGACTGCCCTAATTATGCTGCAACATTCAGACAGGCACTTTTTTTTTTAAAATCGATCAGGTGTATTGCAAATGCAATAGCGTCACTGTCTGGTTTTATTGCTGTGTCTCACTAGTTTTGTCCTGACCACAGCTGATTTGCTTGAGAATGCACCGTTTATCTACGGAATTAAGATTTCTTTCCTCAGGAGGACCTCATATTAGAAATTATACAGACGCTGCTTAAAAAAAAACAAGTAATTTCTAGGGAACATAAGAAAAAAAGTATTTATTGTCATGGAGTACACAAAAAACTGTAGAGTGAGAAAAAATGGTAATGTAATTTGCTTTTCACTTTCCCTGTACTGGCAAAAATGCTTTGATTTCGGAGGATTTAGACATATATCTTGTTCTTTTTCAAAAACATTACTTGAAAAAAAAAATGATTGCACAAATAAAAACAAATATCCTCATGGTTGGAAATTATTGAAGGTTGTGGAAAAATTGCCATCGTAATGAACAAAAATGTCTCACAAATTCAAGACAAAGGGGCAAAAAAATGCCCTTGCACAATTAAACAATGTATTATGGCTGTTGCGATTAAAATAAAATGTGAAAATAAATGATAAACATCAATTAGATTGCTTTTACGCGCTGTTTTGTACAGCACTGAGCCTTATAACCAATCAAACGTGTTTCTGTTGAACATAGGACTAGACTGGCCAATCAGAGGTGCTTGAATTAGTCAGCGCTGAAAACACCAGAGCTGTTTTCTGTATCAATATTAATAATCTTTAATGCGATATAAAGAACATTGATCTACAATAATGATTTTTGTCGTAATATTGCAGTCGTATGAGCTTCTGTTTTTACATGTATAATTTAGATACAATTTTAAACACTGTTGTTATTGACAACAGTTTAAAATATTGAATAAAGTAACTGGGTAAATGTAAGCATTTGACATTAAAGACAACATAGTATAGTTTTTATAATAAGGTGATTATAAAAATTGCCCTCACAAATGTAAAAAATATCCCTGGAAATCTATTTTTGACCAAATGTTTTGCATTTTACTGTTTTTTTCCTGGATGTGCTACACTATTTCTTTTATTTAATAATAATAAACTGTAATATTCTATAGGAAATAAATAAACAATCCTTATAACCTTGACATTTTTGCTGATGAGGAGTATGCATAAATTCAGTTACTGTTTCCCCTCAAGAAAAAAGCACTTTGTAGTAATTTGGGAGAGCAAAGAAAACTGAGCTCACTTCAGGGCATGAGCAAAAACAACAAACAACTCATAATGTAATTGTTTATTCCAACCTATTATTATCCAGAAGTTTAAGAATTCTGCACTAGTGCAAAAATACACAAACAGGATGCTAATTATATTATGAGTCTCATGTTTTGTCCTTATTAAAGATTAAATTAAATTAATCTTTAAATTAGATAAATTATAGGGAATATCTTTAGTGCAATATTTTATGCAAGGCCTTTATCCTAGAGAGAATAGGAGAGTGATTTCTTTTGCTCTATCATTCATCATGTGGCTTGTGTAATAGAATTTCTTATGCTATTGTTTATATCCACTGCGGGAACTGCTCTGTCAAAAATGCTTTCTGAAATGAGCTCAACAGCTGAATAAATGCCATGCCATTCTCCATCTGCAGGATAATCATTATTAACAATCCAGAACAATGTTATGCACACACATGCGGAAAAATATCAAAGCACATTTGTCATAGTTATGCGAAAGAAATGCTGTATAAGGGCTTCATGTTTTTCACATTAAAACACATTAAAGGATTAGTTCACTTCCAGAAAAAAATTCCTGATAATTTACTCACCCCCATGTTATTCAAGATAATAATGTCTTTCTTTCTTTAGTCAAAAAGGAATTAAGGTTTTTGATTAAAACATTCCAGGAAATCACCTTTTCTCCATATAGTGGACTTCAATGGGAGCCAACAGGTTGAAGGTCCAAATTGCAGTTTCAACGCAGCTTCAAAGGGTTCTACACAATCCCAGACGAGGAATAAGGGTCTTATCTAGAGAAACCAGTCATTTTGTAAAAAAAAGTTTTTAACCACTTGTCTTGTGCTAGATATGCAATGCGCGTCTACGATTTTCACGTATTGCGCAATCATGTTGGAAAGTTCATGCACGGATAGTTCTTCATCTGTGTACTTTTGTTAAAAAGTTTAAAAAAAATTCTCCTCCAGCTTCCAAATAGTCTGACATCGTTGTTTTACCTTTTATTTAAAGGGACATTCGCTTTGTAAACACTGGGTCGGTACTTTCATTTACGTCACAGGATTTGTGTTTTTTTTTTTTAGAAAATAACCTAGATAAGGCCCTTATTCCTGGGCTGGGATTGTGTAGAGTCTTTTGAAGCTGCACTGAAACTGCAATTTGGATCTTCAACCCATTGGGTCCCATTGAAGACCACTATATGGAGAAAAATCCTTGAATGTTTCCCTCAAAAACCTTAGTTTCTTAGCAACTAAAGAAAGAAAGATGTGAACATCTTGGATGACATAGGGGTGAGTGAATTGCCAGGAAATTTTTATTCTGAAAGTGAACTAATCCTTTAAGCCTTCTTGGAAATTATGAAAATGAATTCATAAACTCAAAACACTTGTTGAGGAGGATATGCAAATATTAGGAGTCTCGTCCGCTTTTTTCACTTTCATCAGATGACGGATTTTGGTGCTGGTCGGAGTCAGAGTCAAACATGGGGCTGCGCTGTAAAGGATGTGGCAGACGACTCTGTCTGGAGGTGAAGGGAGGGGGCAGCGAGCAGGACAAATGATCCTTCATACAGGGGATCCTGGCAGGAGTCTGGCCGGAAGTGCTGCGTAGGGCTGGAGCCACGGTGGCTGGACTCAGCACACTGCTCCCCAGCACCACCTCTCTCAAGCGCTGACTCTCCCTCGTTGTTGCCTCCCAAACCACCTCCAATTCACCTTCTACCTCTCTGAAAAACACAAAGAGAGAGAGGCTTGTTTTAGTGCTTCAAATATAGAGGCAAACACACAAGCATTCAAAACACACATTTCTGTGACCTTCAGTCATTTCTTAGCGTTGGATTTGCACACCAGGCTTTTGAGGGCTCAGCTGTGCAATAATAACAGGTATTAAGTGAAAATGTGCTAAGGCACAAACTTGAACAGAGTGAGAGAGAACGCTAGAGATGACCGAGCGGTGGAGGGGTGTAAGCTGTCGTAATCATAGATCAATTAGCCGGACCATCTGTTGATGCACATCCTCGCTTCCACATGCACATACGCGCATGCGGTTTATGACAAGCTTTCTATCTCTCTTTATCTCCCACTGTGTGGAAAGTGGCGAGTCATCTGTTAAGTGTCCTTTACTTTGTGGATTTCTGGTCTGTTATTAAAGGGATAGTCCAACCAAAAATTAAAACAGTCATCGTTTACGCAACCTCAGGCTGTTCCAAACCTGTATGAGTTCCTTCTTCTGTATTTTATTTTTCCCATACTATGGAAGGCAATGGCTATCGTCAACTGTTTAGTTACAGACATTCTTCAAAATATCTTCTTTCGTGCTCAACAAAAAAAGATATTTGAAAAGGTTTGGAATAGTTTGAGGGTGAGAAACGACAGAATTTTTTTTTTGGGGGGGGGGGGTGAACTATTCCTTTAAGATGTGTTTTAAGCTGCCATCTTCTCATGCCTGCATCAATAAACATCATCTCTGACAGCAGTGTCAAACAGAAGTCAGACTCATCTCCTATGCTTCAGACACCATACACCTTAGAAGCAGTATAAATTGTGTCTATATTTATGTGTGTATATTTGCGATCCAAGACCAAATAACTGCTTTTTTGAAATTACAGAAATAACTTGTGATACATACTTAAGGATAAGGATATCCTAGCTTTAACACAATAAGGTGTCATTTGTTAACATTAGTTAATGTATTACAAACAAACAATGAACAAAACACTTATTACAGTATTTATACATCAAAAAATACAGTTCATTGTTAATTCATGTTCACAGTACATTAACTAATGTTAACAAACAACTTTAGATTTTAATAATGCATTAGTAAATGCTGAAATTAATATGAACTAAGATTAATAAATGCTGTAGAAATTTGATTCATTCTTAGTTCATGTTAGCTAAAGTAGTATTTTAAAGTGTCACCAATTCATTATTTTATTTTTTATTTTTTTTACACATTTGTATTTATCGAAGAATCACAGTTCTTTCATGACAACGCTGGGAAGATTTTAGCATGGTAATGGATATGACAATGTTAATGTATTTGGTCTATGCTGCTGAATTGCTGCTGCCGTTGGTTATTGCTGTTAGTGTAGATTATTGCTGCTGCTGCTGCTGCTCCAAAGCAAGTAAAGGAACTTGCTACTGCCAATGCATACGCAGATGCAGTGCTTTAAGTATTTAAGACATAATGCTTCTGCATAAGCAGCATATATATTAACCCATAGCAGATCTATATAGGTGGAGTTGGGGAGGTAGAGGGTTTCAGAGAAACTCTGAAAGCGCACTGAAAAAATGCTTTAGTGAAGGCTAACCAGCCATATAAAATAAAGCAGCAAGCACAATGGCTGCATATGCGACACGAATCAGCTTGTGCCAAGTGGTTTAGCTGTAAATACTGTCAGCTTGCATTAATGACCCATAGTTTTTTGACAGAAATTGGCATTTTCCAAAAAAGTATTAAGCAGCACATCCTTTAAGATTGAATTAGAAATGTTTCTTGAGCACCAAATCACTACCTGATTTCATGAAAACGTACCTGTGGGAACTTTTTCACAAGACGCGAAATACGTACCAATTAGTACATATCACTGCAACTTCCAACAGAAAAAAACACTAGAGGTGGTAAAAAGGCATTCTCGTATTCAGTTATGATTTCAGCTCAATATGTTTTGCTTTTCTGTGTTAACCCCCACCAGATTACTACCTCCCTAGTATTGGTAGGTTTAGGGTTAGGTGAGTAGGAGTGGTTAGTAGGGCTGCAACTAACGATTATTTTAATAATCGATTAATCTGTCGATTATTTTTTCGATTAATCGATGAATCGGATAAAAAAAGGGATTTACAACCCTTTATTCAAAAACAGAACTAAAATCTTTAGAAAGTGCACGAACATGTTGCTCCTTGAACTGTTATAATAATAATAATAATAATAATAAAATAAAAATGGACTAACACAAAAAACATACACATGTATGCTTTACATCTGCCAAATATATAGACTAAATAAACTAAAATTACTATCCGTCAAGACAGCGGCTTGCTGTGGTGTACATGCGGCATTTCCCATCAAGAAGCCTCTCAAATTAAATTCCTCAGTGCGCATTAAAAAAGTCATGTGACTTTGCACGCTGGAACGGGATAACTTGACTAACTTTCTGCTACATTCATTCTGCCATGGCGGTGTTTAGCGTCCTGCCATCAGCAGCGACCAACTGGAAGAGTTCCGCATTCAAATGCACGCAAAACTGGCCTCAAAGCCCCAGCAAAAGTAATTACCATGAATGTGTCAAGGCAAAAATTAAGAAAATATTCGAATTACTTATTAATAAACTAGTATTTTCTGATTCAGTGTTGCAAAGATGAAATTGACGATCCTGCCATCTGCTCATTAATGCCTAATGCATCTTTATGGATTAGCTAATGAAAGAGTTTTGTTTTCGATTTTAATTATTTCGTTTTATAGTAAAATAATAATTTAAAGCTTTCTATAGATATTGTGTTTGTGAGGCAATTACCTGGGTTTCGGTTAATTATTGTGAAGCGCTCCTGTTTAAACCAAAGATATCAAGCGTATTCTGTTTGTTTTCTTTAAGAGCACATTTTGTTGATACTGTGAGTACACACAAACTAAGGTAGACCCTTTACAGTTCCGGCCCGGGTGGTAAATTACTCTTACCTTTATGAGCAAAAAAGAAATTCCACATTGCACTGGCGTCTCCATGTCCTGCAAAGCGCGCTTCTCTCCGCACAAACTTTGGAATTATCTTGATTGAATGATTAAACTAATATTGTGATATGTTTTAAGTTTTTTTTATATCAATGGATTTAAATTTAAATCGCGATGAATTAAGCAGGCTTTTGATCTGTCTGCCTCTGTTTGCTAGGTATAACTTTAAAAAACAAAAACTTGAATTTAACAAACAAAAAGTGTTCCAAATATATCTCTAAATTAACTTTATAAACTAAAGGAACGAAAATAAATGTAATCACTTTGCTATTAAAAACAGCAGCTGTGTAATGAGGAAGAGAAAGAGAAAAAAAGACAGTCGGACTGGAAATTCAGTCAGCCAAAAATTGATGAGCTGTCGGACATTTTTACAAGGAATGTTTGTTTAATAGCCTATTTAATACTCTTAGGCTACTTTCTTAATTAAATATATTATTTCTTTGATTTATTTTAGCGTTTTCAGGCTGCTTGTTCGCTGACTGAAGTGTAGGCTATATATAAAAAAAACAACGTGCCACCGTCACAGCCCTATTCAAAACTGAGACGATTTCACCTCAGCAGAGCTCCTCTTTCTCCTCACGGTTGTGGTATGTTTTCGACACATTATACAGACAGACAGTGTTACAAAAACTATAGAAGTAGTTCTCTCCATCTCCACTATCCAACGACCCGTACAGCAGCTGTTTTGCGATCGAGCATTGGCTGCTGTGAAAGTACGCTAGCCAAAGTAGGCTTAAATATCAAACATGTTTGATATAAATCGGGGCAGCATATATATATAATGTAGAAACGGTGCTTTATGCTCAAATGTTCCAGTTTTGCGCATAAGTTAAATTCGCATTTTTGGATGGAAACACAGCTTATGAGGTGCCGAACTCTGCTGGCATCAGTGCGGGAGAGAGACCGAATGTGTCCACTCCGCTCTGCGCTCAATTTTTTTTTTAAATATATATATAATAACAACCAAATGTCTCTGCGTCGCGCGACACAACGAATCGATTATGAAATTCGTTGCCAACGCTTTTAGTAATCGATTTTTATCGATTTTATCGATTCGTTGTTGCAGCCCTAGTGGTTAGGATTAGGCAATTATGTAGCGAGGCGATAACAATTTGGCAGAGGGTCAAAAATGAAAACAACATTGGACATAACAAGCTTGCTCGGTAGGTCAGCCGGCACAGAATTGGACTTAGTATGTGGAATCCTTGGGTACGAATCCCATGAAAAACATGATTCACGATGAAAGGGCTGAAAGATGAGAGACCAAAAAACAAGCTAAAACGGCATGCTTGCGATTGTGTTTTTACAGCACATTTGCTTTTGTTCATACAATCAGGTAGGTTTAGGTGTAGTGCAGATTGTACGCTATTTTTAAAACGTCATGGAGCAGTAGAGTTACAGCGCCAATCAATGGATATTTCATGCCAGAACTGCAGTGTCACTTACAAAACCAACGGCACATGAAACGTACAATATGTACGTTTATCTGTTCCAGGGGGAAAGAACGAACAAAATGTTAGGACATTTCTGTTGGAAACTGCAGTGATATGTTTCGCATCTTGCGAAAAATGTTCCCACAGGTACATTTTCGTCATGCTAAATAATTTCTAAAGGATCATGTGACACTAAAGACTAGAATAAAGGCTGCTGAAAATTTTGCTTTGCCATTACAGAAATAAAATACATTTGAAAATATATTTAAATAGAAAACAGTTATTTTAAATTGTAATAATATTTCACATTACTATGTTTTTGATCAAATAAATGCAGCCTCAAAAAAACAAAAACAAAAAAAATCCCAAACTCTTGAAACGTATAGTGAATACTGAATATATAAAAATGATTCTATTGTTGAGAACTGAATTATAAATAATAATGATCATAATCATAATAAAAACATGTTAAGCTAAATGGCACATCCCTTCCCTTCCCTTCACCCCCCATCAATTTCTGGACCTTCAAGCTTAAACCTACATTCCTGAATCAAACTGAAAACTGTTTATTTAAATAAAATCCATATTTTAGTCACAACTGTTTGAGACAGCAGATTTGTCCCAATACTGAATATTATGCATCATTTTGTCATTGATGTGTTGCCTAAGGCTGCTCTTTTTACATCTTGACAAAGCGTCAGGTAAATATGGCTATGTGTATTTTCTTCTCATTTTCAGGCAGTCTTGAATGCCAAATGAGATTGTCACCTCGGGACTCTTTTATTTCTCCTTGTGGGTGCCCTTTTCCCTCTCTCCTTCCTCCTCTCTATTCATCACATATTGTGCAGCCTCAGCAAAAGCCAAACAAGGCCTTATCTATGCACACAGATAGCCTGCCCCTGTCACCTTAGAGATTTATAACAGAGAGAGAGAAACAGAGAGAGAGTGAGAGAGAGACCGAGAGATTGCTGTCAGTGGGTGGGTCAGCTGATCAATAGTGTCAGACAGGGGAACAGACAGTAGGACAGAGTGATGCAGAGAGGACATAAGTGAGGGACAAATAAACCCACTGACTGACAGATCAGAAGAAGAGACATGACTAATATCACATCTGAACGTGTAAGCCCACATGGATTTTTCAGACTTTTGTGCTCAAAATGAAGCTGAGAGAGCTGGAAGCATCAAAGTATATGAAAAACCTTGATATTAATGGCTGCATAGATTCTGATCAGCGCATATAAATCATCCAGACAGGAATAAATATTAGTAGAAACACTTGTTTTTAGGTTAATGGCTTTTTTCTCAAATAATATTGTCCTTTTACAATATGTGAAGGCAGAAAATAATTATTCAGATGATGCTTCCTGCAGGCCCTTCTCTCACCGTCTAATCGATTGCTAGTGTTTGCTTTCGCTCTCATTCTCATGACCCAGTTGCCAAAAGAGAGAGGGAAGAGGACCAGAGAGACGGGTGCGAGTGGGCGTGAAGGAAAGAAGTGACACGTCTGAGTGCTGAACGTCAGGAGATGAAAGATGAGAGAGACCAGTATTGACCCGGCTGGTTTTAGCATCAAAGTCTTCTACAAGAGATTAAAACAGAAATGAGAGAGAGAGAGATGCGAGAATACTTTGTGAATGCTGCACTGAGAAATAGGTTTATGGGAGCAGTAATTTGAGTAATGAGCTTGTGGTTCATTCTGCTGTGTCACTGTGCGCAAAAGCCACTTTGAATGATGCCATACAAGTCATTTACGTCACATTAACCAAGCCGTAATTAACTTGTGAATGTCTAATGTCAGAGATAAGAAATGTTGACTTCATGCTTGGTTTCTTTCATTACCTAGCGGTTAAAAACCTAGGTTCCTAACCATATGCATCTACTCTATGGTTGTTGAGAGGGCACCAGTGGGAGTCCTGGCTTAGATGGTACCTTAGAGACATGATAGATGAGACATGACCAACTTGTTCCAGTATTTCTAAATCCAATTTATTGTTATTTTCAGCTATGTAATTTTGACACTTTCCTCATCAGCCAAAGAAATCTTTGATTGACAATATAATGTCACTTCTGAAATCACATAGCCTCAATTTATGACCTTTTTCGCAGCATCACCCTTTTTCTGCTCTCAAGGAAACTTAGGAGAGAGAGTTATTTGTTTTTGTGCTCATCTGAACCTTGTCTAGTTCAAAGTTGTTCACAGAATTCATTATACCAAAGCAAAATTGAAGAAATATTCTTTTACAGAAAATGATGCAATAGATACTTGCTCTCCCCTGCAGATCATACTCATACACAGGGGTGCACATAAGTTTTTTAGCCTGGTTCTCATAAGAGTACCTGGAGATTTGGTTTGGTCCTCACACTACACATAGTGTGACCTATTAAATATAACTCTAAAAAATAAATTGATAAAAGTGACAATAACTTAGTAGTATTATGTTTTAAAAGGAGTATTAAATAAAAATAAAATTATTTTATAGTAAACTTATGTTTTATACAAATTCTATGTGAATTTAATCATTTTCAAACCGAAATTAGCAAGCTTTTATTTTGGCGGGTTGCCGGCAACTAGATGAAAAACCTACATTTGGCAGCCTTTTCTAAAATTAAAAATGCAGAAAATACCTTAAATAAAATAATTTTTAAATAATTTTAATTTTTAAATAATTTTAAATAAATTATAAGCTGAAATAAAATAAAATAAAACATAATTACTAGATGAAAACCTTACATTTTACAACCTTTTCTAAAATTAAAATAAGTTTAAGCTGAATTACTAAATATCTCAAACTAAAACTAAAACAAAACTTAACAGATAAATAAAAGCTAATAAAATGAGACTGAATATAACAAAGTAAATGCTAAACATTCAATTAATTTCATTCAGCCATTTTTTAGTAAAATTAATAAAAGTGATATAATTAATATAATTGGACTTTATTTATTTATTTATATATATTTTTGTTTAAATAAAATAATAAACAAAATAATAAAGTGAGGTAGTAGTATTCTGTTTTAAAAAGGGAGTATTAAATAAAAATACAATTATTTTATAGTAAACTGCCTATTTTTTATTTTATAGTAAACTTTTTTTTGTGTGAATTTGGCGGGTTGCCGGCAAGTACGTAATGCGAAAGGTGGACAGCCTTCCAATTAAAGGTTCTCGCATTGTGCTTTGAAAACAGCAGCGAAAAGCCTATAATAATGCTTTCAATTCTTATGCATTACAGTTTGTTGATCTAAAATGATAATTGTACATTAACAGCTGCAACCATGTTGGTACACAAGTGCGTGCTCTGAACTTATTTACATTTTATTTGCATTTTCTTATTTTGGTTGTACATGCGGACCTGCAGACCACTTATGTGCACCCTTGCTTTACATCTGTCCTAAATTGTATTCATTCAAATTAATTTCTTTCATTGCTAAATTGTCAAAGGCTTTTAATATTTCTGTTACACCCAGGCCAATAATTGCAATCTTTGGTGTACCATCTGTTGATGACTTGTATAATAAACGTCATGCGGATATTATTGCTTTTGCTTAATTGGTAGCCAGAAGACAAACACTGCTACATTGGAAATCTTCATGCCCCCCCCTCTAATTTTTCTTGGCTGAAGGATGTAATGTCCTTTTTACACCTGGAAAAAATTAAACACTTCATTAGGGACTTTGTTAACTCATTTTATAAAATATGGGAACCTGTCCTTACTTTTGTTTTAGAGATTTAATTTTTGAAACCCACCGCCACTTAATTTTTTCAGTTTTTGGGAAGGGAAGGAATAAGGGTGTTGTTCTGATTATTTGTATATGTTACAGAGTGAGCGGGGTGAGAGATGTGCGGATGCAAATGCAATGCTTTATTATAAGACATGGTCAAAACAGGCTTGGATCGACACCAGCAAACAGATATGGCACAGGCGAGATGAAAGAATAGTCTGGTAAACAGACAAGGATCAATTGACGGATTGAATGATCCGCTCGTCTTGCACCAGCTCTAGGATGTTTATGCGTGTCTTCATGTATTACGTAAATCACATTGGAAAGGTCATGACCAGTTAGTTCTTTATCTGTGTACTTCAGTTCAAAGAGGTACGGTAGGGGGAAATTTTCTTTTCCAACTTCAAAGTCGTCCGACATCGTTGTTTTACCTTTTTTTTTGTAATAGGTTTTTGACTTTCTTTGCACGTTCGCTTTGTAAACACTGGTTGGTACTTCCGCCTATGTCATGCGTGACCTTTCCAATGTGATTACATAATGCGTGAAGCCAAGCTAGTGCAAGACATGCATTTGTGGTTAAAAAGTATATAATTCTTTATTTATTTATTTAGAAAATTATAGATCGTTTCGCTAGATAAGACCCTTAGCTGAGATCATTTGAAACTGCATTGAAAGATCAATTGCAATTTGGAAGTTTAATCCACTGGGAACCATAAAGCACTGCACTGTATAGAGAAAAATCCTGGAATGTTTTCTTCAAAATAAATTTAATTTCTTTAAAACTGAAGAAAAAAAAAGACAGGAACATCTTGGATGGGGGTGAGTAAATTATCAGGAAAATTTTATTCTCGAAGTGGACTAATGCTTTAATCATCTAAATGAGTATATCTTAATCACATCTTGAATAATTATTAATATTAGTATGAATATTAAATAATAGAACTGATTAATGCTGTATTAATATTTTAACATTAATGTTAAATTATTAATTCCTTTGTGTATCTGAATCATTATGACTGTATCATGGCACTGAACTCACAATGATTAAGAAAAGTCATTTATGGATATGGAAATATTACAGCACAATTAAAATCACATGGCCTTGCTAATGTGCAATAGCAAAAGAATAAGTGTCCAGTATAATTTGCAATATCATCTACATTTTAGTCTCATCTGTTCAGTTTGCTTCTGTACATTACAAAGGTAAATTAGGAGCACAAATGGCCACTCAGCACCATTAATTCAATATACACACAATGTAATTCATTAGTGGTGGGTAATGGATTACAGACATAATGAAGGGTGATTCAGCCATACCACTGGGGTGGATCAACATATGGGCAACACATGCACACACATAAACACAAAACTATGCTCACATGGGTGAGTGTGTGAGAGAACGTCAAAAGCTGAATGTTACTGCAAAACAATAGTGCTATAATCTGCCTGTGACAGACACGATTAGGAATGTCATCATATTATGTAATACTGAGGCAAGGATCTACTCCAGGTGTGTGGAAATCAAATCAATGCTTCAACTGACCATGCACTGCAGAGAAACATGCAGCATGTATTGCATGGTCTTAGCTCACACAGAATGGCTGGTAGGCAAATTAATGTTTTAATGGGTTGTTTTAACGACCTGCCTGTACTCAGAGAGACGAGAGCATCAAGCCTTGGGTGACAGGGTGAGATCACAAGAGCTACAGGTCTTAAATTGCATAAAAGTGTCTCATTACTTGTATGTGTGTGAGTATTTTGAACAAAAGAAAAAAGATGTAAATACACAAGAACAGCAGTCCCTAACAGAGAGATCAATGTGAGTGTAAGCTGATGCATTTGTGTATTTTCAGCTGTCAGTTCTGCTAAAACCACTTGCATCATCATGACCTACAGAGTACAAAAACCTATTCAGACTCCTTCGTTTTTAAAACACTAACATGACAAGAGAGATAAACACACAGACATTTCTCTTTTATACTCTGTAAGGTAAACACCCCTCTCTGCTTTTCCAGATTCACATGCATTTTCCCTCTCTCAATCGATGCCACATAACTGATAAAAACCACAAAACTGTAATTCATCAAACTATCCCTGTCTGCAAAAAAGGTTTCCACAATACCAGGATGACAGGCCTTTTTGCAGGCAGTAATTTGTAAAGCTGACATTTTTCCATTGTTCCTCAGGCTTCTTGTCAGTCGACTCAACAGAGTGATCCAAAGTACAGCCATGTTCACCTCAAGCTGAACACTTTAGTCATGAGAAAGTCTATCCCCTGCACTTAACAGCCGCATAAAGACAGATGCATTCAAAAAGAGAAAAGACAAACAGAAGCATAAACGGTGAGAGAAGACAGGACATTAAAATGAGGATGTTGTAGAATTGACAGAGGCCTCACCTTGGTTCACCTCCGACCTTCTGCCACACATAGCTGTCACTCATCACTGCTGGGATGAGGAGGAATGAATTATAATGAATGACACTGCTGACACATCACATGCCCATAATATTACAAGGAAGAAGACTATATTAATTGACAAGGCACGCATGTGTAATTTTAGATATGTCCATTAATCTTTCCTCTATTTTCCTTTTCATCCTCTCGCTCTTTTCTGTTGTCACTCTCACAGCCAGGTGACATTTCAGTATATAACCAAGCTTTTTATCTCTCTTTCTCACACATAAATCTCAAAGCACACACACTAATCTCTATATGATTGGAAGGTAATGTTTCAGTGGCCTGCAGAAGCAATATGAGCAGGAAAGATTAGCCAGATTAGATCTCTCCGGATCCGCATGTAGCCTGACTGAGGGCCACCTCTGGGCCACACTTTAAACTTTTGCTCTCTCACTCACCTCCACACAGCGCTGGAAACTACCCCACAGCTTGAGTGAAAACCTCAAGAAATAAAGGGATAGTACACTTGAAATAAATTGTCATCATTTACCCCATCCCTACACTCTAAAAAATGTTGGGTCATTCTTTTAACCCAAATGCTGGGTTCAACCTGCTAAATCATTTTATTGAGTTGTTTTTAATATTTGTAGTTTTTTCTGCATTCTAAAAAATTCTGGGTTATTTTTTTTAACCCAAATGCTAGGTTCAGCTTGTTGGGTCATCTTTATTTTTTTAATATACCCAAGTGCTGGGTAGTTTTTCTGTAACTAAGCTGCTGGGTCATTTTTAATGCTGGGTTATTTTTTCTACCCAACCGCTGGGTTGAGCTTGTCTCAAGTGCAGGCTTTTTGCGTCCTCTACAGGATAGAGCGGTTCTCGGCGCCACCGATTTGGTGCAGTTCTTCAACAAAATAATAAATGAAAAAATATGTTCTCTAATCTTAGTACTGTTTGTTTATGGGCAGGTTATGGAGTTAGTCACAGCATCTTTCAGCTACAAGTGAAATGCGAGTCGGCGGTTTGTAGTTCCCCTGGCGAACAGCAGCCCATCACTGGCTTAGATTTCACCGACAGTGGCACAAGAATTAGCACCATTTCAGTGAAAAGTAAGTACAGAGAACTGTTAAATACAATTAAATTAAAATGCTACTTTTTTAAATGCTTGTTAAAATGAGTTCAAATGTATATAATATTGTAAACTATGCTGTTTACAATATTAACCCAAACAAATTCAATTTATCTTATATTTTTGTGTTCTTGCTTAATAAATAAATTCTGTGTGTGATTTTTAGTCTTCAGCCCATTTTAGCAAAATAATGATGTTTAATGATGTTGGGTTAAATGTTTAACCCAACCTTCTGGGTAGGTTTCAATAAAAAAAAAAACATTAAGCAGCATAACAGTTTTCAACATTTACAATATTAAGAAATGTTTCTTGAGCTGCAAAGCAGCATATTAGAATGATTTCTGAAGGATCATGTGACACTGAAGACTGGAGTAATGGCTGCTACAAAAACAGCCATAATGAGCATAAAAACGTTACTGATCTCAAACTTTTCAAAGGTTGTTTATATTGTTATGTGGATTTTGTGTCTTTTTTAATAGGCACTGAGGAAACTCATGGCCTATAAATGTTTGAATAAATCTGCCATATGTTTATAAAGTGTTTGTATTGAAAAGGGCCCAGGTGAATATGTGTTTATGAATTATTCACAAATAAAGATAAAACCCACAGCACAGGAAACTGACAAATGACTGTAATGACTGTTCATTACATCCTTGAACATCACAGTGCTAAAATAAATTTTAAAAAATTATAAACAAACAAAACACTAGACCAGAGACATTTAACCACAAACACTCATATACACACTCACACATCAAGACAGAAACAGTGAGTGACGGCAGCATCATGAGCTGCAGTAATGACCATATTCCAACATCTTTAGACAAGATAATCTGGTGAATCACCATGAATTTTTCAGTAAAATATTGCCACATCTCTTCCTGAACAACAGATCATTCATTCATTGAGTTTAGTGTCAAAATGAAATGTCAAAAACATAATAATAAAAAAAAAAACGAGCAAGTGGTTGAAGCAGATGGATGAACAGTAGTATCTCAATAGTGAGAGAATGAAAATGTAATATATCATCAATCAAGTCATTTTCACTTCCTTTCTATATTCTATATATAAGTAATCTCAACTTTCTCTCTCTCTCTGTCATGATCTGGGCTGTGGGGCTTCCCTCAGCCACCTGAGGTCGCTGTTTTCCCTGCACTGCACTTCCCTGATTGTAACACCTGTCACCTCCTGAGATCCAACTACGAGCTTTTTAACTGCAGCAAGATTAGTATACGCTATTGGAGCTGGAATTACCGCGGCTGCTGGCACCAGACTTGCCCTCCAATGGGTCCTCACCCAGGGGTTTAGGATACGCTCATTCCGATTACAGGGCCTCGAAAGAGACCTGTATCGTTATTTTTTGTCACTACCTCTCAGTTTTGGAAATGGGTAATTTGCGCGCCTGCTGCCTTCCTTGGATGTGGTAGCCGTTTCTCAGGCTCCCTCTCCGGAATCGAACCCTGATTCCCCGTCACCCGTGGTCACCATGGTAGGCGCCGTAAGTACCATCGAAAGTTGATAGGGCAGACATTCGAAAGAGACGTCGCCACCGCGGGGGGCAAGCGATCGGCTCGAGGTTATCCAGAGTCACCAAGGTTCACCGAGGGAAGGGACTCGCGCCCCGACCCCCAGGTGGGTTATGGATCTGATAAATGCACGCGTTCCCTTCCTGGAGGCCGGGGCTCTCTGTTCCGGACGCGGCGGTCGTTGAGGCGGCTGTGCCCGAGTGGATGGCGGCCATCTACGCTCGTTGGGCAGCGAAGGACACTCGTCTGGCGGCGGTTCCCGGGGTGGCGGCGACCGCTATCTCTGTTCCTGACGCGGCGGTGACCGCGCTCTCTGTTCCGGACGCGGCGGTAACCGCTATCTCTGTTCCTGACGCGGCGGTGACCGCGCTCTCTGTTCCTGACGTTGGCCTTTTTGGTTTTGTTTGCTCGTTTGTTAATTTGTGTTTATTCAATAAATATCTTCTTCCCCGCATTTGGACCTAGATCTCCTCCTTCTCTCCGTGACACTCTCTCTCACACACACACACACACACACACACACACACACGTTGGGTTTACATGTTTTATGGGGACATTCCATAGGCGTAATGGTTTTCATACTGTACAAACCATATTTTCTATGGCCCTACACCTACCCTACACCTAAACCTAGCCCTCACAGGAGATTGTGCAAACTTTTACTTCCTCAAAAAAACTCATTGTGCATGATTTATAAGCCTGTTTCCTCATGGGGACCTAAGAAATGTCCCCACAAGGTCAAAATCTGGTCAAAATCAAAAACATTTGGTCCCCACAACGGGATGAATACCAGGTACACACACACACACACACACACACACACACACACACACACACACACACACACACACACACACACACACACACACACAAACTAACTCTTCTAAAGGAGAAACATTTTACTGACGTATTAAAGCTGACATTTAAAAACCTCACTTACACTCAGACTTGGGTAGAGAACTGACTTCAAAATGAGCTTTGATGTAGTGTTGAGAGAGTGA
The DNA here is from genome assembly GCF_049309525.1 of Garra rufa. Classification (NCBI taxonomy): domain Eukaryota; kingdom Metazoa; phylum Chordata; class Actinopteri; order Cypriniformes; family Cyprinidae; genus Garra; species Garra rufa. The sequence continues at coordinate 35,984,495 of NC_133363.1, forward strand.
GCGAGAGAGCGAGACTGTAAGCGTTTACTGGGTGAGCAAGTATACTGCAAGAAGTGGAGCTGAGTTGAGTTGGACAGGGCTCAAATTCTGAACAAGAATAGCGTGTGTCATAGCTTGTGCAGATGAAGTGAGCAGCCCAGACAGCAGAGCAGATCTCAGTCCATCAGTGTGTCTGTCCTTAGCTGGACACTCTATCCTGCCTTGACTGTCTGACTTGTCTCTGTTTTGTCTAGTACTGACTATTGATATGTGAGTGTTGTATGCACTTGGGTGTTGCACATACAGTATTAACATGCGATTCATTCTTTATTATTACTGTTTTACACACACACACACACACACACACACACACACGTATATATATAATATATATGTATGTGTGTGTGTACAACATGTATGTGACATGTATGACTTATAACACAATAATAAACAGCTCTACTATACACATTGCCATAACAACCTTGAAAAGGCTGCTCTGTGAGTTGTAACATAATATTTATTAGCTCCTGTTGGCCTTGAAGAAGTAGTTATAATTTTTTAAAGTGGAAAGGACATTTTTCAACACAAGGGAAGGAAATGTAAAACCCATCTTTCCTTTTAACTAGTTTTTCCTCTTCTGCTCCAAGGCTGCCCGTGGCATCTGCACTCAAATACATAAACACTTCTGTGCTATTTTGAAAGCAAAAGAAAAGGTCTCTGTTCTTCCAGAACAGACAATCACAATGTATAAAACCAGTTTAGCTGTTTAAACAAATTCATTTTTATTAATATTTAAACATTATTTGATTAAAATAATGATAATGTTAAATTAACGTTAACCATTAAATAAAAAAAAATCTGCCATTTTCTTCAGGAAAATTATCCAATATTGCATATCTGTGAGTTGCAAAAGTATGTGAATCTCTAGGATTAGCTGTTAATTTGAAGGTAAAATTAGAGTCCATCTGTTCACAGGTGTTTTCAGTAAGCGAGATGACTATCAGGTGTCATTGCCTGCCCTGTTTTATTTAGAGAACAGGGATCTAGCAAAATTTGATCATGTTTGTGGAAGTGTATTATGGCACAAACAAAGAAGAACTCTGAGAACCTCAGAAAAAAAGCTGTTGTTGCTCATCAGGTTAGAAAAGGTAACAACAACATCTATAAAAAAAGAGTTTGGACAAATCCAGTCAAACAGATTGTGTACAAATGGAGGAAATTTAAGACCACTGTTACCACATTACTGGATGACCAACAAAAAACTCTCGAAAGCAAGATATGACAGTCTGTGAGGTTGCAAAGGACCAGAGGGTAACTTCTAAGCAACTAAAGACCTTTTTCACATTGGCTAATATTAACGTTCATGAGTTCATCATCAGGAGAACATTGAACAACCATGGTGCGCATGGCAGAGTTGCAAGGAGAAAGACATTACTGTACTCTCCATCTGCAATTTGCTAAAGACCATGTGGACAAGCCAGTAGACTATTGGAGAAATGTTCGGTGGACAGCTGAGACCAAAACTTAGAACTTTTTGGTTTAACCCCTTAGCGTTCCAACGCTCTACCAGCAGGACATTTTGCATTGAGTTAAGTTTGACAGGAATGCTAAGGGGTTAAATAAGAAGCTTTATGTTTGGAGAACATCTGCGAAACATGGTGGTGGTAATATCATGGCTTAGGCCTATTTAGCTGCATCTGGGCCAGGATAACTTACCAACATTGATGGAACAATGAATTCTGAATTATACCAGCAAATTCTAAAGGAAAATGGCAGGACATCTATCCATGAACTGAATTTAAAGCCCGGGACACACCAACCCGACGCCAACCAACTAGCACCGACGAAAGCCGACCATCTTGTCGCCTCTAGTCGGCTGCGTCTGTGGGCGTCTGGGCAATTAAACTGAGCTCGAACACACCGAACTGACGACACCCGACTACAAACTAGAAGGTGCTTTCTGCGCATGCGTGAGGAGATATACCGTTGCGTACCTGCAGATGGCAGTAGTCTGTATTTTCATTCCAAGAAGAGAACCCGGAAGTAGTGTTGGCTGTGCAAACAAATCAGCGTTTCCGAAGCATTTACTTCTACGCACACCACAGAGAGATTCGGTTTTGTGAAGATGTCTGACAATCTGCAAATGGCGAATTGCGAAATGATGACAGCGAGCCGGTTCCCTCTTGACTCCTTCCTTTGCTTGTTATGTCACTTCACGTTCAAGTCCTCCACGTGCTCTGATTCGATGTCTGAACAGCCAATCAGAGCGCTCTCTTTCCCAGACGGCCCCGACAAGCCCGACGCCGATTCAACATGTTGAATCGGGCAAACTTTGGCCGACGCGAGCCCGACAAAGCCGACGAGAGCCGACGTGTGGAACACACCGAACCGACGCACTTCACTGACGCCCACCAACTGCCCGAAGAGGCCAGACGGCTGATCGTCAACTTGGTGTGTCCCCGCCTTAAGAGAAAGTGGGTCATGCAGAAAGGACAAAGACCCCATGCATACAAGTTGTTTTACCATCACATCACAACATCACAAGCTCAAGTGGTTTTGTACTGAGAAATGGGCTAAAATTTCTATAAGTTGTACAGGACTGATCCGCAGTAACAAGAAATGTTACCTAAAGTTATTGCTGCAAACAAATCTGATAAAGATGAGCATTTGAGGTTAAAAAAATTACCTACTGTTTTTATATTCTAGAAATCAACCGATCTTTTCACTAGATAAGACCCTTCTTTCTCGGCTAGGATTATTTAGGGTCTTTTGAAGCTGCATTGAAGCTGCATTTTTGAAAGTTCAAACTTGCAGGCTCAATAGAAGTCCCTTATATGTAGAACTTTCCTGAAGTTTTACCTCAAAAACATAATTTCTTTATGACTGAAGAAAGTCATGAACTTCTGGAAGTGAACTTCTCCTTTAAAGGACCACTGAAGTGCTTTAAAACACAGCATTTTCCTATGTGCTGACGTAATTTCAACTGAAACGGGAAGACAGGCGGGGACATACTGAGCAGTCCCGCCACCTTTTTTTAAATGGCAAATAGGGTCTCATTTATATCAAAGCTTGGGTCAGAGCGGTTGAGCTCGGTAAAGCCACAACTGAAACCACATTACAGTCACAATATCAAATCAAATATACAATTATAGCCCTATTCGGACGGTACTAGTTTTACAGGGGGTTGTTAGAGAAATTTCTGTATCACAGACATACTTTGCGATTTTAATCTCGTCCGAATCTGCCACGTCTGTTTTTCGCACACAATCTCTGTAATAATTCCAGAGCAAATTACCTACTGTTTTTCGGCAAACTCAGTGATCCTCTGAGAAGACTAATCCCTTCCGAATGCGAATGTCTGTGATTTCTGACGATATTTTTTTCACAGTGCCTTTCCTTGTGTGAATTACCGTAGATGCTCTTACCGTGCACTTTTTTTTAAATATGTTTGCCTCCCGGCAAAAAAATAACAATAATAAAATCAAGAGCCAAATCGCGCAAACTACTGTAATATCAGTGTCAGGTAAGATTACTCATGTTCATTTCTGCACTACGTTTATGAATATAAAAAATTAAACATGGTTTTACTACAAATAAATAAAAATATTAACAGTTAAATTAAAGTACCACTCATTAACAATAGTTTTTCTATATTAGCCATATAGCATCACCATGGTATTTGTAGTAAAACTGTGGTTATACTATAGTAATCAATCCAAATGTACGCATGGGTGCGTAATCTCTGCAATGCCCAGATGTAGTTTCACCGTAAAGAAAATACTGTGAACCGATTTTAGCCACAGCTTCAGCGTCTATTTATAGTACAGGGGGCGGGATGCTTCGGATTCTAGAGAGCATCTGATTGGACAGAAAGTTTGATGAGAAGCTGAAGTGCAGGATGATGTCATCAGAATTGTAAGTTTTGAATGCTTATATTTTGTAAATGTGAATTTTGGCATTGTTTTGAAACACACTAGCCTATAGATAACCTTAAGGCTAACATATACATATGTAAAGCCAAAAAAACTTGATTTCATGGGGACTTTAAAATTGATAAATGCATGAGAGTTTTTGAATTTATAACGATTTACGTCAGAAACTGAATAATTGTCTTACTGCAAGAATGAAAGAACAGGTACACCAGGCCATAAGACAGTAGAGAAAATAAAGTAGCAAATGGAAGAAAAGTGAATGTAATTATGAGAGCTCACAATTATGAGAGTACATGGAACATTTAGACAGATGAGCCTGCAACTGTGCCAGCTTGTCTAGAGCCCCTCCTCTCTCTCTCTCTTTCTCTCTCTTTTCTCCACTGTCTGTTATTGGTCTGTGCCTCTGTGACAGCTGCTCCACTACTGCTCTCACCTCTTCTGCTGCATCCCTCTATTCACACAAAGCAAGAGGGGGAGAGAGTGTGCATGTGTGTGTGTGTGTGTGTATGTGTGTGAGAGAGAGAGAGAGAGGATCACCTCTTCTGCTGCAGAGCTCCGTGCAGTTGTTCCTGTCTGTCTCTGAGTTGGCTCTGCAGGTGCCGGATCTCTCGTTGATAATTCGCCGCTTTCCCCGCAAAGTCCTCCTCCTGCTCGCGCAGACGCCGACCCAGAGCGCATACACTCGCTGACGCCTGCTGCTTGTATACCTAGAGCAGCCGTGAGAGAGATATGAAAACAGTTGCGTTGAAGAACACTGAAGAACAGTGGAGTATCACTTAAACTAATAAAGGAAAACTCAACCATAACTCAAACAACCCTGGAGGAGCCAGAGAAAGAGACTACACAGCACGGTAAGACCAGAAAGAGAGCTAATATGTGTTAACTATATGTGTGGAGACATGTTCATCTGTCTGGATTGGATCAAGTCTTAACTGATGCAGGAAAAGTAACTGAAACTATTATTACAGAAGCACAGAAAAAAGAGAAGGGTTCTGAAGCAATGAAGAAGATGTGAATTTACAATTTAATGCTTCAGATCGTAAAACCTTTATGAGGGAATGTTTTACCCCAGCTGTTTACCTTGTGGAAGGAAAATGAACGCGTAAAACAGGATAAAGGAAATACACTTCATGTAGATGAATGAAGCAGGGATCTGCAGTGATATGTTGAACCGCAGACTCAGGGCAGATGCATTACGGAGAGGAACAGATGTTGGCCTGTCTGCTGCTAAAACAGATGTGAGCTATTTAGATAAACAAACGTGCAGATTTGTGCAGCTCCTGTGGTTTCCAGGGAGAGGCAGCCTGTTGATGTAACTCATCTTCATATAGCAGAGGGCAATAAGACAATTACAGCCGCATGAGTAAACGTGAGTAGTCAGATATGCTCAGTCCATAAATGCCTCATCGTAAATATATGACACTGGGGAGGATATGAGATGGACCTCAGAGAAGAAATTAAGCGCAAAGAAAAAACAGACAGAGCGACAGGTAAGTGGATGCTGAGAGTTGTGCTCCTTGGTAATTGATGTTAAGCACAAATGTGATTTCCTTCAGAGATCAAAACCCAGAGGGAGGAATTCACAAACGATCATCTAATAACCAGGAAATTTCCACATGCGTGTAAGCATGAAAACATACGTATGCGTTTAGAGCACTGATTGGTAATGGAAATGTCTTTAACAGACCCCCTGTGTTATCATAGCTGTTTCAAGCAGAGAGTGATTGTGTGTGTGTTTGGAAGAGAGAGAGAGGTTTGATTGTACTCCATGGGGTTTAAGAACACATAGGTCCAAGCTTTCCCTCACACATCGATCAATAACACTTCACACAAACATGCCTCAGTCAACAGCTCTTTCTGTGCATGTGTGTGTGAGCACTCAATTACAGCAATTCAGACTCTCTCTAATTGTCTCCTCTCTCTCTCTTTTTACAAAATTTCAGTAAGATGCAGTGGGAAATTAGAGTTGGCTTGATCATGTCAAAGAGTATCTGAGCAACCACCAGACAAACCACAAAACCATTAAGGAGAACTGGAACTAATATTACAAACAAATGTGCCATCATGAAGTGATTTCATTTGGTGGGCTGCAGTGGGTGATCTGCTAATGTGATTTCAGTTTGTGATATAATTTGAGCTTGTGATAACAGGTGTGGTACCCACAAAATTCTCACCATCAGGGAAAATCTGTCAATTGGAGCTGTTAGCAGCATCATCCATTTGCAGTTTGGATATTTCACTTGTTATAAGTTTTTCTGTCTTTGGAAAGTTTTGTACAGGTATACTCTTTTGCACTCTGCTGTCCATAATAGAGCTTTTCTGTACAAAACTTCTTCCTAAGAGCTCCCAAGGCATTTTATGCCAAAACTAGTGTTGTCAAAATGAATAGGCCCCACTCATGGACAGATTCTTTAAGGCAGTGGTCAGAATAAGGCTAAACAATGTCGGGGATCCCTTGGGAAGTTCGACCTGTCAACTGTAATTCAACCAGGGGGCAGATTTAAGAAAATCTTTTTTTTATTTTTAAGAAGAAAATGACCACCTCAAAGGCCATCTTTTTGCACCCCCTGGAGATTACCATAATTATAATAATAAGCAGGTGCACAATTTTCATCATGACTGGCTTGATGGGAGTTCAGCTCTTGGAGTCACATTTTCCAATGTTTTGTGTATTTTAAAATATTATTTTTAAAGATCCTGTCTAAAGAATGAGTTTTCTTTTGTAATCATTTGCTCTCTGTTTTCTTAGCTCTTTCTACAGTGGATGTGTCCTGTATAGTGTTGGGGAATAACTAGTTCCCCCTCAGTCGAATCACTTCGACGTTACATTGGGAACTCACTTGAGAGACCAATCATCTCTGAGCCTTATTCAAAAGGCCAATGAACATTGGCGAGTGGTATTTGCATGCCAAGCCACCCCCCCGTACATACGGGTATATAAGATGGCGGCACGCACCACTCATTCAGACTTTCGCTTCGGAGCCTCTCTATATGCTCGAGCCTACAACGCGATTCAAGCTGTTCCTGCGAGTTCATACTCTCTCCCCGCTGGTGTGCTGCCTGACTAAAAGAGCAATATCTAAAAGAGTGTTTGGCAGCCGCGAGCGGGATCCTGCGGGCAGCCGTTTTCACGGCCATTAAAAGCCTTCTGCTCTCCAGCGAGCAAGCCCATTTGAGTGCACAGTGGTGCCGCGGTTTCCTCCCTGGGCAGACCGGGACTAAAAGAGTGATTTCTCACGGCTGTGTAAAGACGTTCTTTTCAGAATGGCTTTCCGGCCGTGCGCTTCTGAATGTGGCAGTTTCCTCACCTCTCTGGACGGACATGAACGCTGCCTCACGTGTCTGGGCCGTGAGCATGCTGAGGCGGCGTTCACGGATGGTTTGTGTGTTCATTGCGAACGCATGGCCATGCTTACGCTGAAGTCCCGCCGCTCGTTCGCGAGGCAGCTCCCCTCGGTGCCCCTCAGCAGGTCGTTGAGCCGTCAATGTTTTTCGGCCGCCGTGGTGAGGCACGAGGGGGACATCCAAGTCACCGTGCAGAATGTACCGCTGGCTGCCAAGGCCCTGCTGTCTTCTGCACCTCAGCGTGAGCCGGTCGAGTTCCCAGAGCAGTACACTTCCCCGCACGCCGGGCTGAGCGTCTCCTTTGGTGCTCCACAGGAGGATGAGATGTCTGTTGCAGCATCAGAGGGAGAGCTTGAGAGTGAGGATGGCATCCCGGCGGCGCAGCGCCCCTCCGTGGTCGCTGCCCCGTCGGAGGTTGACGCCGAGCTCTCGGCTATGCTCCTCAGAGCCTCCAGGGGGATCGGTCTGGAGGTGCCCCAGGCGCCTCCGGCCGATCCTTCCAGGCTGGATGACTGGTTTCTCGGGAGGCTGGATGACTGGTTCCCCCCCCCCACCCGGTACCTTTCTTCCCGGAAGTGCACGAGGAGCTGGTGAAAACATGGCGGGCACCCTTTTCATCTCGCCCGCTGCCCAGCTCCTCTCCCCTCGCCACCCTCGATGGCGGGGCAGCTCGGGGATACGTGTCGGTTCCCCAGGTCGAGCGCGCTGTAGCGTTGCAAATTTGCCCATGCGGCGCTGCCACCTGGCGGCACTGGCCGCATCTACCCTCCAGAGCATGTGAGCACTCGTCCGCCTTAGCGGGCCACGTTTACCATGCTGCTGGACAGGCTGCCTCTGCCTTTCATGCCATGGCCACCCTTCAGGTGTATCAAGCCCAGTCGCTGAGAGATTTGCACGAGGGTGGTTCTGACCAGGGCGCACTGCAGGAACTTCGTGCGGCCACCGACTTCGCCCTCTGGGCGACGAAGGTCACCGCACAGGCCCTTGGTTAGGTGATGTCCACAGCAGTGGTTCAGGAGGGACACCTATGGCTGACTTTGGCTCAGATGGCAGACGTCGACAAGGCACGCTTTCTCGACGCTCCCATCTCCCAGAGCGGTGACACTGTCGAGGACTTCGCCCAGCAGTTCTCGGCAGTCCAGAAGCAGACGGAGGCCATCAAACATATCTTGCCCCGCCGCGAAGTTTCCATCCCGCCGCCGGTGCCTCAGCCTCCGCCTGCTCGTCGCCGAGGGCGCCCCCCTGTGGCTCCTAAAACATCCAAGACAGCTCCGTCCCCCGCTGAGGCTCATGATGCCAGGTTGGTGGCCCGACGTAGAGCTGGCCGCAGGGGAGTGGCGCCGCCTGCGCCTCAGGGACCGGCCAGAAAGAGCAACCGCAAAAGAACTGCGAAACGTCCCTGAAGCAGGCAACCCAGAGGTGGTGGAAGTTGCTCTTCAGGGGACAACGACATCTCCGTCCCCGCTCCCGGTGGAGGGCCGGGGGCTATTGTGTACTCAAATGCTACATCTCGATTCTTCCTCGACACTGACCCCTTCCGCGGGTTGCTCTCGAGGGTTGAGCGTGTCAGTACAAGGCGCTTCCATTTGGCCTGGCCCTCTCTCCCCGCGTCTTCACGAAGGCTGCGGAGCCTGCCCTGTCCCCTTTTTTTCAACCATCTCGTCGACTGGCTTTTCATAGTAGCTCATTCACGAGATCTGTTGTGCGAACAGAGGGACCTGGTGCTTCAGCACCTCAGCCATCTGGACCTTCAGGTCTACCGAGGGAAGAGCAAACTCTCCCCAGTGCAGAGGATCTCTTCTCTCGGTATTGAGCTGGACTCGATCAATATGACAGCCCGCCTCACCAACAGGTGCGCACAGTCAAGGCTGTAGCATCTGGAACTATCCAGACACAAGACAGCGGTTACTCTAAAAAAGAGGCTCCTGGGGCATGTGTCAGCTACAGCCGCAATAACGCCGCTGGGCTCGCTTCACATGATACCGCTTCAGCACGATCGAGTCCCGAGATGGGCATGGCATCGTGGCACACTCCGGACTGGCGTTTTCCCGGAGTGTTACCGCCTATTCAACCCGTGGTCCACCACGGGTTGGGGTGCCGTGTACAACGGGCAAGCAGCATCGGGCTCCTGGATAGGACCTCGGTTGCAGTGGCATATCAATTGCCTCCAGTTGTGGCCCCTGCTTCTAGCCCTTCGTCGCTTCGTCGCCCAGATAAATCTGTTTGCCTCCCGCAAATCCTCCCACTGCCTCTTCATTCCCTCAACGAGGCTCCCCTTGGCAGGGACGCACTGGCACACAGCTGGCCTCCGGGGCCCAAGTACGCCTTTTCCCCAGTGAGCCTCCTTGCACAGACTCAAGTTTAGGGAGGACGAGGAGAAGGTGCTGCTGGTTGCGCCACATTGGCCCACCCGGACCTGGTTCCTAGAACTCATTTCCCTCGCGGCAGCCCCTCCCTGGAAAATCCCCTTGAGATTTCTCTCTTAGGGGATGGGCACAGTTCGGCACCCGCATCCCGTTCGGTGGAGCCTGTACGTCTGGCTCCTGGACGGGACGCATCAGACCTCTCCGGCCTTCCACAGGCCATGATAGAAACTATCACTCAGTCCCGAGCTCCCTCTACTAGGCAGGCTTACGCACTGAGGTGGGGTCTATTCGTTGGGCTCTATTGGCCCTCAGGGCGTTGGGAAGGTTACGTATACAATAGCCACCTGCGGACACATCTGGAAAGACCTGCTGGCACGTGGGGTTGTGCGTAGCACGGCGTCAGGGTCGTGGCCTGTTCCATGGGTCTGTTCCCAATGTAACGTCGAAGTGATTCGACTGAGGGGGAACGTCTAGGTTACATAGGTAACCCTCGTTCCCTGAAGGAGGGAACGGAGACGTTACATTCCCCTGCCACGACCCTGGCGTCGCGCTGATGCCGGCTCGATCTGGCTCCTCTGCGAAAACCTGAATGAGTGGTGCGTGCCGCCATCTTATATACCCGTATGTACGGGGGAGTGGCTTGGCATGCAAATACCACTCGCCAATGTTCATTAGCCTTTTGAATAAGGCTCAGAGATGATTGGTCTCTCAAGTGACCTCCCAATGTTCCCCTTCAGGGAACAAGGGTTACCTACGTAACCTAGACGTTACATGTAACAGAATTCTGTAATTTAATTAAAAAATAAATGCAACTGTAATCTGCAGTTACTAAGAAAAAAATGTGTAATTAATAGGGATGTAACAATATTATAGATATCGTGGTATCGCGACAGCATTATCGTGTTCACATGATGATATGAACTGATATGTCTTAAGGGCAAAAAGTGTAGTTTTCAAAATACATTTAAACTTCTTATTCTAATATAAAGGGGTGGTTTCAGAGACAGGACTTAGACTAAGCCAGGATTAGGCCATAGTTCAATTAGGACATTTAAGTAATTTTTATAAACATGCCTTAGAAAAAAACATTACTGTGTGCATCTAAAGACAAAACAAGGGCACTGACATATTTCAAGATCAATCAGTGCAAGTTTCTTTCAGTTGAAACAGCTCAGACTTAAATTTTAGTCTGGGACTAGGCTTAAGCTTTGTCTGTGAAACTAGGGGAAAAAGACTTTAAATTTGTGTTTTGGGTTATTATGCATTGGCACAGTATCTGTCAAACAAACTAAAACCAAAGCACAATACGGCTTAATCCGTTCATCAAGTCTTCGTGCTTCGTTCAGGTGATCCGCTCATGATACGGTGTTTTCAGCACCTCAGAACGGCTCAGTTCAAAGTGATTGCAGTAAACTTGTTTATTGCATGTGCTGTGAGTTTAGTGCACATTTGGGAATGCAATGGCCACCAGTTATGCTTTATTTTTGCGGCAAATGATTACAGCATTTCACTAGATTTGTAGTGAGGCACGTTTTTGTAAGCCTGTTTTCACTGAAGCTGGAGTTTTACTGCTGTTTCCGTCAAAACAAAAGTTTAAAAGTGCAGTATGAATTGCCGACAACTAGCGATTTAAATGTGTAACATTACTGCAGTCTAAATTTTAAATATCTCTTTCCAGTGTAGAAATTAGGAAATAAGTATTGGAATTGCCCTACTGTAGTTGAAAGCAAAAAAAATATATACCTATGAAATATTCATTTTCATTTACATTGCAATTGTTTTACAATATAAGGTTATTCCTGTCATAGAAATAACAATAATATAAAATTATTAGTATTATTTTCTCATTTGCTTGGCTTCCTAAAAATATAATTTAGACTGAGACAGTATACCACAAATAAAAAGAGGGTTGAGTGCCTTTTAAAGTTCAGGAAGTCAATTCACTGACTTTTTTCCTGACTTAAGTTTTTTATTTAAGAACATGGGCACTCTTCATTTTGAACTCTCAAAGTGTAAGTAGAATTTAACTTATGTACTTATGTTTTTTTTATATCGCAACAAATATTGTATCGTGGACTTCATAAAGTGATATCACATTAGTTATATTATTCAGGAGGTTAGGTCACAGAATAGGACACATGCTTGTTTGATAACAGTTTTATTTCCTAAATGCGTTTATGTATGCTTCATTTTTTTTTTACTTTTTTTTTGTCCAAGGCATTGTTAGATGCCAGTTTTCAAAAACAGTATCATAGCTATTAAACTACACCTTATGATTTTAATTCTGTATTTAACCTCAGAACAATCTCAAAGTAAAAAGAGGTTCTTAAAGTAAAAATTAAACAATCTTACAATCTTAATTCAAGTGATAAAGGATTTATCTGACAGTAATAAGTGTTGAGTAGTACTGTAAGGTGAACCCTGCCTGATTTAAATGTTTGAAAGTTATCAAAAGTTCAGAAAAATGTAGAAAAAAACTATAACTTTAAATTTAAAAAAGTAATTTAAATTCAGCAAAAGTCTTGTCATGCATAATTGTGACCATCCATTGTTTTCATTAACTCAATAAATTCATCAAACATACTACATTTGAGAATTTAGGACAAGTTGTTGGTTATCCTAACTTTAGAAAGCTATTTAACAATTTGTTACAATGAATATTTTTTCCAGGAATTCAAATTATTTTCAAGTTTTGTGTTTAGGTCTTAAATCTTGAAAGATAAGAACATTCTTAAGAAATGTTTTTGGCAACACAAAACATAACTTTATTTTTAAGCTAAAAAAATAAGAAGAAAATGGTTGTTATAAATGTTTTATGAATCTGGCCCAAAGTATATTTATGAATATGACAAAAATGTACAAGACTTTGCTTTATAGTTTCTTATCAGATGACTAAGCTTTTGGGTTGCTTTTACAGCATACGTCTCACAACTGATATTTCAGCTAAGGCTGTAAACACTTATAATTAACAAAACAGTTTGTTCTGGTAAACTGGTTGTTTAATTTAGACAAGTGAGGAAGTTATGAGCTAAACGTCTATAATTAGGCTTGTCTATGTTAGTATGGACAACAAAGGTAGAGACATTGGTGTAGTATGACTCAATGAACGACTCCATCGTAACCATGGTGGTTGCCTGGAGACTCCTGATGTTGGAAAAGTTTTCATTAAGGCTCATGTTCACTGCAATCTCACTGCTGCTGTCCACCTGAATGCCACCCATCAGTCCAAACCTGAACTGGAACATGACGTTCACAAATTTACTGCCTCAACTAATCCTCAATTAATCCTCACACTTTTCTATTCACAACAAGACAGCATGAAAATTAATAGATTAAATAGATATATCTATATACTCTGCTTTTATAGTGAATGTAATATTTTTAAATATTATTACAATTTAAACTACTGTTTCCCATTTTAATATATATTAAAATGTAATTAATTTCTGAAATCGCAAAGCTGAATTACTCCAATCCAAAGTGTCACATGATGCTTCACATATCATTCTAATATGCTGATTTGGTGCACAAGAAAAAACATTTTTATTATTTTTTTATTACTCCTTGAAAACAATTGTGCTGCTTAATATTTTTGTGGAAGCCTTGTGATACTTTTTCCAGCCTCGTTCTTTAAGGAACAGAAAGTTTAAAAGAACAAACACTGTTCAGTCCTTGAAACATGGAGATTAATCAGAATGAGCATGGAAGCCATTGCAATAAATGAACTGTTGTAAGAAGTGTAGATCAGCATCTGATGTGTCAGATGAGATCCGTAATGTGAAGACTGCTGTGATTGGGGTCCCAGACATGCGGTAGAAGGTCAAGACACTTTAAGTGACTAAAGTAATCAAACTAAATTGTACTTTTGAAAGAATCCATATATAGTCAAGAGGGAAAAGTGGGGCAGACTGAGGTCAATTTACTGAAGATTGCAGAGATGAACACTGAGGTTCTCTTTCAAATGAAAGTTGAAAAGATAATAGCAAAAGTGTGATGGAACAGGGTGGGCTGCATTTATAATATGTCCTAAGGTTTAAGAAAAAAAAAAACAGGAAGTCAAAGGAACTTTCTACTGAGATTATTTGTGTCACCAGTGGATGAGAGATTCAAATTAGATATGTTTTTTTTTTTTTTTTTTTTTTGATTGAGATTAATACAGCTGAATAAATAAGCTTTCCACTGATTTTGGCTGAGAGAGGACTATTTGAAAATCTGGAATCTGAGGGTGTAAAAAAACTAAAAATCGCCTTTAAAGTTGTCCAAATGAAGTTCTTAGCAATGTATATTACTAATCAAAAATTAGGTTTTGATATATTTACGGTAAGAAATGTATAACATATCTTCATGGAACATGATCTTTACTTAATTTTACTAGTGCAATATATATGATTTTTGGCATAAAAGAAAAATAGAAAATTTTGACCCATACAATGTATTTTTGGCTATTGCTACAAAAATACCCATGCTACCTACGACTGGTTTTGTGGTCCAGGGTCACATCTGTGTTTGTCAATGTTCAATGCAGCAGTTATTGGCTTCTTTAAGGTGTGCTTCCTATCAGCTCAGTTGTGAACTGCAAGTGACCCTAATTTCAGTAGAAAATCGAAATAAAGAAATTTTACTCGCTCTCTCAATCTATTCCACATCTCTCACATAGCTTCCACTTAGACACCAAACCTACAGAGCCTTTTTCCCTCAAATCCTGGTTACAAAAGCATCTTTGAAGCCAAGGGCCCCGCTTGGGGACTTGTGAGTTAGGGCTGCTACAAACAACACACACACACACACACACACACACACACATACACACGAGTACACAGCAGCTACTTCCCTTAGGGACTTGTTACATACAAACAGACTGGATACGTGATCTATGGCATCTTTACTCTGCCTGCCCTGTTTGAGTCAGGAGGATGAAGACTTTAACACCCACTGCACAGCACTGTCACTAAGGCTGTCTATGAGATCATGGAGATCTGGTATGCATTAGATTACAGAAATGTAAACCTAAATTAATAATTTCAGACAGACTGCATTTTCAGTTCTCCAGATAATACCACTCCTAAAGGTGCTAGTGAGTAATCTTTAATATACTAAAACCCTCAGGCTTGACAGATTCAAAACATCTTTAAAACATACATTAATAAAAGCACCAAACCCCCAGATGCATCTTGCTCTCTGACAGGTTGATATAACACATATATAACTGACAAGCAGAAATACAGGTAAACAGGTTGATAAGATGCTAAGCAAAAACAAACCCACACAGCAAGTGAACACGCTGTTAATGCAACTGAAACCTGCAGGGATCACACATCATTTAGGAAAGCGAAAGATAACTTTACACCTTCAGAAAATACATAGTACCTTTTTTTGTGTTTGTTAAATAGGGATGGGAATTGTGAAGTATTTAACTATTCTGGTTCTGGTTCTGATCTGTTGTCATTTTTTCCAGTAAAAGGATTAGTTCACCTCCCGATTAAATATTTCCTGATAATTTACTCACCTCCATGTCATCCAAGATGTTCATGTCTTTTTTAATTAAAGAAATTATGTTTTTGAGAAAAACATTCCAGGATTTTTGCCATATACACCCTTTAAAATAAAGGTACTTTAAAAGGTTCTTCACGGCGATGTCATAGTCAAAGGTTCTTTAAAGAACCATCTCTTTCTTAACTTCTTATAATCTGAAGAACCTTCTTTCGTCACAAAGAACCTTTTTATGAAACAGAAAGGTTCTTCATGTCAGGATTATGTCTGTGTCTTGTCCTGTTCTGTTCTGTTTCCCAAGTGTTTTTCACCCTTGTTTCTAGTTCTAATGGTTTAGTCCTTGTTCTCCCCCTTTTGGTTTAGTCTTGCCCATATTTGTATTTCCCCCTCGTCATCTCCTTATCTTGGTTGTGACCACGCCCATGTTTCAGTGTATTTAAGAGTCTGTGTGTTCACTCCCCATTTGTCCGTCAATGCTAACTGTTACCTCTGTTTGCTTGTGTACATGTGCTCACCTTATACTCCCGGTTTTGTTTTGTTTGTATTAGTTACTGTGTTTTATTTAATAGATCTTTATTCGTTCTTCTACTCCGGTTCTCCTCATCATTTTCCACTCCTCAACCCCGCCTGGATTGTGACAGATTGACGGACCAAAACAAAGGATGAATCGGGCTGAGGCAGACCTGGTGAGACTGCGGCAGGGCGGTCAGAGTTTGGAGCGGTATGTGGCGGATTTTGTAGAGCTCTCACATCAGGTGGGCTGGCCCAATGCCTCTCTCGGTGCCGTGTTTCTGATGGGGCTGAATGATGAGACAATTCGTTATGATTCTCCTGCCTGTAATTTCTCCTTGATCGAACTGATCAATCTCATTCTTTATTTAAATTGCTCTGATTTTGAACTGGAAGAAGTAAAGAGTGTCCGGTCTCATCGTTCAGTCCCCTCTGAAACACGTCACGTCGGGTCAGCCTATCCCAAGCCGAGAATCCCCACATACCGTGCCAATAGATCGGACCGCCAGCCCAGTCTCCAATCCCCAGTCGTCCTCCAAAGCTCCGCTGCTGTCCTCAGCCCGATGCGGCCGGCCTCCTCCCCACGCTCTCATCTACCGGCCTCCGCCCAGCGCTCTAATCTTCATGCTGCCACGGCAGCTCACAAGATGGCTGCCACGCCAGCTCACAAGATGGCTGCCACGCATGAGTCTGCTCGCAAGATGGCTGCCACGCATGAGTCTGCACGTAAGATGGCTGCCACGCATGAGTCTGCTCGCAAGATGGCCGCCAAGCCTGAGTTCCCGGCCAAGATGGCCGTCGTTCCTGAACCCTCGGCCAAGATGGCCGCCAAACCTGAGTTCCCGGTCAAGATGGCCGTCGTTCCTGAGTTCCCGGCCAAGATGGCCGCCAAGCCTGAGTTCCCGGTCAAGATGACCGCCATTCCTGAGTTCCTGGCCAAGATGGCCGCCAAGCCTGAGTCCCCGGCCAAGATGGCCACCAAACCTGAGTCTGCACCCAAGATGGCGACCGCCAAGTCGAAGTCTCCGCTGGTTCCGCCCAGCCTTCCAGAGTCTCCGCTGGTTCCGCCCAGCCTTCCAGAGTCTCCGCTGGTTCCGCCCAGCCTTCCAGAGACTCCGCTGGTTCCGCCCAGCCTTCCAGAGTCTCTGCTGGTTCCGCCCAGCCTTCCAGAGTCTCCGCTGGTACCGCCCAGCCTTCCAGAGTCTTCGCTGGTTCCGCCCAGACCTCCAGTGAATGCGCTGCCCGAGCGCCCTCCAGTGACTGCGCCGCCAGAGCGCCCTCCAGTGACTGCGCCGCCAGAGCGCCCTCCAGTGACTGCGCCGCCAGAGCGCCCTCCAGTGACTGCGCCGCCAGAGCGTCCTCCTGTGACTGCGCCGCCAGAGCGTCCTTCAGTGACCGCTCGCCCAGAGCCTGCTCTGCCAGAGTCTCCGCTGGGGTCGTACAGTCCTCCAGAGCCCGCTCCTCAAGAGCGCCGTCCAGAGCCCGCTCCTCAAGACCGCCGTCCAGAGCCCGCTCCTCAAGAGCGCCCTCCAGAGCCCGCTCCTCAAGAGTGCCCTCCAGAGCCAACGCTGCCTCCAGCGTGCCCTCCAGAGCCGGAGCTCTCTTCTGCGCGCCCTCCAGAGCCGGAGCTCTCTCATGCGCACCCTCCAGAGCCGGAGCTGTCTCCAGCGCGTCCTCCTGAGCCGGAGCTCTCTCCTGCGCGCCCTTCTGTGCTCTCCTGTGTGGACTATACCCTAGGTTCCCCCAAGAAAATTTTGGGGGGGGGGGGCTACTCCTCTGATCGGCCATGGCCACCTGGACTGTTTACCCGGCCATGGCCACCTGGACTGTTTACTCGGCCATGGCCACCTGGACTGTTTACCCGGCCATGGCCACCTGGACTGTTTACTCGGCTATGGCCACCTGAACTGTTTACTCGGCCATGGCTTCCTGAGCCTCCAGATCCGCCATGGCCTCCTGAACCATTGTCCCGGCCATGGTTGCCTGAGCCGCCAGATCCACCATGGCCACCTGGACTGTTTACCCGGCCATGGTTTCCTGAACCCCCAGACCCGCCATGGCCACCTGAGATCCCTGATCCGCCCTGGAGACCACCTCTATGTCCCCTGTGTCCTCCTAGCGGTCTCCAGGGCGCCCACCCTCCCTCCCCTTTGGATGTTATTAGGCGCGGGACACGCCTTCGGGGGAGGGGGGGTAATGTCAGGATTATGTCTGTGTCTTGTCCTGTTCTGTTCTGTTTCACAAGTGTTTTTCCCCCTTGTTTCTAGTTCTAATGTTTTAGTCCTTGTTCTCCCCCTTTTGGTTTAGTCCTTTTGGTTTAGTCTTGCCCATATTTGTATTTCCCCCTCGTCATCTCGTTATCTTGGTTGTGACCACGCCCATGTTTCAGTGTATTTAAGAGTCTGTGTGTTCACTCCCCATTTGTCCGTCAATGCTAACTGTTACCTCTGTTTGCTTGTGTACATGTGCTCACCTTATACTCCCGGTTTTGTTTTGTTTGTATTAGTTATCACATTTTCCACTCCTCAACCCCGCCTGGATTGTGACACTTCAGATGTTAAAGGTTCTTTATGGAACCATTTAGACAAAAAGAGTTATTCTATGGCATCGTGAAGCACCTTTATTTTTAAGAGTGTAGTGGATTTCAATGGGAGCCAATGGGTTAAAGGTCCAAATTGCAGTTTCAATGCAGCTTCAAAAGGTTCTACACGATCCCAGTCAAGGAATAAGGGTCTTATCTAGCAAAAAATGGAATTTACTAAAAAATAAATAAAAATGTATATGCTTTTTAAAGAGCAAGTCATGGGTTTTTGAAAAATCTTTTTTGCAGTTTGTAACGTAGCTATTCTTCAGTGTAAACAATCTGCAAAGTTGTTAATCAAAAAAGTGTGTGATTAATATTGTCAACTCTGAACTGCCTTAATGAGTCATCATATTTTCGAATTTTCTGCCTGTTACCTATATACATCACTCAGTAACACAACAGCATAATCCCTGCCAGGCCATGAAATATGAACACTCATACATAATATCAAGTTTTTTGTGCTAATATGTGATGAATACCTAGTGCAGCTTTAGTTTTCCAGGCAAACCATATTACTGCCTTACTGAAATAGTTCTAATAATTTGCTGTGAACCCACTATTTCCTAAAAATGTGTTGATTAAAGTAGACTGACATTCAAATTACTTTAATTATAAAGAATTTAGACATATTTTGGTTTAGAAACTGTATTGTTTCATCAGTTACTCACGTAAACACTTGGCCAACGTATCACCATTATTGTTTTGTTTCGCACTGTATACGGAAAGACCAATCACAACAGACTTGGGCAGCTGACCAATCAGAGCAGAGAAGGCTTATGAAAGGCAGGGGTTTACAGACCTTAAGCTCAGAAACTGCTTTGAATTAATCGTTTCAAAATCATTGCAAAATGCATCTATTATTAAACGTAAAATTACAATGTTTTCTGACCTTAAATGCATTTAAACCGGTTGTAACACAATATTAGGACACTTTAAAATACCATATGACCTGCTCTTATCCACAAATGCTCGTCTGCCACTAGCTCTGCGATGCGCATACATGACTTCACGTAAAGTGAAAGTGTGGTTAATTCTTCATCTGTGTACTCCGCTTCAAAAAGGTAGGGTAGGGTGAAAACTCCATCTCATTTTCTCCTCAAACTTCAAAATCATCTGATATCGTTGTTTTACATTTTTTTGTAAATGGCACTTGACTTTCTTTACAGGTTTGCTTTGTAATCACTGGGTTGGTACTTCCGCCTACATCACGTGTTACCTTTTTAACATGACTATGCAAATTTGTGGAGTCGAGCTAGTGCAAGACGAGCACTTGTGGTCAAAAAGTATATCAATTTTGATATTTTTAGAAAATGATCGATCGTTTCACTACATAAGACCTTTTTCCTCAGTTGGGATTGTGTAGAGCCCTTTGAAGCTGCATTGAAACTGCAATTTGGACTTTTCACCTGCTGACTGAAGTCCACTATACAAGCACAAAAATCCTGAAACATTTTCCTAAAAAACCTTAATTTCTTTACAACTGAAGGAAGACAGACATGAACACATACATTTATGCAATCCACATAACATGCATTCATCTTCATGGCACAAATAGAAACGTTTAACCTCTTGGCAGAAGCTGATGAGCAGGAACAAATGTTTACCTATGTGCACATGAAGATTCTGTCACAGCGGTGGCAAATACATTTCATTCTCTCTTTCTCAGAATACAGGAATAATGACATGGTCCTAATCAAATGGCCTGACATACTGTGCGGATCCAATTATTTTAACTGGCAGAATAGATTAGCAGCACAGACCTGCAATATGCTTTTGAAAGGGGCCCAATAAAATACACTTTCACTGTCTTTTGAAAAGCTCAATTCACTCCATCTTTGTCTCCATCCTTTCATTCCCTTATAATCTCGCCACAGAGACAAACATGTTATTGTAATGTAGCTATTTCAGATTCCCTATAACTGTGCAGGCCTTGCTGCAAGATGAATTCCGCCTCATGCTTATTATGATGACAGTAAGTAGAAAAAAATGGACAGAGCAAGCGAGAAACACTCTCTCACTGCTACACAGTTAAAACATCTATGATTATGAGACAAGACCAGGTAAACTTGTGATGTAACGATTTTTAATCTAGAGAGCACCTAATATCTGTCATCGAGGTATTTCTTGATTTATACCACTTTTCTATAAGTGACTGAAATGCAGCAGACTGTTATTTCCTGTGCTCTAAATCCCTTCCCCTAAAAGTACAAGAATTAAGGACATTACAGACATTTCAGTCTGTTTATAATATTTACTGTCCAACCTAATGAGGTAAATCACCACATTTAGTACACAAGGATGCAGCATTAAATTATTAGTGAAAGAATGCTCATATTGAATGTCACAGTCATGAGATGATGAGCTCAGTCTGGTTTATTGAGAAAATGAACTTGGCTAAAAAAAAAATGTGGATTTATTTGATTTCAGGGTAGCCAGAGCCACCACCCTCTTTGGTTTAACCCACTCAATGCCAGACTCAAGAAATTCAGAGTCAACCCAACCTCGAATATAGCCTAATATAAAACTTTAGCTTTAATCATTTTCTCACAGTATGAGAATTTGTGAGTCTGGATTCGGAAAAAAGGATCGGTCATGCAGGATTTCAAACTAAAGCCCTGAGTAATGAAATATTAACAAATCCACATGTGCCTTAAGAGCAGATCCCAGCATCCAGTGAGCTTCCTTTTGTAGCTCACTATTCATAAGGTATTCATAATCATCATCTATAAATGATTAAACGGAGCTTTAAATAGCATTGCCTTTATCGTTAAAACAGGTAAGCACTCAGTCTGTCTGTTCTCCCTCGCTCTCACTCCTTGTATCTTACATATACAAGATGGTCTAAATAATTGAATTGATTTTGGATTCTCAGGTCTCTGGAGAGCGAGCTGAATGAGGCGACTAAATTTTAGAAGTCTAAGTGATTGCACTTGAAAGCGACTTAATGAACTGTGTGTGTTGCTGTATGTGACGTAAAGAACTCTTGCTGACATCTTTCCAATAAAGAGCTAGCTTTGATTCACACCGCACATCTCCTGGAGTATGATTACTAGAGATGTTAAGTGTTAAAGGAAATAGCAGTGTGTGTGAGTGACATAAGGGCTTTATTTTATCTTAAAGGGATAGTTCACCCTAAAACTGATTTACTGTATTTATTTACTGTATATTACGCTGCTGCCACACAACTCTAATACAAACATGCAATTTCTTTCCAAGCTGTTTACCTGTTTTTGTAACTCGTGTGTTTTTAACATAAACTTGTGTGTATTTGACAGTTTAAGCGCAATAAGACATGAAAGAGTTTAGTACTCACACACTGTGTGACAGCCGCTTTCTGTGTGCATGCTTTGGATGTGTGCACCCCTTTGGATGTATGCAAACATATTTTAGAAGTTTAAACTAATATGACTTTAACAGTGTGTTCACACTTGAATTTCGGTTCGTTTGGCTCATTTGGTCTGGACCAAAAAAGGAAAATAATACATTTGGTCCTGGTCTGCTTAGCGTTCACACTAGCATTTTTGACTAAAAATACAAAACCTTAAGTTAAATACACCTAATGTCATCTGCTGGACTAAACTCCCTCATTGTTGCGTGTATATGATTTTATTCACAAAGAGCTCATAAAAGGCACTTCACCTCCTCGTTGCTCAACGTTTGCCCTCTACTCATTTTGTTTTGGATACATTCCCCTTTGTTCCCTGTGTGAAATCATGTCGCATCTAGTCTTTACTTACTGTTTTTGGTTTGTTTAGAAGTATCTGGTCCGTTTTGCATTCATATTTCATTCAAACCACACCACAGTTTGTTTGGAAGCGAACCGAGACCCATCTTTTTAGCGACCTCGATCTGCTTTTTTGGTGCTCACCAGGGTGCATGGCAGAACTGCAAATGAACTGCACTATCAGAGCAATCGCACCAGATTTAGTTTTAATTGAACCAAACATGACAAGTGTAAATACACCCTAAAACTAGGGTGATCATATTCTGAGAATCCAAAAAGAGGACACCCTCCCCAGGATGGGCTTGACTTGTAAATGTATGCTGAATGCAATTGGTTGCCTTGCCTTTAAACACTATTTTCATATTTTCTGTTATGTTAAATGCCACATTTGCTTTCCCTTTATAATATTCACTTATGGTGTATATTTGAATATCATAAAATAACACGAGTGAATTACTTTTTTTATTTAACATTAAATTGTTAAATCGAAACACATAAAAAAAAATGTTTATTTAAAAAAAAATGAGTGCTTGATCATGTCCAAATACACATTCAAATGTATTTAACTAACTTTAATTTTACACTAACTGTAATATAGATACTATATTAGAAAATGTTATCTTTTAAATGGTCAGGATCATTATTGCATATATTATTCAGTAAACTCCTCAAAATATTAACTAATTAGAACTGAACTATATATTACAATTATTTAATTGAATAAAAGTTACACTTAAGGTGTTTGGTCACATTTGACTGCCAAAGAGTATGAGAACATATTAATGATGTCTCTTTATCACTACCCAGAATAAAACACGATTGTAAAGCGTATTCAGAGTAGTTATCAATAAACGCAATCAATGCACATTATGTGTTAATAATTACTCGAAATTGCTGCAAATATAGAAAAACTGCAGTCTATCCTACTTAAACCCATTCAAACACATTGACAGCGCGGAGTTGTTTGGAACTATTGAGAGCTCCATGAACCACGTGACCGCGCGGCGGCGAGATCAAAGCGTGTCGCAACTCTGTTTCTCTATGGCTTTGCAGCGCAGCTCCTCGTTTGTTTTGTTTTGACATAATTTTATAGCCAAAAAGGAGGACATGTCCGGGTAAAAGAGGACGTATGGTCACCCTACTAAAACACATGATTTAAGTGTAACAGGCATGATAATCAAAACCAAACAGATGTTTTTTGGCAGAGTATCTGAGGTATGAGCAGTAAGGCACTACCCTATTCTGGAAAAAGGGGCGGGGAGCAGCAGCTCATATGCATTTAAAGTGACATGTATGAAAACAGCGTGTTTCTGCTTTCACTCAAAATATGCATTTTTAAAATGATATAATAAATGATCTGTGGGGTATTTTGAGTTGAAACTTCACAAACACATTCTCAGGGCACCCATATTGTTTTACATAAAGGAGCATAATAGGTCTCCTATTGAACAGAAATTTATTTATACTAATTTATCACAGTATTGCTGTTTTCAGTGTATTCTTGATAAAATAAATGTCTTAGTGCATGGCTAAACCCCCAGCATTTGAACTGCCGTGTAGATTGGCATGGGTTGGTTGTTATGGGCATGTGACATCACTCAACCAACTCAAAAAAACAGCAATAAAAGAACGGTGTTCCCTATGCCTGCTGACAAAACTGCAGCGCCTGTGTCTGCTTCATTGTGTGAGTACAAGCTTTAATATCCAGTGGGACTCAGCAATAACAAAAGACCATTTTATTTATTGGTGAACTCGGACTGCTACATGTTCCTGTTAACTAACTAGATTGCACTAGTTTAGTTTGGGAGAACAGGAAACCTGCAGTCAGGCTCACAGTAGTCTCACACATAATTACAAGGAAACATGAAATAATCTCACCTAAAGAGCAACTCAGAAATGTTCTGTAGGGTTAATGTGTCCATGTAGATGAAGAATCTGCTAAATCATAAACAGAGTGCACTGTTACTGTTCAAACCGCTGTAAAGTTGTGAGGCTTATGTATTAAAGGAAATATTCGGATGTATTTCTCAAAACGGTGTCTGCTCACTTTTAGTGTTGTATTTCTGTAGCACAGAATGCATTAAATATTAGCCTGTTCTTTGTTTGTCATTATGACAGAAAAGAGAAAGAGCATTCCAACACTAATAGTGTTATCTCAAACATACCATTTTATTTTAGAATAGAAAACTACTTCAGAAATATTCTGATTACTCGACTCTAGATAAGAAATTGTTCTAACTCACCCTTCTACTAGAAACAGATTTCTCTAGGAAGATTGCTGTGCCAAGTACACGTCACCATATGAGTGATATAAAATGGCCTACGTAACATTTATAATTTATAATCCATGACATTCATTAGGTCCCCATTTCAATGCTTTTTGTGAGATACAATTACAATGACAAAATTGGTTTTGTCCATTTGAGCTACAAATGAGCGTTTTTTTATTAGATTTGAAATGTAAGATGTAAGAACTCAGAGCACATCTGTCCTCTGAAAAGCATGTTAAAACACCATATGTCATTACTGCCAGGAAAAAGGGAAGGAGAAAAAAGAAAAAAAGAAAAGAAAACCTTTCATGCCCCAATACACATTGGAGTCACACATACTGCAGTACATTACCATTACTACATCAATCAATGCTTGCCATTCTGATTCACACTCATTTCCTGCAAATATTTATAGAAGTTCAATTCATTTATATGTTTTTTCTTTTTTTTTACACTGATATGCATCTGAAAAATGGACGATACCATCTGAACAGAGACTGGAAACAGTGAGTTAATCTGTGATGTGAAAAGGCTCTGCAAATACAGCCTGAACCCTAAACAATCCTGCAATCCTGTTTCTTTATTGGGCTTCTATTGAGAGCCTCTGCTGGCTATTTTTCTATCCAGCAAAGCAAAACAAATTCCTCTCAGAAATACAATTATGCACAGGCATTGTTGTCATTAATAATAGAGAGAGGTTTGTATGCAGGAGGAGCGTGCTCTTTGCCCAAAGGGCCACTATTTCATTCCTCTATCAATTGGCGTCTCTTCCTTCAGTGTAACAACGGCTGGGTGACATTAAGGAAACAAAAACAGTTGGCTCCCCAAGACAATGAAGCAAAATCGCCACGTCGATCCCACGTTTCTTTCCGTAATTAATTTCACAAACAGCGATTAACAAAGCGGCCTAATTAGGCCTTTGGAGAGTTAGGGACTGAATGAGACATTGAAAACACCCATGTGGCACAGTAGGAAGCTTCCTATGAAGACTTAATAGCATGGGTGTTAGTATATTACAGTCACACTAACAATACAGTAATGCATGATTGCATAACACACTGTAGGAACTTCTTCCTGTATGAAATCACCTACAGTGACTAAACCCACAGATTAGTTTACTGTCATAATGTCATTCATTCATGATGACAGCTTATTTCAGCTAGATACAAATGCAAAGTATGTCATGAAACTCTAGATCAATTTAACTATTATCAAATTTGAGGGACACAGTGCACTTACTGTTAAACTGTAGCATATTTAGAGACGAGTTTATCATCTACAAAATGATGATGCATCATCCAGTGAATAAGTAAGGAGAATAAATGGACTAAATTGCTTGGGCACCCAAATTTTTTTCAGAACAAAATCAAAAAATATACATAAAGACCTACTTTTTATAAAATAACAACCTACTTTTTATTAGGTATTTTTTTCAAAGAGTGAAAAATACATGTGATATGTGACCCTGGACCACAAAACCAGTCCTAAGTAGCATGGGTATATTTGTAGCAATAGCCAAAAATACATTCTATAGGTCAAAATTATTGATTTTTTTTATGCCAAAATCATCAGGATATTAAGCAAAGATCATGTTCCATGAAGATATTTTGTAAATTTCCTACCATAAATAAATCAAAACTTAGTTTTTGATTAGTAATATGCATTGCTAAGAACTTTATTTAGACTTTGGACTTTATTGGAACTTTAAGGCGATTTTTTTTTGCACCCTCAAGATTCCAGATTTTTAAATAGTTGTATCTCAGCCACATTTTGTCCATTCCTAGCAAACCAAACAAACCTATTAATTCAGCTTTCAGATGCTGTATATAATGATCTATCTTTTTTGTGGAAATGGAGTAATTGACCCAAGTCTAATTTGAATATTCTATAAAAATATATGCATTTTGACAAATGCATAGTTAGTATACCTAAAAAAAAAATTGAATTGAATTGTGATATTATTACATTAAAAGGCACTAGCAACAGCATGCAACTGGGAACATTCTGTCCAAATCTTTTATTACCCCAAGGTTCTAATTTTTCATTTAAAATATTAACAATATTTGTTATAGTAAAAAATCTAAATGTATGCGTCCACAATAACAAATAGATCACTATTATGCAATGACAAACAATAAACCTTAAAATTATTCAGATAGAATAACCCTCTCTGATAAATAGATGTGATTTCAAATGTCAAATCATTTTATACTGTATCACTCTAACTGTCCATGCTGTTATATTCTGTCCTAACATCCTTTCTTGTTTCCCCAGAGCATGAGGCCACGATGAGCTGTGCTCAGGCTGGCCCGGAGGAGATCTCCGCCAATGCCAGCGCTAATACTAACACCAGCCTCAACAGCACCACCAACGATGAGTTGGAGTGCAAAATCTGCTACCAGCGCTACAATGCACATAGCCGCAAACCCAAGATTCTGGACTGCCTGCATAGAGTGTGCGCCAGATGCCTCAATAAGATCCTGGACATGGGGGACGGCTCCAGCTCCATCAGCTGCCCTTTCTGCCGCCACGAGACGCAGGTCAGCGAGTATGAAGTGGCTGGGTTGCCAGACGACTCAAACATCATGTCTCGTCTGGCTGTGCGGGACAAGTCCTGGAGCTCGGACCACAGTAAGGAGGTAGTGCTAACACCCAAAAGCCTTTCCTCCAACGAAAGCCCATCCCATGACTCCTCCAACTGCCTGGTCATCACTATCATGGAGGTGCAACGGGACCAGCAACGCTTGCCCAGTCAAAATGCCAGCTCTGATTACTACGGAGACCACAGTCTGGACTCAGTCTCCGTAGCATCTAACAATGGTGCGGTGGACCAAGACGCACTGTCCAAGTTTTGCAATCACGTGCCACGAGTCTTGGTGTGGCTACTGGGCTTTTTCTATTTTGGTTCGCTGCCGCTTGGCATCTACTTGTTGGTGATCCAGAGAGTGACTCTGGGGATTGTGTGCGTCAGTCTAGTGCCGTCCAGCCTCACAGTCTGTCTGGTTTACGGCTTCTGCCAGTGTCTGTGCCAGGGCATGTGCGATTGCTCCAACAGGGGGTGACTGGTACAAAACAGGCCAGTGAAAATCATAGGTTACATCATCTCACCATACAGAGAGGAGATAAAAATAAGCTCTAGGCAACAGAATCTCCTCACCGCAAATTAAATGCAATTTGTACCATCTTGCTACGAAGGGATGTGTACAAGCAGCTGTGATAAGAGGACGGGTCAAGCATTAAAGAGGAAGGTCAGTCTGGAGAAAACACTATTAGCTTAACACAGTTTCTGCACACACCCTTCAAGTTCATTCTGAAGTAGAAAGCTGACCTTAGAAATGTTCTCCATGCAGAGCAGATGATGATGCACGAGTGGGAGTTTATCAAAGTGGAGCGGATGGACTTTGTGTGTACAGCCAGGCAGAGCGGATGGGCCATAAAGAATAAAGTTTTATTGTGGTTGATTTTCATCGCTGTGAAATAAACTGCGTGCCCTGATTCTCAATGAAAAGGCTCCATGTGCAGCACTGTTACAGGTTAAGACTGGACTAATTTGTCTGGTTAAAGACTTCTACTGTGTAGGTATTTCAGAGTGAAGGGGTAGGTGACCACTGAGGTAAAAAGGGGCCTTTAAATAAAGACATTTGACTCTTTGTTGTTCTGTTTGTTCTGTCCATCTGTTTAAAAACACCCTTGAAATCATAACTGTAACCATACTACAACGACAAAGTTTTTTTTCTCTCTCTCACTGACATCAATGTGAAAATGTCCCTTTGAGATCTGATGTAGTGGCAGAAATTGAAATGGTGTTCAAAAATACTTCCTGGCTGAGCTGACACGATGAAAACGCTCCTGGAATTTAATAACAGAGCACAAACAGTCCATACAACACTGCATGTGCTAGAGCGCAAGGAGAGAGGGGAAAAAAACATGTGCTATTGCAGGAGACGAGTGGAAGATGTTATCTAAACTCAATGACACCTGGCCTACAGCTAGGAGCATTTGAAGAGAGTGCCATTTTCTGCATGACTGTGAATCTCACAGCTACAGAGGTGATGTTGTCAGCCTCGGCAGCAAGAAAAATCTAATCAAAATCCTTGCTCTTTTTGCTTATCCGTAGGCATTTTGATATAACCTTTGCTTTGAGTCTTAACCTAAACCTTAACCTTTATCTAAAATCCATATCTTTAAAGGTAACATTGACTCTGACAACAAGCACAGCAGCTCAGTGTTTCTTCTCCCTGCAGGTTCTTCACAGAGCCTTCACCTTGAGATCCAATGAGAGCCATTCATCATTCCAAACTTGAGCTAGAGACAGAGTTTGAATTCTGCCAGACACACGCAGCTTAGTCTGTCAATACTAGGACAATAGACAGCACCTTGGGTTTCTGTTTAATCAAAACTGGAACTGTTTCCATGCTCTGGTGGCAATAAATAATTTCAGCGTTTATGCTTATGCAATATATTGAAAACAATACAAGAATCTACATGAACTATGGTTGGTTTAACAACAATTTAATTGAACTCAGTCATGAGAACGCAGTTCTGAGCAATCGAGCATCAAACTGCCTCCTAATCACAGCACAGCACATTCTCTAAATGTAATTTAACAATCAGGGAAGGACAGCTAAGTGTGTAATCTAAAAACAGCCCTCATCATCACAAAATTCCATTTAGGACTGTATTTATACACACAATCAAATATTCAACATCTTTTTTTCTGCCGTTTCAGGCAAATGTGCCGCATGAATTTTAATAACCTGTGAATAATTTACACACAATATTCTTTCCTCTCGTAGGAACTTTCACTTCCCTCCTTTTCACAGACTTGTTCCCTTTTCGTTTTCACCCACCTCCTGATCTCTCTCATTAAATCCATCCATCCATCCAATTAACCAACTCTTGTTCTTTATGAACCCATTCTTGTCTTTGCTTCAAAAATGTTTATATTTCGGAATCTGCCTAAACAGATGTTTTTTAGTAGATACGGCTCTAATCGTCCCACTCAATGTACACACATGCCAGAAAACCCTGAGGTGTTAGTCACGCTGCTCTTCTAGTACAGTCAAATCTGAAACTGAAATCTTAATTAGCGGCAATAGACTGAGGGTTGTCAGTGGGAAAGTGTGTGTGCGCATGTGTCTTGCAGCTGTAAAAGGAGGTGTGTTAAGCCCTACTAAGCAGCCTAATTTACACAAGATGTATGTGTCTACAGATCTGGGCTAATGTCCATAAAACCCTCGACCGCACATCACCATGGGCCTCTGTGAATTGAAAAGAGAGTCAGACACATTCTCCCTTTGACAATACAGACAGACAACAAACGTGACAATGCTCCTCTAGCCACATGTCAGGTTCAATTCATCAAGACTTTTTCACATCACAAGCTCTGCAAATTGCTATATTTTCGAGACAAATCACCCGACGCAGTTTCTGACTGTGCTCAGAAAGGAACTCCACGCTTTGCAAATGTTTCACATAACTGCATGTGTTTAGATTTTGAAGCAGTGAAATAGAATGATATGGTTTATAGAGCTTGTCATTCTGTTACAAAGTAACATGAGGTGTCTTGTGAGAAGCTCTACAAGTTCACTACTGACCACCAGGGCCGTCACTGATGAGATAAAAAGTGGTGTTGATTCCTGGGGCCCCCAGATAATTCACAGAAGACGATAAACTGTACTAGAGCCCTTGACTCC